>NC_090392.1:56626700-56929730 GCF_036365525.1 Heterodontus francisci | reverse complement strand
AGCAGTGCCACAAGAAATCTCATGACATCACACAGGTGATCAAGGCCAGTGAATGCATCTTCACATGACATCTCCTGCTCACTGAAACACCCACCTCTCATGCTTCTCAATGCACCACACCCCCATCACATGTGGCAGCACTCCGACACTCAGGACTCACGTCCAACATCAGACAACCTGTCATGCAGTCCCCCACCTGCCAAGAATGAGGCACGTATTTCGCCAAATGAACATTGATTTTTAAATAGATACTGGAGTGAAGAAAGAAATTGTTTTAAAAAAAAACACCAGACCCTTGACTGGAAAGGCATTTGCATAGTAACAGACAGTGCTTGGAAAGGACAAAGCCTGCTCCACTTTAATCCACAATGGACTTTTGATTACCAGACATTGAAGGTGGAGAAGCTACCATTCCAGGTTAACTGCTAAGATGGCCGAAAACATAAACAGATGTGATCAGACCAGTTTAGTCACATGACTAACTGGCTGTTGGAGTTTTTTGAATTTGAACTTGCCACAGACAATTTGAACTCAGAAAGCTATTTGCTCCTGGACTGAAAAGACCTCTCTCCTGTCTGCTCTCATCTCGCTCTCAACAGCTTCGGGAACCATTGAAGACAAAGAACCCCAAGAGAGAAAAGTCTCCTACAGTGAACAAGGTTTAAGAAGAAAGCTGGGCCCCAACGAAAAGTAAGACTACCTACAATCAAGGGCTCTACAGCAACCTCGAAGCACAGTTAAAAAAAAATCCTCTTCAGATTTTGCCTCAAACCTCTCAACTATTTTTCTGCTGCTCTTTTATGTCTCTATTTGCATGTGTGTATCGCTTATGCATGCTAGCGTGGGGTGCGGCGTGTATTCATAGGCGTTAACCGAATAAGTGTTTAAGTTGAAATATAATAAAATTTCACTTTTCTCCTTTAAATCTAAGAAAGCCTGTTTATGCTGATTACTTTGCCTTACAATTGCAAAGTGGTAAACAAAGATTCACCAAGGGGGAGCTCAAAATACGGTCTGATTAAAATTAAACCCTGTCACAGCAAGACCAGGTGAAGGCTGAAAGAGACCCCTAGACACCTTTCTCACCTGGTCATAACACAACCACACACATCTGCCAATGCTGCCAGTCTCACACCCATGTCTCACTGCCTCCATATACCTTCAGCTATTCTGCTTTGGCAGGAACATAACCCAAACACCATGCTACTGACATTCTGCCTTCCCTTTTGCAGGACAAGGTGGCACACAATAGAAGGGAGCAGAGCAGTACTGGCTGGGTACAAGGATGCCTGCATCCCCTAGGCCCTAAACAGGAGACGGCTGTGAGTATCATCGGGCCTGCTGTTATGGGACCTATGGCATCCGATATTGCTGAGAATCTTCAGGATGATGGCATCATCCTGCCTTTTGTCCCTTCTCGACTCCCGGCACACCCTCATCCTGCTGGCTGATGAGACCCTGGATCTCTTGATTCCTGACTCCACCCTCCTTCCCTCACACCAAGCTTCCCCTTCTGAGTTGCTGCTTTCAGACACACATGAACTGCTGCCTGCCCAGTCACATCAGCCCCATGAGTAGGAAAGAGAGCAACAGCACAGCACTAATGATGAAGGCTTGTCAATTAATCTGACAGTTGCAGCTATCAGCCCAGATGCTGGCACTGCACGTACCTTGCCTGCTAGTATAGAGTTGGGATCAGCAGCCAGTGCGTCATCTGGACATGAATGGCCTGCAGATATGTCAGGGGTAAAGGATGCTTTACCGAAGAAGGTTCCGAAGAAGGGTCACTGACCCGAAACGTTAACTCTGCTTCTCTTTCCACAGATGCTGCCAGACCTGCTGAGTGAATCCAGCATTTCTTGTTTTTGTTTCAGATTTCCAGCATCCGCAGTATTTTGCTTTTAGTAAAGGATGCTTTGTTTGCCAACTCACTGTAGGGCAAGGTTGCAGATGTGTTCTATTGCAGTATACTTAGATGAAGAACTCGATGGGGCAGCATACAGGACAGCACTGCTGGGCATGCACACCAAGTTGCTGGGTGCATTGGCTGGCCTGCTAGACAGCTTCCTGGCACTGTCAAGGATCATGGAGGAGCCCGGCTCCAACTTGGCAGGGGGCATCGCCCAGAGCTTGACCCCTCTGCAGCCTCTGCTCCAACTCCTTGTTGTCCTGCAGACATGGAGGCACTGCCACTGCGGCTCCCACACCTGTTGCAGCTCTTGTGTTGACAGGTCACTGGCTCCTCTGTCCCACCATGAGGATTTAGCATAAATACTTTTTGCATATGCAGAAATTCACCAGAATAACAGTCCACTGGACACTCTGCAACAGAGAAGATTCCACAAAAACGACCTTACCTGCAATTTGAGTGCCTGGCCTTTAATTAACACTAGTGCAGGGCCCATCTTGCAGCTTCATGTTTGTTGTTTGCAGAGTGAACAACCAAGTGGCTGCCTGCACATGAATACATTTGGAATTTGGGCTGATGGGCATGCCAGTTGGTCTGTGTGATGTCATGATAGCTTTGATTCAAGGTCTTCCAGCACACGCTCAGAGTCCACCTGCGTGTGCCCTTCTCCATCAGCAAGGCCATGCGGGCTGTACAAAGCATCACGTTACTGGGAAGCGGCAGCATGCCGCTGAGGCGCTACACGAACAAATTTGTCCTTTCTTTTTATATATTGATATTCAGCACTAATTAGCAGGTTTACTAATTGCAGAGATGATTTGAATAATTTTACCAAAAGAGATATTAATACTTCTCCAATTGCAGAAAGTGCAAATGTACAATATACACTAGATCAGACAAACAAAAATGTAGTGCAATGTTTGATTCAAATAATGATGAACTTTAAAACCCACTATTTGTTCTGCCGTTCTCATTGCAAACTGATTTGAAGAGCACTAGAATAGCTTACATGCAAGAAACATCAGTTCAGGATACAAAACTTAGCTTGATTGTCAATTCTGCATGCATTCCTAGAATTTCAAAAATGTCAAATGCACCCTTGAAGGGGCAACAGCACCTCTGCATTAAAATTGTAGTCTGATCAACCTTAAATTGTCATAAGATCAAGCAACGGCTATTTGACAAACCTCATTGATTTCCTGTGACTTGCAGGAACTGGGTTCAGAGAGAAGTTTTTCAATATGTTCGGACGAAAAATCAACAACCTAAAATATTAACGCTGTTTCACAGATACTCCCTGACATGATGAATGTTTCCAGTATTTTCTGTTTTTATTTTCATTCGCTTGTTGGGGACATAAATATGTAAATATTCCCTTCAAAACAATGGCATCTTAGTTTTCCTGTTAATACAGCTATGAGATGGCTTGGCCATGTGAGCCGCATGGAAGATGGCACGCTCCCCAAGGACACATTGTACAACGAGCTCGCCACTGGTACCAGACCTACCGGCCGTCCATGTCTCCGCTTTAAAGACATCTGCAAACGTAACATGAAGTCCTGTGACATTGATCACAAGTCGTGGGAGTCAGTTGCCAGCGATCGCCAGAGCTGGTGGGCAGCCATAAAGGCGGGGCTAAGGTGTGGCGAGTCGAAGAGACTTAGCAGTTGGCAGGAAAAAAGACAGAAGCGCAAGGGGTAAGCCAACTGTGTAACAGCCCCGACAACCAATTTTTTCTGCAGCACCTGTGGATGAGTCTGTCACTCGAGTATTGGCCTTTATAGCCACTCCAGGCGCTGCTCCACAAACCACTGACCACCTCCAGGCGCTTACCCATTGTCTCCCGAGACAAGGAGGCCAAAGAAGAAGAAGACAGCGAGTTAAAGCATAAGTAGCTTAACTATGTAGAATCATCAACTGGGTGTCAGTAATCCCTTCAAAAGGAGAGAAAATTGGCCAAAAGCACTTGATCTTTTCAAGCTTACATCACATCTTGTGCTTTCATACAATATATATCAAGGATGCTTGCACCCATCAACTTATTGACAGCAACAATGTTGAAATACTTGGGTAGCTCTGTATGTGACAATGGGCCTGGACTTTATTTTAAAAATTGGTATTGCCTTGTGCTTCAAACTGTGTCATACATACAAGCGTGATGATGAAAAAATACAGAGTAAAACTGAAGAGTTATAAAATGGACTTTATCTTTTTTTAAAGGCCACGTTTGCTGACAATGCAACCATTAGATGGCACAGTCCCAGCACATGTGCAAATGCAGCCTCATCGACAGAAGAGTCACTGTCTGTGACGTCTCAGGCAGCTGCCAGTAATAAAGATGGTGCTGCTCAATTTAACACAAAAAAATTAAACCCAAACCCGCTCACCCCTCAATGGCCACGATCGCCCCCTCCATCCCACCCCCCGCAACAGTACCCTCTCGCGATTACCGCTTCTGTTTCCTGCTTCCTCCTGCGATTGCTATCTCAATTGCCACATTCAGTTTGCCACTCCCTCCTGCCACTCCGCACTGTTTGCCACTCCATCCTGCCGTTCTTTCCTGCGCCCAACTGGTTGCCATTCTCTCCCACCGCTTGCTCCCCACCTCGCTGCCCGGAGAAGCGGCGGGTTGGGGGTGGGAGGAAGAGCGAGTGAGGTGCTAGCCATGAGGCGGAAGCAAGCGGCAGGATGGTGCAGCAACCAGTCGGGAGCTGCAAAGTGGAGCAGCAAGCAGATGGGCGTGGGAGAGAACAGCAGGAGGAAGCAGGGAAGAGAAGCAGTGATTGAAGCTGATTTCCAAAACTTGAGCTGGAAGCTGACGACCTTTGTGTGATGACATAGTCATGCGCATGGGTACTGGCAAGTTGGCAAAGCTCAGGTGCATTTTACGCATGCACAAAGATGAATGCATTCCACACATGTGCGCAGTTTGTACCACAGTGATGATGTCGGCACTTGGCTGCATTGTCAGGAGATACTCCATTTTTTAAAAAATGGACAATGTTGCTAAAAGTGGCCACCAAAGGGGAACAATGTGGCCTTTGTATATTCAAACTGTTTGACAGGAACAAAGGAATAGCTTTTGAGCTGGGAGGGGTCAATTACACCCATCCTGAAACATTCCTGAATTGAATGGGTTCTTCTGAAACAAGGAAAGTGTGAAGTAGCCACCTCCTAGGCCAATGTTAGTCACTACAAGGAGGGAGATCCACATCTCACACAGACACAAAGGTGTGAAACTATTTTTGACCTTAAAGGTAGCTCCCTGAAGAGAATGACACACACACACTCAGAAAGAAGCCTCACCAAGAAGCTTGTTTCCAGCTAAGGGGCTGGAAAAAATCCAACAAGCCAGAAGGGAAGTGCTTTGCTGTAGAATTCTACGTCTTTACTTATGCAGCAGTGACTTAGAAGTGATCCAACCAAGAGAGAAACTTCCAAACATCTCAGGCCTGCAACCAACGAGAACTTGACTTCCGAGAGAATTCAACATTTTTACCATGACCCCCGAAACCTACCCCTTTTCCTCTCTGTCTCCTCTTGTATGTGTGTGTGTGTGTGTGCGCGCGTGTGTGGGCACGCAGGTGAATGCATGAGTGGATGCGATTGCGGCAAGTTCAATACAAGGGGTATTGATCAATCAATAATTGATTTTCTGTTTTAAACCTACAAGAAAACCTGTTGCTGTCTGTTTATTGGATAAATAAAACACAAAGAGGTTAAACCCTAATAACAAAAAGCACTGGCTGCAGTCAGGTGGATGTTGAACAGTGGAAACCACTCAAACCTCTCACCACGTGGCTGTAATAACTGTTTCAATTCTGCTCCCTGCCAATGCATTCTACACTATACACTGCAATCCAAAAAAAAGTTAAAAACACAATAACAAAGAAATTAGTTGAAAATGACCAAGTAGCACTATGCAATGAGCAAAAGGAAAGAAAAAAAAGCAGCAATCAGATCAAGTGACTGCAGCTTCAGCCCCTGAAGACAGAAAATTGTAACATCATATAACACTCAAATAAGTGCTGATGTTCTCTATTTGGAGTCTACATCTTTCACAAAGAACATGCATTTTCAGATCTTCAGGGACATTATTTGTACACCATTTGTTGAGGCTTAATGTACACAATCTGGGAGCTCAATGTGGTGTTCAATGATATACAATACAACTTAGCATAATCAAAGAAATAAGGAGGGAACTTGCTTTGCCTGTTGATATGCTAACTGTGAGATGATTTGCCAAAAACAAAGCTGCATTGAGTTTTGTCAATTTCCAATTCGACCAAGTTGCACAGCAACTGCACTGCTCATGAACTCTTTTTCCTGGAATACAATTTCAACATGATGCTCTTGTTGGCATGAGCAGAGGTTCAAATATGTAGCCCTTGAGGAATGAAACTAAGAAATGAGCATCTGAGGTGCAAGTATGGACTTCTGTCGATCCTGTACAAAGTTTATTTTATGGGGAAAAACCCTCTTTTGCTGCATAAAAAAAAAAATATTAATGGTTTCCCCATCTTCCATGTTGGTGTAGTATTTTGAAGCTATTATCAGTTGGAATAAAATTTTAAATGTCACAGTGTTCATTTCCTAATGCATATATACATTCTATAGAGTTGGCAACTAATCTTTTGATTGACAAGTGGAGGTATTAATCTGCGATGTCTAACATGTATTTTGTTGGATTTAACTTCACAGTTTTGGCTGGAATCTTTTCACTATTGCACTGTTTCTGTGAAGTTTGTTATTCTGTTGTGGAGGTGTTTTAATCACTAGTTTTATGGAATTTCTTTTAGCTGTGGAATTGATCAGCAACTGTTGCACGACTCCATGTTGTGTTGTTGGATGGTGGTAACATTGTAGATTCTTCTTTTCCTGTGGCATTAGTTCGAAGTGTTTCAGCATTGATTTTTGGTTCTTCTCCAACATTTACATGTTCCATACATTCCTGCGATTGTTCATCACTCAATTTAGTATGTTAGTTTTTGTTTCGCACTGAGTGCTCTTCCAGCTGCTGTTTTATTTTGATATTGCTCAGTCCACTTTTAATTCCTCAGTCCACTTTTAATTCCTCAAGTGGCATTTTGCATCCATTTACTTGAGAAGTCGGAACTACATCACTTCATAATGCTGGCCTGTGCGTTGGCATATTTATTGTCACCAATGGATTTTGCATCAACTTGTGACTTGTGCATTGTGTAAGCACAGTTTTTAATATTTTGCTGTAAATGTATTTGAAAGCAAATTTTGTTTTGTGTTGTGTTGCCATTCATCTCAGAATACCATTTGTATAGATGAAGATTCTTAACTAAATTAGTATGCGAGTTGTTCTTAGACCGATGCAAGTCCATTATATGAAACAGAATTGCACCAAAATAATTGCACTGACACCCACACTGATGAGAGAAAATAAATCTTGGAAATTATATATTCTTCACATAATTTCATGTCAGAGAGAGAGATGCACAGATATATGCACACTCACATGCACAGACATACGATTGTTATTAAATTGAAGTGAGTGTAATGGTTATAAAATGAAGTAAGTGAAGAAGGCATATTTAAATGGTGAAAACAGGTCATATTGTGATGGAATATAGGTATAATAGGCTTAATTAGGTAGCATTTGGAAATAGTGCATTATGTCTTTTAGAGTTAGGGATTGAATGGATGATCAGTTTTTAGAACTCACTACCTTCTTAAAGGGGAATGTCAGAGTTAAATATTTCAAGGTCCCTGTTAGAATAGAATTTCTGTTGCCAGGGAATTGGAAGATAAACACACACATTGAAATATCCTGTGTGACATCAGTAAGAGGTAGCAATAAACTTAATTAGTTTATGGGATTGTTGATGCAGATAAATCAGCTCCGGAGGATGCTTTAAGGTACCATAAAAAAGGCAATTAGAGATAATAAAACAATAAATGAAAATGGACTCACAGGAGCAAGAGGTCAAGTAAACACAATTCCAAACATTTTGACCAGATAAAAGCTCACAACTTCAAATTCCAGTAAAACATTCAGTGTAAATGGTAATTAAAGATATGGATTTTAAAAGGAACATAGGTAGGTCACATCTAAATGCAGAAACCAGATGACACTTGAGAAATAGTATAAAAATTAGAGGTTTTGAAAGCAAGGTTTAGGGGCGTTGTATCCTCAAACAACAATTCTCATCCCATGCCTTAGGGGATTTAAGGTAAAAGTTTACTTTAAATTTTGATGGATATTCTGGATAGTCTAAGATAATTTTGCTGTAGCATTAGCAAGGTTAAACCTTTGGATTTTATGTTAGAAATAAGAATATGTGTTACATCTTTCAGTAATATTTGATATTGTGATATACTTATCCACTTAAGAAGTTTACTGCATGTTAAATTCTTTTATAAATATATAAAAGTTAACAAATCGTCTCAAGTAGTATTCTGTATACAACTACAAGAACCCCCCTCTCTCTGTCTCTTTAAGTGGAGAGATACATTTTGAAGAGAGTTTCCCAGACCCTTACAATATCTGGGATATTTCTGACTTAGCCATAATTATTAAAAATAGGCTATCCGAAAGATGGTAATATTCTCTGTTGGTTTTCTTTCTTTGAGGGAAAGCTAGTACAATTCTTCGGACCCAAATAAGTGCCTGAGAATTTGTCTCCTTTGAACTTGATTAAAGGAGACTTATAGGGATGTACTCCTGTTTTAGTTTAGTCCCTATAAGGGGTTAAAGTCATAAATCATTTCAATATACATTCCTACACTAGTATGTGAATTAATTGACCTTTGTGTGGTGAAATTACAAACTGTGCTACTAAAATGAATTATCTTAGGCACTCACATGATGCAGTCGTATCAAGCAGAAGAATAATTCATTGTCATTGAGTTACCAAAATTTCATATCAAGGCTGTAAAAGGCTTTAGTTTCAGATCCATAATCATTTTCATACTGACACGGCCAAACTTCCCATTTGTTTAAATGACACAGCAATGTTTTCAAAATTGCTAATATTCACAGCACCTACTTAATGCTGAAAAGACTTTAAATTGTTTCCAGGAAGAAATAAATGGGCCAGGATTTGATATCAAAATGCCATTAGTCTGTGTCTTGCATAGATGAGTTTGGTTTACACGATCTTCTGACTTGACTTAAAAGCAAACTTATACCTTTATAGAGTAGGATAGTGATGTTTAGGCTACCAAAAAAAGGTGCCAGCAATGTAATCATAGGGATTGCCAGTACAAGTAAACGAAGACCAGTCTCCCATTCAAAAAATGTACTTCTGTGGGAAATTTATCATCTCAAGATACATTGAAAATGATTTCCATCATGCTGAAAGTTTGTCGCATTGTGCATTCTGACTGCCCCCTGGCCAGTGCTTGGCTGAATCTTACATAAGGAGGGTAAGCAGTTTCTAACTGAGGTCCTTTGGATCCAAACAGATTATTTTTTTTGAATTCCGAATAGCTACTGTTAAAATGGGGAAAACCAGTGTCCAATGGGCAAAAACTGCATGGGGTGCATAGCATTCAGCTGTGTAGCCTGTGCACTCGGATTCTAGATTGATTTAGAATCCTGATGGAGTTGAGCTGGTCTGGAATGCTTCGGGCTTCTAACAGTTGTTAAATTTGACGGAATCAGCAGGGGAATTGAACATCTGTTTGGAATACTAAATAAGGTGCACAAATGCTAAAATAGAATCTAAATCCAAAAAAAAGCTATGACTGATAATTTGTCAATGTCATTATCAAATGTAAAATGAAGTAATCAGATGTTCATCTATTGTGCTGAATGAGCAGGGATTGAACACAACACTACTTAATTAGGTAGTGCACATTTTGAATTAAATGTATAAAGTTAACCAAGATTTAACTCAGTGAATGCAAATCTTGAAGCATTCAGAAAACAAAACAGGCAAATTCCTCAAGAAACCGGGCTGACAGGAATTAGTTTCATGCCAAGGAACATGGGAGATGAAAGTAGTCCAAATGTACCAAATGGAGTGATTCAAATTGATTCAAGTGACATTGCATGCTGGGTGGCCTTAATACTTTGTTGTTACATTTTCTTCTGTTAATAGAAAATCTATACAGCACTACTTTCGAACACAAAACCTCAAAAAGGAACTTAGGGCCCGCAAACAAGAAAGGGTCAACCAACCTTTCGTCAGATTCTCTATCTACCTCGCCTAGCATTTTCAACCCCATCTCAGGCTCCTAGTCTTTAGTTTCCTCTATCTCCAGTTCATTGTCTGTCACCTCTCCTTTCTCAAGTCTTTGGTCCGCCTTTCTTCATTTGGTCAGGCCTCTGGTCTATGAGATCCCTCTGTCTAATAAATGAAAATGCTTAAAATAGTGTGCATAGGGTATCAAATAAAAACACATACAAATCACCCAGGATTATTTAGCAATGATCAGCATGCTAGTGATTATGTACACAGTATTGCATGTACAGATGGTGACTACAGCATCCAGAACTGAACACAGAGTGAGTTCCAGCTGAAGCGCCAATCATTACTCTCAAGTAAGATGAGCCCCAAACTTTAACAGCAAACTGGATTGTAAATTTTCTGACTTACTACTATACAGCAAGCCAAAAGCAATAATAAAAGATCATTCAACCTAACATATTCAAGAAAGAGTTAGATATAGTTCTTAGGGCTAAAGGGATCAAGGGTTACAGGGAGAAAGCAGGAAAAGGGTACTGAGTTTGGATGATCAGCTGATTGTATTCAATGGCAGGCTCGAAGGGCCTACTCCTGCTCCTGTTTTCATATATTTCTATGTTTCTAATAAGCTACTTCCTCCACAACTTGTACACAATGCCTCACATACACATTGGACTGTGTTGATCCATTACCAGAATTGGAGTACTTTAAAGGTGATATCCATCTTTAATAAAGGGTAAAATTATACTAAGGTTAAGTACCATCAATTATTAAGTACTTACCTATTGATCACCTCCAGGCATTTCCAGGATTTTAATGCTTTTTAAAAAAAAGTGAATGCACTTACAAGGCTGCCTCACTGAACACCATGTGCTTTTTATCATTTTTTCAGCAAATGATGGGTCAAATGTACTGGAGTGACGTAAGTCAATTGGATGCCTTGGGCTGCATTTTCTCCTCTTGGCATCATTAAAATTTGTCTCTTGACCGATTGCAAATCTGTCTGTTTTCCCACTCTGCAGGCTTCATGGAGTACGTGCTTTGTTCGTGAAAAAAGAGAAGCATGCTGTGCTCAATCTTTTAACAGACTAGCTTTACTGCAATCAGCCACAGGAAGGTTCCAAAGGTATCTCCCCAAATTGCATTTCCCGAACATCTCCATCACATTATCAAATCAAAGGTAGACCACAGGGCTTAGTTCCTTTTAAACAACAAAGCCAAGACAGAACTCAACACCAATTAGTAGCTACAATCCCAGGGCCCTCCTCTGCAAAATGTTTGTAAGTTTGCCTCCATAGACAAGCCTTTTGAGAAAGATTATTTCTGAAAGCTAAGACCATCTTTCAAACAACATGAGACAGTTACAGCCTTCAGCGCTTCATATTGAATGCAACCATCTTTTCCATCATTTTCTATAAGAAGATGCTGGCCTATTTTGAGAGCTGGTCACTGGACCGATGGTCCTATAAGATATGAGAGTTAAAAAGTTTGATGATGAATTCAAAGGGCTGAATTTTAAGGGAACGATGTGGATGAGTATAGAGAGGTGTGAAATAAAATCGGGACATGTTGGACAGGAAGTCCCATCCTGATTTTGTACATGACAGCAAGCATGGAGGGCGGAGGTCCAGCGACGACAGAGTGAGCAGGTAATTAGGATAGTTAAATGGCCAATCAAAAGCAATTTTCATGTCTCAGATGCAATTTTATAAATGGCGCATGGGTCTCACAGGACCTCAGAGATTTGCCTCGAGACAGCAGATCATGGCTGTCTGGAAAGGGAGGCTCTTGGAAGGGAAAACATCGAGGGCCTGAAAGGGCCAAGAAGGGAGGGGTGAGCTTAGTATGTCAGGAGTGAGGGGGTAGGTTGGCTGCACTGCTGGAGGGCCAAATTCAAGAGGGCAACAGGCAAGTGACACCTCAGCGCAGGTCACAAGTGTGGGCAACAGGAGGGGGGACACTGGCAGTGGAAGACTGTCTTTAAAGGAGAAGCCATTTATCATGGGCTTTGGAGACCCCGTTGAGGGTGAAGTGCACCTAAGTGGGAGGGAGGGTCAGGCACCTTCAGTGGCACCGCAACAGACTGAGCCCACAGGAAGGACTCCAGTGGCCTCTGGACATGGAAGAAAGGCGAAGAGGAGAGAGGGGGAGTTGACCAATGCAGAAGGAGGTACCCTCCAGAATGTACAGGGCGAGGCTCAACTACGTGCAGATGTCAAAGAGGCAGTGCCAACGAAGACACCCCCTCTCTAGGGAGGCCGTCACTGACCTGTGTGCAATGATGCATAATGAGCTGTGCCCTAGGGGACTAGGTGGCAATCTAATGCCAGTGGCCCTGGAGGTCACCATGGTGTTGAACTTCTACACCACCAGATCATTCCAGGGATCCACAGGGGACATTTGTGAAATCTCACTGTCGGTGGTGCATCAGTGCACCGAGTAGGATCCCAATGCCCTGTTCAGGAGGGCCGGAGATTATGTGCGCTTCCACATGGATCCTAACTCACAAACAGAGAGGACCACTGGTTTCGGGGCCATCGCTGGATTCCCCCAGGTGCAGGGAGTCATTGATTGCACACATGAAGCCATCAAGGCTCCTGAATACAGGCCAGCAGTCTTCATCAATATGCGTCCACTCCCTCAATGTGCAACAGGTGTGCGACCACCGTAAATGGATCCTGCAGGTCTGCACATGCTTCCCAGGAGGTTCCAATGATGCCCACATTTTGCGCCACTCACATGTGCCTGAATTTTCCACCCTCCCTCCAGCCTTTAGGGATGGATCCTTGGAGTCAGGGGCTACCCACTGAGGACATGGCTGCTGACATCCGTGAGGAATCCACGCATGGATGCAGAGGACTGCTACAACGCCCGCCATAGGACAACACTGGGCAGGCCATTGGTCCGCTGAAGATGAGATTCAGGTGCCTGGATCAGTCCAGTAAAGCCTTCCTGTATACCCCCAGCAAGGGTGCCCCCCCCCCACCACTTACTGTCAAGGTTTGCTTAGTGCTGTACAACCTTGCCCTGCACAGGGAGGAGCCGATGAGTAATGAAGAAAGTGAGCAGCGGACTGCCTTCTCAGATGATGAGGATGTGGAGCAGGAAGATTGGAAAGCTACGCCAGTTGAAGAACCCTGGGGCAACATAACATTGGACACGAGAGATGCACAAGGAAGGCTCGCGACGCCCTTATTCTTTCGCATTTCCTTTGATCCTTTATGGCCCTTGTAACTTACCCAATAAAGACCTTTTATGTAACCGTCTTTCTGCATTCCTTCCTTAACGATGCCTTGTCTTGTTGAACATTTGCGCAGAGCTGATCTGGTGAGGCTCTAGACTTGAGCATCTGTGATCGCCTCCAGCTTCTTGCTAGAGGCTGAGATGCAATGAATGGTCAAGTCCTTGATGGAGGAAAAAGGGAGAGAGAGTCCATGCCTAGCAGTAAAGATTTATTTACAGTCACAATTGAGATGGACAGTATAATGATAGACAAACGCTCACCTGTGAAAAGCCAGTGATTGTAAGTCCACTTCATAATTCCCTTACCTGACCTCCTACGCGCTGTCAGCTGAGTTGGAAGCTGCCTGCTGACCTCGGTGCCCGTGGCTATGGACGACCTTGGCAGCCATCCTCGGAATGCCTTGGGCCTGGAGAGCCCCAGCATGCTCTGGGCCTCCTGCAAAGAAGCAGTACTGCCCTCTTTCAGCTGGGATGTTGGATGAACATACAGCACTAGCAGAGGGATGGAGGAGCTGCTGCCCGCACCAGGATCACCCTGAGAAGTCCCAGCTGTTCGGGACATACACTCCTCCTCCAAATCAAGGCAGACCCTTGGCTCCCTGCTGACCTGAGAGGACAGAGGACCTGGTGGTGACTCGAGGTCCCGTTCCCTTCTTTCCTTGTCACTGCTGCCTTATACACATGATAAGACGATGGTATGGAGTTCTGCACGAATATCCAGCAAACACTGAGTACTCTGCTGGACGTGGCTCTTCATCAGATCTGCCAACCTCTCTATGGAGGAAGCCACTTGTGCACCAGAGACAATGTTGAGCTCAAGGCTGGATAAACTCCTCCATCAAGTGCGCTCGGGAATGCATAGCCTCAGGCATTTCTGGCAGATGTTGCCACACTTCTTGCTGCAGCTCCAGCATTTCCATTGTTGCTAACGAAACCGGAGGCAGGTTGTGAGCCTGGGGCTCAGTATGGGCCTCAGCATGGGCCCGGCTTCACACAGTCCTCTGACTGTCAGAGGCCTGGTCTGTTACCATCTTCATCAACTGCTCAGGTGCATGTGCACATTGCTCAACAGATTCTGTGCCCAGATCAAAACCCACTGAGGTGTTTGTATCTGCACTGTTGAAGAGTGGAGGAGAATGAAGTGCTGATGGACCCTCTGAGGCTCCTTCTTCCCCCTCAGTGGTGGCAGGATCCACAACATCTTCAACTGGTCTCCAATTTGGCACAGCTTGACCTGCATGACAGAACAAAGACAAGTAAGGGTCAGGGGCCTACCTTCACTCCATTGCAGACCCCGGTGTGCACCGGATGCCTGATAAGCAGCATGGCTCCATTGTTGCAGATGCAGCATTATGCCCCATGTAGACCTTATTATCTTGGGAGGGTTCCCCCGTCTCTCCATCCACAATGCTCCTTCCATCCTATGGTCCGGCAAGTTCCATGGCATACTTCTACACTGGCATCAGAACATGCAAAAATCACAGCCTGCCTTCAGTCTTCAGCTGCTCCCTATGATTATCTGCTATCTTCTCCTGTAGACAGAGGAAGGGACCCTTAGCAACATCAATCCCAACACATGGGCTGCTGGCAGTACAGTTGCCACTGATGGGGACACACAGATGCCTCCTGCATGTGTTCCCTTCCCAGGCATCTCGCAAGTTTCAAATATGATAGGAGACCTGCTTTCAGGGCTACCATGACAGGTAGCTGATAGACATGTTGCATCCCCTGTCCCTTTTCCCACGTCTGGGGTGTAGATCATTCTCATCCCAACATAAGGTCCTACTTTGACAGATGCAAGGCCCAAAAGGATGAAGGGATTAAACGATACTCACTTTTGCAGCCCCGATGAGGTCACTGAGCCACTTGTGGCACTGTATCCATCTGCACAGGGTTACACCATGGCTGCTGACCTCTTCAACGATCTGGAGCCAGGCCTGCTTGGTTTGGCTCATCGGTCTCCTCCTCTCATCCGTTGGGAACAAGATATCCTTCCTCTCCCTGACAGCCTGTAGTAGGACCTGGAGGGAGGCATCCAGAAAGCGAGGGGCCACTCTTGTCTCCTGTCAGCCATCTCTTCGCACTCAATGCCACCTCCTCCTCTTCCAGGCCTTCCCAATGCAGAGTTCAATGCAGGGTTGACAGACCTTTGAAAATGGCAATAGACCCTACCAAGGTGTCATCTGATGCCATGCTCCCCGCCTCTGGGCCTGAGTCCGCAATTGGACAGAGTTTACAGCTCATTAGTCTTAATTGGCCAGTCACCGCTGAATCGCATGTGGCCTGCCGCTCCATCCCCTGATGTGCCTTGTGCCCGACTCTGCACCTGACGGTGGGACCGGCACTCAAAACATAAAATTCAGCCTAAATAATCTCCATTTCACTCACCAGTCCCATTAAAATTGCGTTCGCTGTAACCTTTACCCTAAGAACAGATTTCAACTACACTTAACCCTCTGTGCAAGTTCACCCTGACAGACCTCTCATTTGTTCGCTAATGGCTACATAGCTCAATAGAGCAGGAGTAGACCATATGGCTCCTCCAGCGTACTCCACCATTCAATATGATCATAGCTGATCATCTTCCACTTTCTCACCCTCTCCTCATATCCCTTGATTCCCTGAGAGACCAAAAATCTATCTTAAACATATTCAAAAAATGGAGCATCCACAACCCTCTGGGCTAGAGAATTCTAAAGATTCAAAACACTTTGAGTGAAGGAATTTCTCTTCATCTCAATCCTAAATGATCGGCTCCTTATCCAGAGACTGTGCCTCCATGTTCTAGATTCCTCAGCCAGGGAAACAACCTCTCAGTGTCTATCCTGGCAAGCCCTTCCAAAACGTTATGTGTTTCAATGAGATCTCCTCTCATTCTTCTAAACCCCAGAGTGTGGGCTCAATTTACTCAGCTTTTCGTCATAGGAGAACCTCCTCAATCCAGGAACCAATCTGGTGAACCTTCGCTTCACTGCCTCCAAAGCAAGTAATATCCTTCCTTAGGTATGGAGACGAAAACTGCACACAATCCAGGTGCAGTCCTTTACAATCGTAGCAAGACTTCCTTATTCTTGTGCTCCAATCTCCTTGCAATAGAGCCCAACATGCCGTTTGCGTTCTTGTTTACTAGCGGTACCTGCATGCTAACTTTCTCTGCTCCTTATACAAGTACACCCAAGTCCCTCTGAACATCAACATTTAGACGTTTCACACCTTTTAAAAAATATTCTGCTTCTCTATTCTTACTAACAAAGTGAATAACCTCACACTTCGCCAGATTATACTCCAACTGCCATCTTGTTGCCCATTCACTTAACCTGCCTATATCTCTTTGCAGCCTCTTTGTGTCCTCCTCACAGCTTATATTCCCATCAAGCTTTGTATCTTCAGCAAACTTAGATGCATTACTTTCGGTCACTTCGGCAACTCATTAACATGGACTGTAAACAGCTGAGGCCCTGGCACTGATCCTGCAGCACTCCACTAGTTACAGGCTGCCAACTTGATAATACCCTGCTATCCCTACTCTTTACTTCCTGCCTGTTAACCAATTCTCTATCCATGCAAATATATTACTATGAGCCCTTATCTTGCATTTTAACCTTTTGTGTGGCACCTCATCAAATGCCTTTTGGAAATCCAAGTATACTACATCTACAGTGTTTTATAAAGGTTTACCATAACTTTCTGCCTTTTGTGCTCAATGCCTCTATTTCTAAAGTCCAGGATCCCATATGCCTTTTTAACCACTTTCTCAACCTACTCTGCCACTTGTAACGATTTGTGCACATATAACCCTAGTTCTCTCTGTTCCTGCACCTCTTTAAGAATTGTACCCTTTAGAATATGTACCAAGCAATATCCTTTGTTAGTATCCTCCTGATAATTGGATCATGTCCAACATGTTGCCGTATCAATTTAAAATAAGTGCAGAAATATAGGTATGTTCTCGATTGGAACAGCTAAGTTACTAGCAGCTGACATTTGTTTGTTATCCTTCACAAATACAGATCTTGTTTGCTGACCGGGGGGAGCATCAATAGAAACCATGTAGCTGTCTGTAGGCTCAGTTGAATCATCTGGCACAAACGTGAGCAGTGGTAGGAGAAATAAGTTTAGCCTTGCTATATGCTCACAGCCATTTTTGTTCAGAATGGAACCTGGTTACATCCAGAAGTTTCTGGCAAAGTTACACTCTTGAAATTGAAATGAGTGGGGCTTTTAAAATAAAGTAAATACAATGTATGGAAAGAAAGACAAGAAGAGCAGAGCTCATCTTACTTGGCAACTACAACAGACTGGCATTGGAACAGCTTGTTCACTTTTTCTGCCACTGCTCCTCACTGTTCTCATCTGTCACTGAGGGATCCTGCCAATAAATTCTGTCTGTGTTGAGTGCAAAGCTTTAGACATCCTGTTACCGTATGCAAAATACAGCATTACTAAAACTTGCTTTATAATTGATAAACTATTCAATAATATTTCCATGGTTTCAG
This sequence comes from Heterodontus francisci, assembly GCF_036365525.1. Lineage (NCBI taxonomy): Eukaryota > Metazoa > Chordata > Chondrichthyes > Heterodontiformes > Heterodontidae > Heterodontus > Heterodontus francisci. The sequence continues at coordinate 56,911,920 of NC_090392.1, read as the reverse complement.
AGTTTGTACAAACCCAGAACTCTACAATCACATTCTCATGCACTTTACTGAATAAAGCTCATCATTTTCAGGAAATCCTCTTGCCACTGTCTGGGGCTGTCTCTCTGTAATTGAATGTGTTCACATAATTAGAGGTTTAATTTGTACTCGACTTTCTTTACATGAGTACGCCAAATTACATTATCTGTTCACAGCCTCTTCTACACCAGTCTTTGTTCTTTCAGTCTCCACAATTCTTACTAATTAATCAACAATGGATTTTTAAAAACATCGCAACATGTCAAAATGTGCACAGGATGTCAAGCTGAGAAGCAAGGCCCCAGTTCGTTCATGTGAGAGGACAAATTTATCAGCCTTTTAATTTAGATTTAAAGCATCGATTGTTTAATAGCTCAATCAAACTGGCAGCACGTTGATAATGTTCCTTTGTTTAAAAAAACTGCTTACTGCTTCCTTCAATCAGAAACATAAATCACAAATCAACATGTGTTTTAAAATACATTTGGTAAATATTTTGGAACTGGGCATGACAATAAATTTGATTTTCACTCTTGTTTTCCCGCGATCCAGCTTCTCAATCAAAGGGTTCAATGATGACTCGATCCCAGATCAACAAAGCAACTTTCACATTTTCTGGAATGGTCTCAAATTGAAAACATCCAAACATTTTCTGTTTGGAAATACAGCACTATATTAAAGATGCAACTTGTTTTGTTGTTGTAGTAGAATTGCATTTCATATTCTAGAGCTATATTTCCCGTACTGAATCAAATTGTGATGGTTTTAGGCGGATGGGTAGTGCATCATGCAACACTATTCCATTAAGAGGCAATAAAAAATATTTACTTTATAAATGGAAGGCAGGCCCCACTTCTCATAATTAATAGGTTGAATGACCATTTAGATGAGGGAGACATGACTTCAAGGGCTGAATTTTTAACCAGGGTTCAGGAACCAACATGGAGGTTAGTTCAAGGTCCTGACCCAGCACAGTGTGCTTTAGACATGCCCAGCACAATTTTCAAAGCTTCAGCCAATTGAAGGTCAAGGGACAGGCTCACCATCCAACCAGGGATGGTGGGCAGGCTCGTGATGCTGCAGGGCCACCAGCACTCAGAGATTGGCAATTTGACTGGCCAGGGCAGGCAAGTTTATTTTATCTTTTAACATGTCACAGCTGCCTGGCCATGATCCTGGAGGGGCAACCCCTCCAAGGGACAGTCAGCAGCTGCAGCCCAGCTGGGGTCCAAGCCAATGTGGGCTGCCCACATTGCTCACTGGAAATCCCAGTCATTGTAGGAACGAGCCCTTCACCAGATCTAATAAACCTAAATTGGCTACCCACCGCTTGTCAGTGGAAAGCTGATCTGACCCTGAGTCAACCCCTTTGAAAATGGCTCTGGGTCGGGTTTGTGGCAGGGAGCTGACATAGAGGCCTGTGGTGCCAAAATGCAGGCCCACCTGCCTCCAATCGGGACCACAATCTCTTTTAAAAATCCAGCTCCAAGAGAGGAAAGAGAAAAATATGTGGGGGAGGGAGAGACAACACAAGTCAAAGAAAAAAGGGAAAATAATACTTTAAAAAATTGGATTAAAATATCAATAATTTAAAGCAATTTACATCCAAATTAAGGTTACAATTACCTTGTCCAATAATCTCACCCAAACAGATTTCTGGAACTTACAGACTATACAGACAAAATGATGGATACTACAAAAGCTCCAATTTAATTTCACTACAATCATAAAATTTGTGGTGGCAAGCCAAAATGTAATTTAAAAAATCTGCCTGCCTGAATATCAATATTCAAAACAAACCTGCTGTAAATGTTTATTTTTTTCACATTTTAGTTCAACTTTCATATTGTTCAAAATGTGTCACTGGCAAGACTAGTGGACGCTCAATTTTACCATCTTGGATACCACTACATGGGTATGTTGACATTGATGCCAGCTCAGGATGTTTCCTTCCTATTCAACTCCTTAATTTCCCCTCAAAGACAGAACTACTTTGAGCAAATACGTACTTAAAAAGCATCTAATGAGGCATTATGCACCTGAGCTCATTTTAAAATCTTATTAAAATATTGAATGTAGAACCATCCTGTATTTGATGATGGGACGAGTCGACAAGGTCAATCAGTCTAGTTTGTCACATGGAATAAAAATGATGCACTATTATTTGTGACTGTCTTTTACGTAGGGATTTTCTAGATATAGCTATTCCTGAATTGGTTGCCAAATTACCCAGAATTTGCAGTATATTGCAGCTTCAGATTGGCATTATTGCCACTGTCTAATTCGCACAGCTTCCAAAATGCAAATGTTATCAATTGTAATTTTAAATGAAATAAAAAATAAATTACCACATAATTGATTCCACACATTTCAAAAGAAGATGTATCTCACTGTACAATGCCACTTACCAAAGCAGGGCTAAATGCAAAGTACTTAAAAAGTAAAGGGGGGGAAGAAGTTCCATGCAGTAAGATACAATGCTACGACAACATTAAATAAAGATATTCGAGAGTTTCCTGGGTCAGCTTATTTGCAGAGCCATTGGAGTGGTGATTAGCATAAATCCTTGGGTAAAATGGGTGTCAACTGCTGGAGTGAATGAAAACTGGGGAGCAACCTTTAAAAGTATACTTCAGCTTGCACACTTAACCAGCTGACTGGAAAACAACCAGCAGCAGCCTGCTCTCGCCCTGAAATGGAAAATTTCATTGACTTTGTTCCCAATTTCCACCCTTCTCTCACCTTCACATGGTCTCTCTTTGACTCTTCCCTTGTCTTCATTGAAACCTCTGTCTCCATTTCTGGTGATAGGCTGGTAACCAATATTCACTATAAGCCCAAGGACTCCCACAGGTACCTGGATTATACTTCCTGCAAGGACTCTATTTCCATTCTCCCAGTTTCTCAGTCTCATCTATTCAAATGATGCAACCTTCCATACTGGTGCTTCCAATATTTCTTCCTTTTCCCTCAACCAAGAATTCCCCCCACTATGGTGACAGGGCCCTCGACCGTGGCTGATCTATTTCACCCATTTCTGTTCTCACCCCTTCTCCTCCCTCCCCGAATTATGGTCCTCCACATTTTCGCCACCTTCAGCATGATGCCACCACCAAACACACCTTCTCCTCCCCTTTCAGCATTCCAAAGGCACCATTCCCTCCTTGACACTTTGGTCCATTCCTCAGTGATCCGCAATATCTCCCCACTTTTCTGCAACACCTTTCTATGTAACTGCAGGAGATGCAACACCTGCCATTTTACCTCCTCCCTTCACACCATCCAAGGCCCAAGATTCCTTCCAAGTGAAACAGCAATGTACTTCTTTCAATTTAGTATACAGTCTACGCTGTTCACGATGTGGTTTCCTCTATATTGGGGAGACCAAACGCAGACTGGGTGACCGCGCTGTGGAACACCTCCATTCAGTCCGCAAGTGCAAACCCGAACTTCCTGTTGCTTGTTAGTTTAATTCTCCATCTCGCTCCGACCTTTCTGTCCTTGGCCTGCTGCAGTGTTCAAATGAAGCTCAACTCAAGCTTGAGGAACAGCATCTCATCTTTCAACTGGGCACTTTACAGCTTTCTGGACTCAACATTGAGCTCAATAATTTTAGATCATAATCTTAGTCTCTATTTTTTTTCCATTTCTTAATTTCTCATTTTTTTTTGCTGTTCTGTTTTATTCCCGCCCCCCCCCCCCCCTTGTTTCTTTCTGAATCCCTTTGCTTTATGTCTGAATGGCTGCTCTCCTGTAATTCATACCTAATGCAGACATAGATTTTGTTTCTTTACTTGTCCCATTACCACTTCCTTTGGCTTTGTACCATGAAACCCTTCATCATTTAACGTCTTCTGCCCTCCACCTTATCATAGAGCTTCCCTTTGGTTCTTCTCCACCACCCCTGCTCTCCCCCCACCCCATCCCTTTTACTTGCTACTGTTACTTTTCTAATTTTTGACAATTCTGATGAAAGGTCACAGACCTGGAATGTTAACTTTGTTTTTCTCTCCACAGATGCTGCCAGACCTGCTGAGTATTTCCAGAATTGTCTGTTTTTGTTTCAGATATTAGCACCCGCAATATTTGGCTTTTGAACCAAGCAGCAGTGCTTGGCTCACTCACTTAATTATCAGATAATTTCACTGTATGTTGCATCAAGCTTTTTATCATATTTTTCATGAATGTACTGTGGGATCCTCTGAATGAGGCAGCCAAACAAAGCAACAGAGCATGAAACCTAGGCACAGAAGAACACAGGATTTTTCTAACTTGGAGCTCAACGAAATTGAAGTCAGCAGGCACAGACTGTTGGGTGTCTACGCCAGAAAGCCTGCCAGGAATGTTATTTATGCCACCTGGATGGAGACAGCTCCAATTTTTTCACCCCAAGGTCTGCCAACTAGTGCCACAAGAATTTCACCAACCCCATCAGGGCAGACAGGATAACACACCAAACATGTCCATCCTGGCCATCAAAACACTTTTCAATGTCTTACAGAAAGATGTGGACAACTAGCCTATCACAACACACTCTGGTTAAGAGGGACTCTAACTCAGTATTGTGTACTGTTGCTACCCAGCTCCCTTCATACAAGTTAACTACATGCACAAGCCGAAAAATGCTTCCCTCATGTTATCATGAACCCACATTTCTTACTTCATCTCTTCCATACCTCTTGGCACAAACTCCTCAACTGCAAAGTGTCTCATGTACTCCCCTGCTGGCGAACATGGCACACAATGCCCGACAGAGGTCGGTTACTGGAGTAGGCATCCCTGTATTCATGCCCCATGAAACAAAGGCTAAAGAGTTTAAGGCGAGCAACACAGATCTGGCTGGAAGCATGGGTGAGGTCAACATTATATTGGCGGTACCAGGATATCCACTGAACACCTACAGTTATTCTGGTACCCTGGCAAAACACTACACAGACACAGCTTTTAACCCCCTTGTCTGTCTCTGTAAAGTTTATCCATTCCCTTAGTTTTTACCCTATTTTCTTGAAAATCCAAAAGAGCATTGGGAGGCATAAGAGGAGTAGAAAAACAACCATAATGATAATGATGAGAATAATGAAGAGGAAAGCAATAACAGTAGTCTACCTTAATCTATAAAGACTGACTTCTACATGCTCCTTTTCCCCAATCCCCTTCAACTCACTCCAGAATCACTTGCTTCCTCCGACCCAGGCACTAGCTCAGACTGTTTCATCCAGGTGATATTAGATATCAGATGATATTAGTGGTGATGTGGCAACTTCTCAGCAGAGGCTGTGGTTTTGGAGTCATGTGACCCAGAACCTTTGGGTATTCACCTGAAATGAAGAATGTCAATGTGCAGACTTTGAAGTCATGTGTAACATATCTAACAACTGACAGGTGCAACTCTCAAGTCTACAGCTCTCCTTTGTGGCAAAATCACAGAACTAGCAATCAGTGCAGTATGTGGCAATTTTATTGGAATCTTCATCAGATCCCTTGCTAAGAAGCATCCAGGAACCAAGTGGTGCCTCTACATCTATGGAGGCACAGACTGTAGCTCTGGTGGCAACAGGGGAGAGAATATAGAGCAACCTGCAAAAGTGTTCCGGACTATGATGCACATTACTGTCTCTCAGGGTTTTCAGAATTACATAGCTGCCATTCGACTAGCCATGCTGCTGATCAGTGGGGCCTCAGATCAAAGGTACAGTGAAAGAGCAAAAGCTGGAGTCCGCATACCTGACACTCATGTCTCTCAGGGCAGCAGCTGGTCTCTGGCCTTCTCCTTCAGATCACTATGTCAGTGGAACATAAAATGCATCATCAGTCTGCCCCGGAAACTGTAATCTCCCAGGAGAGCACATGGGTTTGGGCGATAGGGATGACTGTTATTGTGATGCACAAGGCATCATAACCATATAGGAAAAGCTAAATGGACCCAGGGTGTCTTTACCTGTCCCTCATTGTCAAATGTTGTTTTGGAGCTTTAGGGTCAAATTTTTCTCCTGGAAATCATTTGTTAATGTAATCTTGTTCCCTAACGAAGTGTGGGATGGCCAAATGATTGACGCTGTTTTAACGACTTCCAGCAGATCAGGTGTTGATGTGCAGGATCCTTAGCATGTTGTCACATACAATCTGTATATTCAGGGAGTGGTAGCCCCTGCTGTTGACGTAGTTAAGTAAGCTTTTCATAAGAGCACTTACAGTAATATATGTACCAATGATTATATCGGCACAGTGGCGCAGTGGTTAGCACCGCAGCCTCACAGCTCCAGCGACCCGGGTTCGATTCTGGGTACTGCCTGTGTGGAGTTTGCAAGTTCTCCCTGTGTCTGCGTGGGTTTCCTCCGGGTGCTCCGGTTTCCTCCCACATGCCAAAGACTTGCAGGTTGATAGGTTAATTGGCCATTATAAATTGCCCCTAGTATCGGTAGGTGGTCGGAAAATATAGGGACAGGTGGGGATGTGGTAGGAATATGGGATTAGTGTAGGATTAGTATAAATGGGTGGTTGATGGTCGGCACAGACTTGGTGGGCCGAAGGGCCTGTTTCAGTGCTGTATCTCTAAACAAAAAACTAAAAAACTAATTCCAAAAGCCAGCAACCCCTACATCACTGCTGTGATGCCAAAGGTGATGAATTTTCTTTCTTGTAAAAGCAGTTAGTGACCTGACGAATGCAGGCCCCGACTACAACCTGGTTAATTTTGCACAGAGTGCTCCAAAGCATATGAAATGACTCTATGCCATGAAAATTGAGGGTGGCGGCCACCTTCATAGCTATAGACAGAGCAGTGTGGCCGCAGTTCCTACTGCAGCAAGTGACAGAGCTGCTCTATATTGTTCTTGGTAAAGCAAATTCCTCATGTACATTCCTCAGAGAGTTCCAATTTTGACCTGTGCTGCGTGTATATTCTGAGTTGGGGTTGTTATCTGTTGGGCTGCATCTTCATTAAATAGCTCTCCTTTGCATCCCCTCTTCCTCCTCCTCCATGATTGTGGCATCTTAGGCCAAAGGGGATGTTATACCTGCTCCTCAGATGCCTTCACTGCAGATAGGGGCTGCAGAATGAAAATCTTCCAGTCTTTGTCCCTATCAGAAGCAGATAGAAAGAATGGCAAAAAAAAGGAATTGTTTCCTGGTACATGTTTGGTTCTTTATGCTGCCACTGTATAGAGTCTAGCCAGAGAAGTTCTCAGACTGTGTTGTCCAAACATTAATCTTTACTGTATAGAAACTATATACACTCCACACTAACCTGTGTGGCTCCTTCGAAAGCCATGCTATAACTGTTTGAGTCTCTCCCACATGATCTCTTACATCATCATGGTGGGCAGTAATCTTTACATTCTCTCAAGATTAACCCTTTGATACCCTAAACTACATTTCCCACTGCAGAAATATTTATGTAAATTCTTCAGACTCTTCCGGTTCAGATATTCCTCACTTTCACCTTGATCAGTTGATCCTGGCAGCTGTTGTGCCTTATAAATCTCTGTCTAAGCTACCCAGACTTGGAAAACAAGGAAACTGTAAGCAGGGAGTCAGTGGGCAGATCACAAAAAGTCTCAATAAGTGTAATGAAAAGCATGTTAAACAGGGAAAATGGAATATAAATGGCTTGCATCCGATTTTCCGGCCTAAAATGTTTCCCGCACCCTTTATAAATAATTAATACGCTGAAGATCGTGAGGAAATTTTCCCCCCAACAAATCCATTATAGATATAACAATTTTGAGTGAACCACTGAATCCTTATAACTGGCACACTTCATGTTACTCTGAGCAGAATAGTTGATTTTTACAGTCTTGAAAGCATGCCAAATCACTGACTTCTTTTGCAAATTATAATAAGCTAAGACTGGAATTTAACAATTGCTTTTTCCCATTGTAGTTTGGGAAGAACAAGGTAGTTTACGTTTTCAACACAGACACAATTCAAGAGAGAAGATGAGCATTACACTCCCACACAGCACTTCACCCTTTCACTTGGCTGAGCACTGACAAAACTCAGCCAGGTGAGCAATGACAGGCAGCTCAGAGACTCAGATACCCAATCCTCAGATCAAGAGTCAAGTATTCAATCAATGCGAGGAACTGTGTTGTCATATAAATGTGAGTTTTAAATGAGAAAGATTTCTCAAAGCATATTTATTTTGATTAGGATAGCAGGTTTTCACTTAGTCAATTTTTTAAATAGCTTATTGAATTATACTTGTCAACAACCCTGCCTCATCACTTGGTTTAAGATACCAGTTCAGTTACTCTGTACAAGCAGCAATACCCTGCAGAAAGTCTGCTGCTCTGCCTAGTACTGCATTATATCTAGTTAAATATAAAGATCTCCTTTCTTAATTCATCAATCATTCTTTTCATATTTTGAAGATATAACTGAATAACAACATTGTGCTTGTGTGTGTGTTGTGTCGCAGGGAATGAAGGATAGGCAAGTCAATTGTGAGAGAAGCTGGCATTCCATCCTATACTGCATTCCCTATTATGGTACCTAAAAAGCAAGTGTAAATCACATGTAACATGTTAAGAGACTAAACCACAGATCAGCTGTGGAAGATTCATTAGCTTAGCAGCCAGTTTGACACAGGATAGCCAGTTTGCAACACTGATCCATTTGCTTTAATGTTTACTGTTAAATTAATTACTCAAAGTTACCCCTATTTGGGTCTGGCAGTTTTGCAGATCACCAAACTTCTTAAAGAACTCCAGAACCATTGAGATCCTGACTGAAACGATTTCTAATGATCCCTCCTCAATAGGTGAATGATGCTGGTGTCTACATATGGGATCTGCAAGACAACAGGGCTGTTCATCTCTAGATGCAGAAGGAGTAAAGATATTGTGTATTTTTTAAAAATAATAAATATTAACTAGACACCTACGTCATAAAATTTGGTTCCATAGTGCCCATAGTTTCAATGCCACCAGCTGTTGTTCTGGGACCAAAATGGTGTCTACATTGCATGCACACAGTTCTGGCATGGCCTGCACAGGATATCATTTTCACAGTATCACAGAATTGTTACAGCACAGAAGAAGGCCATAAGGCCCGTCGTGTCTGTGCTAGCTCTCCGAAACAGCAATTTACCTAGTGCCATTCTCTGACCTTCTCCCTGTAGCCCTGCACATTCTTCCTTTTCAGGTAACAATCCAATTCCATCTTGGATGCCTCAACTGAATCTCCACCACACTCTCAGGCAGTGCATTCCAGATACTAACCACTCGCTGCGTGAAAATGTTTTTCCTCATGTTGCCATTGCTTCTTTTGCCAATTACATCAAATCCGTGCCCTCTTGTTTTTGATCCTTCCACCAACAGGAACAGATTTTCCCTGTCTACTCTGTCCAGACCCCTCACGATTTCGAACACCTCTAAAATGATTTTAGTGAAGGCATGAGACCAGAGGTTATAAATGTGCTCCAGAAGTGTGCAGAGTTGGCAAATCGTGATGTAAGTCAGCATGTAACGCTGAATTGACGCTTGGGCTGTCATTTTTGGCCTCGCCGCTTCAGCTAATGCCTTCTCTTAAACACGTATGGCTCACTGACCGTTCAGCAGTAGGAAGGACCTCACCACTGGCACTCTCTAAAGGGATCAACAATTTTCAGGTTAGTTGCTGATTGATTTCTACTGGCTCTATCTGAGTTTGTAGAAGTGCTGTGCATTTTCTAGTGCTATTGAAAGTTGGTGAAAGAGACAAGGAGTGCTATTGGACACATTGAAGGCCTTGCTTCTGAGTTCAAGGGTTCTGGTCAGACCACTTGTTCCCAGTCATGGATGCCATAGTTACTATTCCACTTGGTCTGCAGCATGATAAGGAGATTGAACAGAGGCAACAGAGAAGAGCAAACTGCTCACAGAGGAAAAAGGAGGAAGGAAGAGAGGGAGAAAGGCACTCAGCAAGAGGCCTTATCCACTAAGGGTCTTCAGAGAGCAACTCTTTTCCATCAACCTAAGCAAGGAACAATGTGTTTAATGTTTTACAAAGGAGCTGCTCACTGAAATCTACCACCTCTGGCAAGCGGACCTGTAGCCTCACAGCAGGGCAAAGAAGGCACTGTAAATGGCTGTAAAGGTGACCGTGACCATGAATTTCTTCATATAGGGATCTTTCCAGGCTGGACCAGGTGACGCCTCTAACATTTTCCAGTTTGCCATCCATTGCTGACTAAGGAAGGTGACTGATGCTCTTCATGCCAGGAGAGGGGAGTACACCATGTCCTCTCTGACTGGAGAGGAGCAAGCGAAGCAGGCACATGGGTTTTGCCACAATAGCGGGATTCCCCTTGGTGCAAGGTGCCAATAATAGCACAGAGATAGCTCAAGGGCACCACATCTAAATACAGAGGTGTATCGCAACTGCAAAAGGATCCACTCCCTAAATGTACACTTGATGTGTGACCATGATCAGCACATATTGCAGATGAATGCCTGGTATCCTGGTAGCAGTCATGATGCCTTATTCTGTGCCAGTTTGATCAGTGTTTGAGTCACCACATCAAACCTGAGGATAACTGCTGGGCAGGCCTCTGGTGTACAACCAAACCACACACGGCCAGGATGCGTATAATGAGAGCCATGCTGCCACATGAAACATCATCAAGCAGACCAATGGGATGCTCAAGCAGTGCTTCCACTGCCTGGACCATTCCGGAGGAACCTGTAGTACTTGCTGGAGCTTGGGTCATGGCTGATTGTATCCTGCACAACCTTTCCCTCATGATGGCACAACCCTTGCTACCAGGTATACAGTGAGCAACTGAAGAGGAGAAGGAGGTGGTGGAGGAAAAGGGAGGAGGAGGAGGAGGAGAAGTAAACAAAGAAGCACCCAACACATTCCCTTTTTGTCTGGGCTGTCCATCATCGCCTTATCCAACCGCTATACCATTGAAAATGACCCCAATTCCCCTTTCTATACATGACAGTCAATGTCCTGCAAGAGCATGTGTGTCATTGAGTGTGGTGCGATACGGCTGTCATAGCTGACGAGCTGGTAGTGCGTGCAAGCAGTGAGATTTGGGTGTGAGGCTTGCAGCAGTGGTATGTGTGAGGGTGAGGTGAAGCTATAAATGTGAAGCACGAGCTGTGGTTGAGTTTGTTGGGAGGGGGATGAAGCAGGGATGGTGAATGGAGCAGCGTTAGAGGCTAGTAGTCCTGTTGTGAGGTCACGGCATTTGAAGAAGCATTCGCTGAGCTTGACCACTCTTGTGAGGTCATTGAATTCTTGTGACACTGCATCTAGGTCCTTGCTGCCATTGGCCGCAATGGTCACATGCTCCCATTGCCTTTGCACCGTCTGTCTGCAAGGCCGTTTGGCCTCCTGTGGATAGCGGACCTCTCACCTCCTTCCACCTGCTACACTAAGGTCACCGGTGCTGCGTCAGAGAACCTTTAAGCATGCTATCTGCTCTGTTACAGCATAGTCAGCCTTCTTGCAGATCAGACACCTTTCCCAGCTACTTCCAGTACCTGCTGTAGCCAGAAGGTACCTCCTCTTTGAGAAGTAAATGCTGGCTTTAAGTAATGCAGGCCAGCTTTAAGAGGTGCTAGCTTCGTACGAACTTGGCCCCCTGCTGAGGCATGCAGCCAATCAACAGGGTGTTTAGTGCTCTGCTACACCCTACTGTCAATTCATTTCGCAATTAGGACAAAGTTTGCGTACTGCCTGCATTGCAACAAATGAGCGCGGGTTAATTGAACTTCACTATCCCCTTGCTCATTTTCAGTCCTTATCAAAATTTTCTCCCTTTAACTGTCACAGGTCCCACTGGTACAGACATACTCAGACTGGGGGGCGGGGGGTTGTCAGGGGGAGGGGTGGAAAGGAGGGGGTGACTCTAATTTGTGAATCTCTCTCAGAACCAAGTGGAAGGAGAATGAATATGATGTGCATGTATATGCAGCTTTCGTTAGGCTTGGCTCAGTGGTAGCACTCGTAGCTAAGTCAGAAGGTGAGGACTTCAAGCTGCACTCCAGAGCTTGGAACACATAATCAAGCCTGATACTTAAGTACAGTTCTGATAGAGTGCTGCACTGTCAAAGATGCTGTCTTTTGCAAAACATGTTAAAGGGAAGCTCTGTTATTCTCTCAGATGAACATAAAAGATTCCATGATCCTATTCAAAGACAAGCAAGGGAGTTCTCCTGGTGTTGCTATTTGTAGAAGCTGACTGGGTGCAAACTAGCTACTGGAGGTGGGTGGGATTGGTTTCAATCGCTGGCATGGTGAACTGTTTTGCTTAGGGGCATTCGGGCGAAGCTTGTCTGGTCCTCCTGACCCATTTGCAGTGCTGATAAAGCACTTAACTGTTCCACTCAACAGTCTTCACCTCTCTCTTAGCTGCTCAGCTTCCAGAGGCCTGGGAAACAAGACCAACAAGCGTTAAAATTGGAACAGAGAAAAATCTGAGGCTTTACAGCCTCATTTAAATATTTAAATGAGCCACCCGCCTCCTGGAAGTGGGTTGGTTACCCATGCCCAGACCTGCCTCCATTAAAACTTTAAGTGAGCAGATTTGAGATGGGTTGGATTCAGGTGAGGTTTTAGATTTTTACTTCCCACCCAACCCATACCAATTGTTTTGGGGGGTTAAAAGTCCTCCATATTTGTGTGGCACATAACTCATGTGTCACAACTTTTGAGCAATGCCTTTGTCACCATTATTCTATGCTGATAAACTCGGTCAACAATTATGATGGAAAAACCCTACGTAAATATTAGCTGGAATTACAAGGTGCAAATCACTATCATGCCTCCTACTGCCATCGTCCAGTGACTCTCCCATGGCAGCATCTAGGTCTTCCTGCTGCTGGCTTTTTCTTGGGCTGCTTTAGGCCCCACTCCACCGTAATCTGCTCCAAAGCAGGAGCACGCAAGTCAATGACACCAAGGAGGCACAAACAACATTGCTAGATAAAGCAAGACTCAATATAAATGCAATCACTAAACCCTATCAGCCACATATTCTCCACACACACCACTGCAAAAAACAATTCACAAGCCTCATCAATTTTGTTTCACCCATCATTTCCCACCCAGAAGGATAAAGAATTTAAAAAGAATAAGAAAACATAGAACAAACATTATAAACACAGATGACAACTATACAAAAGTGGAATTCAGCGAGAGTCAGAGAAAAAAAATGAACGAGACAAGTAATAGAGCCAAAGAGACATCAGTGTAAAACGACTGATATCTGATCAGTAACCTTTTAGTATTCCTTACTACTGCAGTCAATGGAAGGGGAAACTGAGCAGGTGGTCAATTCCAGATCACTCATATTTACATCATCGCCTAAAGTTAAAATTACCCCAATCATATCCTCCAACTTACCAGCAACTCCACAGGAGATCCACTATCGCTTGTAATAAAAACATTATGTATATATGCATTTCATGTCTGTCTCATCATCGCTGTTTCACATTTAACTATTGGCAAATTTCCTGAAGTTAATTGTTGAAAGGCATGACCAATGGACTTTTTTAAACAACTTCTGGTGTGTGCAAAGTTACCCTGTGGCCTGAAGAGCAATTGAACTCTAATTGATCTCACCCTGCACTGTTTGTAATTCTGTAAAATGCCCTCGTCGTATTACTGAGGTTTGCCTGTTGCGAACAGTAGTGTGAAATCTTTCATTGTAAGCATAGATGTCACATCAGAAACAAAAGAACTTCTGAACAACTGCAGAGTCTGTCCTGAAGGTTCTGATCTAAATTACTTCAGTAAATGCCCATATAGTATGTCACAGACTTTTTCATACACTTAGCAACTCCAGCAATTAAGAGAACTGTCCTGGTTTCCCATCTTACAGAGTTAAGTGTACTCAATGTAAGAATGTGATGAATATCATACACAATTATGGGTACATTGTTATTTCCTCTGAAAGGTTCTGCTATATTATTCCTGTGTAGAGTAGCTCATTTAATAACCTCAATTCTTGAACCCATTTCCTTCATTTATTTATTTACTTATCCTTCAATAACAGGTTAACATAAAAGCTGGAGTGTTTCACATGACAGTAATATATCAAGTAGGTCAAATGATGACATGAGGAGATTTTCAGTACCATCTTAACCTAAACACTGAGCTTATTTATAGAAAATAGTTATTCTGTTATGAATGTTTTCCTTTCTCTTGCGTCTGGGTTTCATACTTAAGTGTGGTAGCAGACTTCTATAATTAAACCATCAAATTTGAACTGAAATGCAATTACACCATGTGGTTTGCACCCATAGTTGGGCTAAGATAATATATCCTCATTGTTTTTTTCCTGGTAATCAACTGCAGATAATCAATCAAAAAACCTGAAATAATTGCCTCACAATTATTAACTAGTTATCATAATATTGTACATTAACTGTCTATTGATAAATGCTGTTGAACCCACCAGGAAATAAAATACAGTAAAATCTGTGAAAACTCCCTTAATTCCACTCCATATATACAAAGTACAGGTGTAACAGCAATTTCAAGACAATAATAGCCTCCTTCTGCACTGTAACTATTCAATGATTTCATATCAGAGTTCTGAAAACCTTCATTACAGCATCTAAACTCCTGAACGAATTTATGGTATTGTTACCACTCTGATTATTCTTGGTCGACCAAGTTTACCTAACACCAGTCTGACTGGAATTGTGCCACAACTCCCAACTCTGCATCATTGCGAGATCACTTTGAATACATTCTCAGTCCCTGAATTCAAAGCCATGTCTTTTTGGAATCTCTGGTGTTCAACTACAATTTCCATCACACTGTGAAATTATGAAAACTGCAGGATTTGATGGCATTGGCTATAAAAACAGGAACAAAAAGATTTCAAGCTGTGCAATATAAAGATTATGGAACAAAAGACCATCCAAGGAGTAGAATCCTGCAGTTAGTTTGACCTTGGCAAACTTCCTAGTACTTCAAAAAGCTGCACACCTTGTTTCATTTCATATTGGTATTTATTTTGTCACTGCCTCGCTTACATTCTGCCAAGTGAACATTTTATCAGCACATTATTTGAAAGGATTTTTTTATCTGGAAATGTTAAGACAATATAATGGCTTTAAAATGCGATGGAGTCTTGGTGAATCATAAGCATAATGGAAGTCAAATTGAGGGAGGTAATTAACAAGATTAGCTAAATTAGTACTGTCTCCAACTCCTCTCCCCGACTTTGTACTGGCAGTCTTTTGTACTCAAATTGTTTGAAAGCAAATATTGAGATTCAAAATTATCTTCCTATGTTATTAAATATAAATACTGAAAAACAGAGAAGAAATAAAGTAGCAGAAGCTAATTCAATAGTGGGGTAGCTGCAAAGATAGGACAATTCTGAAGACTGATAAGGCCTCATTAATATCAGCAGAGAAAAAGTATTGGAGAAACTTAAGGGACTAAAAGCCAACAAATCCCCAAGACGAGATGGCCGACATCCTAGGGTTCTAAAAAAGATACCTGCAGAGATAGTGAATGTACAGTTTATAATTTTCTAAAATTCCCCAGATCGTAGAATGGTCCCAGCAGATTGGAAGTTAGCAAATCTAATACCACTATTCAAGAAAGGAGGGAGAGAGAAAAAATAATGAGCTGCATGCCAGTTCCCACAGAATCACAGAATCATTACAGGGCCAAAGGAGGCCATTCGGTCCATCTTGTCTGCACTGGCTCTCCGAAACAGCAATTCCCTCAGTTCCTTTCCCCTGCCTTCTCGTCCTAGCCCTGCACATTCTTCCTTTTCATATCACAGTCTAATTCCCTTTTGAACGCTTCAATTGAACCTGCCTCCACAACGTTCTCAGGCAGCACATTCCAGACCTTAACCACTCCCTGCATGATAAGGTTTTTCCTCATGGCACTTTTGCTTCTCTTACCAAATCCTTTAAATCTGTGCCCTCTCATTCTCAATCCTTTCATGGGTAGGAACAGTTGCTCTCTACCTACCCTGTCCAGACCCCTCATGATTTTGAATACCTCTATCAAATCACCTCTCAGCCTTCTCTTTTCCAAGGAAAACAGTCCTAACTTCTCCAATTTATCTTCATAACTGAAATTCCTCATCCCCGGAACCATTCTTGTTCATCTTTTCTGTACTTTCTCCAATGCCCTCACGTCTTTCCTAAAGTGCGGCGCCCAGAACTGGATGCAATACTCCAGCTGAGGCCAAACTCGTGTCTTATACAAGTTCAACATAACTTCCTTGCTCTTGTATTCTATACCCCTATTAATAAAGCCCAGGATACTGTATGCTTTATTGACCGCTCTCTCAACCTGTCCTGCTACTTTCAATGACTTATGCACATATACACCCAGGTCCCTCTGCTCCTGCACCCCTTTTTAGAATTGTACCCATTATTCTATATTGTCTCTCCATGTTCTTCCTACCAAAATGAATCACTTCACATTTCTCTGTATTGAACTTCATCTGCCACCTGTCTGCCCATTCCACCAACTTGTCTATGTTCTTTTGAAGTTCTACACTATCTTCCTCACAGTTCACAATGCTTCCAAGTTTTGTATCATCTGCAAACTTTGAAATTGTGCCCTGTACATCAATGTCAAGGTCATTAATATATATCAGGAAAAGTAAGGGTCCCAACACTGATCCTTGGGGTTTCCACTACAAACCTTCCTCCAGCCCGAAAAACATCCATTAACCACTACTCTTTGTTTCCTGTCACTCAGCCAATTTCGTATCCATGTTACTACCGTCCCTTTTATTCCATGAGCTACAAGTTTACTCAGTTACATCAGTTGTCAAGAAAATCCTGGAATCCATTATTCAGGAAGTCTTAACAATGCACTTAGAAAATCATAGTATGATCAGACAAAGTCAACATGTTTTTACGAAACAGAAATCACGTTTGGCAAATTTATTAGAGTTTTTTGAGGATTTAACATGTAGGATAGATAAAGGGGAACTAGTAGATATAGTATACTTGGATTTTCAAAAGGCAATCATTAAGGAGCCACACAAAAGGTTAATATGCAAGATAAGGGCTCCTGGAGTTGAGGGTAATATATGAGCACGGATGGAGGATTGGTTAACAGACAGGAAGCAAAGAGTGGGGACAAATAGAGCATTTTCAAGATGGCAGGCTGTAATTAGTGGAATGTCACCAGGATTAGTGCTGGGGC
Organism: Heterodontus francisci; assembly: GCF_036365525.1. NCBI lineage: Eukaryota > Metazoa > Chordata > Chondrichthyes > Heterodontiformes > Heterodontidae > Heterodontus > Heterodontus francisci. Next base: position 56,894,775 of record NC_090392.1, on the reverse strand, counting down.
TTCAGCTATTTACAATCTATATTAATGACTTAGATGAAGAGACCAAAAATAATGCATCTAAGTTTGCTGATGATACATAGCTTGATGGGAATGTAAGCTGAGGAGGACACAAAGATGCTGCAAAGAGATGTAGACAGGTTAAGTGAATGGGCAACAAGATGGCAGATGGAGTATAATGTGGGGAAGTGTGAGGTTATTCACTTTGTTAGTAAGAACAGAAAAACAGAATTTATTTTTAAATAATGAAACTCCTAAATGGTGATGTTCAGAGGGACTTGGGTGTACTTGCATAAGGAGCACAGAAAGTTAGCATGCAGGTACCGCAAGTAAATAGGAAGGCAAATGACATGTTGGTCTTTAATGCAAGGGGATTGGAGTACAAGAATAAGGAAGGCTTACTATAATTGTTTAAGGTTTTGGTGAGACTATAACTGGAGTACTGTGGGCAGTTTTAGTCTCCATATCTAAGGAAGGGTATACTTGCCTTGGAGTTGGGAGAGCGAAGGTTCACTAGATTGGTTCCTGGAATGAGGGGGTTGCCCTATGATGAGGGACAGAGTAAATTAAGCCAAAATTCTCTGGGGTTTAGAAGAATGAGAGGCAATCTCATTGAAACATGCAAGATTCTGAAGGGGTTTGACAGGGCAAACACTGAGAGATTGTTTTCCATGGCTGGGCAATTTAGAACACGGGGGCACAGTCTCAGGATAAGGGGTAGGTCATTTAGGACTGAGCTGAGCAGAAATTTCTTCACTCAACAGGTTGAGTGTCTTTGGAATTCTGTGCTCGATTTGTCCCCACTCTTTGCTTCCTGTCTGTTAACCAATCCTCCATCCGTGCTAATATATTACCCTCAACTCCAGGAATTCAACCCCAGAGGGTTGTGGATGCTCCATAACTGAATATATTTAAGGCTGGGATAGACAGTTTTTTGGTTGCTCAGGGAATCAAGAGATATGTGGAGCAGGCGGGAAAGTAGTGTTGATGCAGAAGATCAGTGGTGATCATAATGACTGGTGGAGCAGGCTGAGGGGCTGTATGGTCTTCTCTTTTTTTTATGTTCTTATATTCTCAAAAATTGTAGGTCTAAGTTTAGAAATACTCAGCAACAGCCCTGAACTGGGGTATATGGAGGATGAACGTTTCAGCACCAATGCTTCGCACAATGTAAACCATCTGGTATCATAGGCCAGCTAACTTATGAGCAGTGTATGTGCTTAACAGATATTAGAATATACATACAAAAACAAGAAATGCTGGAATCACTCAGCAGGTCTGGCAGCATCTGTGAAAAGAGAAGCAGAGTTAATGTTTCGGGTCAGTGACCCTTCTTCGGAACTGACAAATATTAGAAATGTCACAGATTATAAGCAAGTGAGGTGGGGGTGGGGCAAGAGATAACAAAGGAGAAGGTGCAGATTGGACCAGGCCACATAGCTGACCAAAAGGTCACGGAGCAAAGGCAAACAATATGTTAATGGTGTGTTGAAAGACAAAGCATTAGTACAGATTAGGTGCAAATACACTGAATATTGAACAGCAGCAAGTGCAAACCTGAAAAAAAAACTGAAAAGAACCAGTGGGTAGAATATACATAGTTTACATTAAATACTGGACCCTATACCTTATTCACGCCACATATTTGAATTTCTTTCATTAATCTGAAGTGGACTGATCAAATTTTATAAAGGATTCATCAGTTTTGAAATAAACAAATCACCAAAATAACACTGTTCCAAGTAGACCTAACAGGTATTTAATTTGATTTGTTATCTTGGATCATTCTGCTACAGATCACTAAACTAAACTGAGCACTATACCAAAGGCAGAAAGAAAGAGCTTGAATTTATATAGTATTTTTCATGAACTCTGAATGGCCATAAGCACTTTACAGCCAATTAAGCACTTTTGAAGTATATTATTGTTGTAATGGAAACACAGCAGCCAGTTTGCACACAGCAAGGTCCGATAAAGAGCAATAAGATAATGACCAGATAATATTGTCTTTTTAATCAGGTTGGCTGAGGGCAAATATTGCTCAGGAGACTGGGGAGAATTCCCCTGCTCTTCTTCAAAATAGTGACATGGGGGACTGGATTCTCACCACGGAGGCAGGGCACAGGAGTTGGGTTTGTTTCTGTGACAGAAACCCACTTCTGGTGGGAAACTGATTAAAGTTAAGATTTTCACAGTGGTGAGTCCTTAATTGATATGGTGACAGTCATCACTTAGGCTGCTAGTTTGTGCCAAAGCCATCCGCAGCACCAGAGGTAAGTAAGATGTCACAGGAGCGCTGGAGGGCTGGTGCAGTGCTGCCCCTCACTTAATCAGTGCTGACTTGGATGCAATGTTGGAGGCCGTGTGGCAGAGGAGGGAGATCCTCTTCCTGGAGGGTGGTAGCAGGAGGTCACCATGTCACGCAGGGCACTAAGGGGATCACTGGGGTGCCTTCTTACTGTCTCTGTCTACTGTCTTCCTCTCTGCAATGTATAAATGATGACACTTTAAGCCAGCATTCTGGGACTCCTTATTGCTGCTGTGACAGGAAAAGTGGTATGATTTGGTGAAAGAGATCCTCTATGCGAGGGTAAAGCCTCTGGGCAAATGTGCTTCCTTCATTGGCAGTAAGTGACTAGACGTTCCAGGTTTCATCTTCCATGCCTGTATTAGCTCAGGCCTTCTTTCAGACCATGTTCTCACCTGGGTCAGAGGGGCTCAGTTGAAATTCTCCTGAATCAGGAGATCCCTAACATTCATGGCATCCTCACAAGCCCTTTGTGCCCCAAGCCGTGCCCAACCACCTCGTTGTGCAGCTGAGGCATCTTTCTGTTCACCATGATCTTCCTCCACTTACTCCTCCTCTTATTCCCCAGTGAGTCGTCTCCTTCCAGGGCCTCACCATGCTCAAGGTCTACACCTCTCTGGAGGGCCATGTTATGGAGAGCACAGAAGACCACCACAATGACAAAGACCCTTAAGGAGAGTAGTGGAGGGTGTTACCTGACCAATCCAGGCCCCAGAATCACTTCTTCAGAACCCTGATGGCCTACTTAATGGTTGCCCCACTGAGCAAGTGGCATTGACTGCATCGCCTTTCTGCCTCTATCTGGGGCTTCTGTAGACGGGTAAGCAATCATCTCTTCAATGGATATCCCTTGTCCCCTCGGATCCACACACTTTGGATGGTGGAGTGAAGGTCTGAGGCAACGTCCAGTGGCCCAGGATGAAGGAGTCATGGAGCTGTCAGGAAAGTGAGTGCACACATGAAGAAAGCTCTTGTTGTGGTCGCAGACCAGTTGAACGTTAAGGGAGTGGAAGCCCTGCCTGTTGATGAACCTGATTGGCTGGTCACAGAGTGCCTTGAAAGGCACCTGGATGCAATCGATGTTGCCCTGCACCTCAGGGATTCAACGATGGCGTAAATCCCAGAGCCCTCTGTGCCTGCAATGGATGCAACTGAGTAACAATCTAACCAATGGTTACTTCATGTAATCTGCAACTTAACAGCAAAATTGAAATTCATTATTTTGTATAATGAAGGTAGTACTGTGCAAGACTCTATAAAATGGGAGTAGAATAGGTAGGTGCTTGATGACTAGCACAGACACGATGGGCCGAAGGGCCTGTTTCGGTGCTGTATGACTCTAAGAATTCAGAGCTGATTTGACACCAGTGCTCTGGTAGAACAATGGCAGAAAATTCCAGATCACACACAGCATGCACAAGACTTAAGTTGTTTAAATTAAGTCATTGGACACATAATCTGGAGGCACAATAAATTTATTACGTCAGTCCAATTTGATTTATTCCATCATATCTCTCACTTAAACCATATACTTTTGATGAATCATGTAAATTCATGCAAATATAATATAGGTTTGTTTTATTGAATCAGAAGAGTTGAAGCTGCTGCATGAGATCTGATGTGATTTTGTAATGGCTGCTAGCTGTGTGCTCATATGTTCATGAAGAGCTGATTCGTAGAGTTGTGTTGATTTGGAACAGTGGCAGTTGAAAGACCCCTGTTCATGCATCAGCACATATGTGCATCAGCTGCCGTAACTTCGGACTTGAGGGATCAGAAAATGGCTAGTTATAAAGGGAAACAAAATTTAGACATTTTTATGCGCATCGGTGATTAAACATATGTTAAATGGGCATTTACTTCCAATTTATTCCGAGTCCCTGTTTTCTCTTCCTTCTTTCCTATACTACCCCTCAGAACTTTCATCCTTCAAAGTCAAGACAGCAGGATGATTTTGCTTGTGGACAAAAATACCAACGTTGCTACCTAATCATCAACAAGTGTTTCAGTAATCTAGAAAGACACCGTTTGTTTAGTTTTCACACCTGCACAATCCACAATTCAACTAAGACTGCCAAAACCTCCAACCTATCACATGAGCTCCGAGCTGAGAGTCCCAACAACCTACAGTTGCAGCAGAAGGCAAACTATTTTCATTCTTGGGTGTAAATTCATTATTTGCTTGGTAAATTATGGAGATGTATGCAATCTGGTTTGTTCAAATTGAATGATCTATTAAGCTACATGACTTCTTAAGTAAAAAAAGCTGCAGTAGAAATAAAAAGGGCTTTGAATCAAAGATTAAATATTCCCCCTAACCATGAAGGAAAATGATCCAAATTCCAAAATATTTCAAAAATAAAGATAACTACAGGGTAGGAAAGTCAGTACAGTAATTATTCTGTGCCAAGTTGTACTTATGTATCGCTTTTAATATAGTAAAAAACATCCCAAGGTGCTTCACAAGAATGTGATCAGACAAAATTTGATACCAAGCCCCATAAGGAGATATTAAAGCAGGTGACCAAAAGTTTGGTCAGAGGTAGATTTTAAGGAGTGACTGAAGGAAGAAAGACAGAGGCGGAGAAGCAGAAAGGTTTCAGGAGATAATTCCAGGGCTTAGGTCAGAGGTACCCAAAGACACGGCTGTCAATGGTGGAGTGATGTAAGCTGAGAATAAGCAAGGGGCCAGAACTGGAGGAGCGCAGAGATCTTGGACAGTTCTAGGGCTGAAAGGAGTTTGCAGAAATAGGGAGGGGTGAGGCCATGGAAGGATTTGAACACAGTTATGAGAATTTTCACATTGATGTGTTGCCAGACTGGGTGCCAATATAGGTCAATGAGTGCAGGGGTGATGGATGAACAGGCCTTGATGCAAATTCGGATATAAGTCGGAAGCAGAGCTTTGGAGGAGCTCAAGTCTACAGAGGGTGGCCGACAAGGAGAGCTTTGTATAATTACTGAGATACAAAGGGAGATAGGTGAGAGGCTGGCCATGAGAAGTTGTTGCACAATTACATAGATAAGCTAAAAGAAAAGCAAATACATTTACAAATTTAAAAAAAAGTATATTAAATTTATTGAAGTTTGAGAAAATACTTCTAGTTATAATCATCAAATATATTAGCATTGCATAAACAGATCATCCTTTCATCCAAAAGATTTGGTCATACTGGCATATGATATGATATTGAGGACAATTACAACAAACTAGAATTTTTTTTTCACTACAAGCAATCAACAGAGCGGTTTCAACACTTTATTTTATTATTTTATTTTATTCTGTGGTTATTTATTTCCCACTAAAATCATTTCCCTCTTCAGGCATCCTCACAGGATCTCTCAATCTGAGCTCATCACAGACCTTCCCATTTCACTGCATTCCATTTTTACATCAAATTAAATTAAAGTACTCTTCATACTCTGCTATAGCGCCTTGGTGGAAAATGATTAATTGGCAGTTGCAGCTGAAATGAGCCGCACAAGCCTCCACAATTTAAAGAACTGCAAGACCCATGTTACTTCCAATGATCAGCAGCTTCAATTTTGCCACTGCCTCATTTCCTCACCACTGTCAGCCATTCACATGCTCTCTATGTTAACTGCATATTATAGTCATAGAGTCATTTACAGCACAAAGGAGGCCATTCCGCCCATCGAGTCCATGCCAGCTCTCCATGGAGCTATCCACTCAGTCCCACTCACCAGACAATCCCTGTAGCCCTACAAGTCTCTTTCTCTCAGGTGGCCATCCAATTTCCTCTTGAAGTAATTGATCATCTCTGCTTCCACCACCCTTGTGGGCAGTGAGTTCCAGGTCATTACCACCTGCTGCGTAAAAATTGCTTCCTCATATTCCCCTTGCATCTCTTGCCCAAAACTTTCAATCTGTGTTCCCTAATCCTTTACCATTAGTTAATAGCTACAATTTTTCCCTATCTAACTTATCTAAGACTGTCATAATCTTGTACACTTCTATTAAATCTCCTCTTAATCTCCTTTGTTCGAAGGAGAACAAACAGAGCTTTCCAAGCTAACCTTGGAACTAAAATCCTCCATTCCTGGAACCATTCTGGTAAATCTCCTCTGCACCCTCTCAAGGACCCTCACATTCTTCCTGAAGTGAACATAATACTCAAGTTGGGGCCTAAACAGTGTTTCATAAATTGTGTTATTACTTGTGCATTATTGTATGCAGGTGGTGAATTTTAACAGGGGATTCACTTGAACCCCTATAAATAGACATGGAACAAAACTGTGGTTGTTGGGCTAGGAGATGTATGCTTGTAATGCGTAACTCTGTAAATAAATATAAAAGTCTTGCGAAACCACACTTGCCAAATGGAAACATATTAATTTCATCAGATGGAACACGACTTGAACCCTTTTACTAGACATTGCACAGACATGTTTAAAAAAGACCAGAGTTGGACAGCTGAAACATGGTTGCACATTTGCTTTAACAGACAATTGAATAAAGAGACAATGGGAGTGCTCACTGATTCAATTAACAAGATTGGTCTGGGCAATCATAATAATCAACCTTCTTTGTCTGTGTAGAGCCAGAGCTCCACATCCCACCGAGAGTGACTGGAGAACTTTGAGAATCAACAACTTTCGCAGAAGATGCTGTTTCAATCAAAGGGCTGCTCACATGACTTATCTGCTGGCCAGACTGGGAACTGTTTGAATTCTGCCTCACAGAAAGGTAACAGACTCCTATTTGAAAACCAAAGAGAAGGAAGCTCTCTTTCCCTGTTTCTCTCTCAAGCAAAGTCCCAGGGACCCACGGAATCAGCTTTAGCCTCAAGACAGAGGACCTCGTCAGCCTTCTGGTACCAGAGAAGCAAGTTTGAAAGTGTGCACTGGGCCCCAGCGAGAACTGCAAGACCACAACTCCAATCAAGGATTTTACACCCGAACCGAAAGACAGTAACTGAATTCTAATTATTGCCAACCCTACTTAAAACTCTCCCTTGAATTCTTTATCCCCCCTGTATCTATTTGTGTGTGTGTTTATCTTGTATGCATACTAGCATGGTTGCATTGTGTAGTTTAGTAATTTTAACCCAGTTAGAGTGATAAGGTTAATAAACTTACATCTTTCTTGTTTAAACCTGGAGAAAACCTGTTTGGTTGGTTCATTTACAATAATAATTAGAGAGCAGTGAGAAAGGGACGGACTGAGCTGTTAAGTTAAAAACCCTGTTACGGCCAAACCAGGAAAAAGGGCCAGGAGGGGAGGCTGAGGCCCCTTTCTCACCCGGCCGTAACCGTCTGTAAAAATTGGCTTTTGTTCTATCCTTCATCAACTGGCTTTCTGGAGTAGAACACTCAATGTCTTGTATCTATCTTATATTCCTTTGATTTCTTTATTATGAATCCTGTTGTCTCACAGGATCACAGAATTGTTACAGCACAGAAGGAGGCTATTCATCCCATCCTGTCTGCACTGGCTGTCCGAGTGAGCCATTCACTTCGTGTCATTCCCCCACCTTTCCCCATAACCCAACTTCAGATAGGTAAATTGACCATTGTAAATTGCCCCTAGTGTAGGTAGGTGGTAGAAGAATTGAGGGAAAGTGGGGATATGGTAGGGAATATGGGATTAATGTAGGATTAGTATAAATGGGTGGTTGTTGGTCGGCACAGACTCGGTGGGCCGAAGGGCCTGTTTCAGTGCTGTATTTCTAAAAAAATAAATAACTACCTAATTCTCTTTTGAACGCCTCAATTGAATCTGCCTCCACTGCACTCTCTGGCAGTGCATTCTAGATCCTAACCACTCTCTGCATGAAAAAGTTTTTCCTCATGTAGCCACTGCTTCTTTTGCCAATTACCTTAATCTGTGCCCTCTCGTTCTCGATCCTTTCAAGAGAAAGGTTTCTCCCTATCTACTTTGTCCATATCCCTCATGATTTTGAATACCTCTATCAAATCTCCTCTCAGCCTTCTCTTCTCCAAGGAAGAAAACAGTCCCAACTTTTCAAATCTATCTTCGTAAATGAAGTTCCTAATCCCTCGTGAATCTTTTCTGTGCTAACTCCAATGCCTTCACACCTTTCCTTAAATGTGGAATCCAGAACTGGATGCAACACTCCAGCTGAGGCCAATCTTATTCAATTTCAACATAACCTCCTTGCTCTGGTACTCTATGCCACTAATCTCTGTTTTCTGTCACTCAACCAATTTGTATCCATGTTGCTACTGTCCCTTTTATTCCATAAGCTATAACTTTTGTAACTTTGATCACAAGTCTGTTGTGTGGCATTGTATCAAATGCCTTTTGGAAGCCCATTTACACCACATCAACTGCATTGCCTTCATCAACCCTTTCAGCTTCCCTTCAAAAAACTCAAGAAAGTTGGTTAAAAAATGATTTTCCCTTAGCAAATCCATCCTGGCTTTCCTTAATTAATCCATGTTTGTCCAAGTGACTATTAATTTTGTGCCAAACTATTGTTTCTGGAATTTTCCTCACCACCGAAGTTAAACTGACTGGCCCGTAGTTGCTGGGCTTATCTTTACATCCTTTTTTGAACAAGAGTGTAACATTTTAAATTCTCCAGTCCTCTGGCACCACCCGAGTCTAAGGGAGACTGAACAATTATGGCCAGTGCCTCTGCAATTTCCACTCACTTCCCTCAGTACCCTTAGATGCATCTCATCCAGTCCTGGTGCTTTATTAACTTTAAGTATAGACGGCCTATCTAATACTTCCTCCTGATTAATTTGAAATCCTTCTAGTGCATTAATTAGCTCCTCTTTCACTGTGGCCTAAGTAGCATCTTCCTGTTTGGTAAAGACAGATGCAAAGTATTCATTTAATACTTCAGCTATGCCCCCTGCCTCTATGCGTAAATCCCCTTTTGGTCCCTAATCGGCCCTACATCACCTTTTACCATCTGTTTACTACTTATATGCCGATACAAGACTTTGGGAATCCCCTTTATGTTAGCTGCCAGTCTCGTTTTATGCTCTCTCTTTGCTTCGCTTATTTGTTTTTTCTCTTTCCCTCGGAACCTTATATATTCAGCCTGGTTCTCCAGTGTATTAACTACCCGACATCCGTCATCAGCAAACTTTTTCTTCTTCCTCATCATTCCTATCTCGTTAGTCATTCTGGGAGCTCTGGATTTGTTTACGCTACCTTTCCCCTTTGAGAGAATATGCCTTGACTATGCTTGAACTATCTCTTCTTTGAAGGTAGCCCATTGTTTAGCTACCGTTTATCCTGCCAACTTTTGATTCCAATTTTTTCAGCCCAGATCCATTCTTACCCCATTGAAGTCAGCTTTCCCCCAGTTAATTATTCTTACTCTGCATTGTTCTTTGTCCTTTTCCATTGTCAGCCTAAACCTTATGATACAATGATCACTATCCCCAAAATGTTCTCTCACTGACATTTGATCCACCTGGCCCACCTCATTCCCAAAAACCAGGTTGAGCAGTGCCTCCCTTCTCACTGGACTGGAAACATGCTACTGTACAAAATTTCCTCAACACACTCTTGCCCCTCTCTACCCTTTACACTACCACGATCCCACAGTCTATATTCGGATAATTAAAGTCTCCCATTATAACTACTCTATCATTCTTGCTCTGTAATTTCCTTGCAAATTTGTTCCTCTACATCCTTTCCACTAGTTAGTGACCTATAGACTACAGCAAGTAATGTAATTGCACCTTTTTGTTCCTTAGCTCTAGCCAAATAGATTCTGGCCTTGACCCCTCTGGGATATCCTTTCTCAATCACTGTAATGCTGTCCTTAATCAATACTGCCACTCCTCCCCCTTTCCTTTCTTTCCTATCCTTCCTGAACACCTTGTATCCAGGAATATTGAACACCCAGTCCTGCCCTTCTTTCAGCCAGGTCTCTGTTGTAGCCACAGCATTATAATCCCACATGTCAATCTGTGCCTGTAACGCAGCAATCTTATTATTTACACATGGTGCATTCACATACATGCACATTAACCCTGATGTAGACTTTATTACTTCCTCCCCCTATTTTGCCGTCGGGAGTAGGGAACAGTAAGTTATCTATCTCTCCCAGTATTCTGTGCACCTTGGTGGTACTGTCTAACACTCTCACCTTATGCATCTTATTCCTCTTTTCTACTTCTATATGCTGATGCCCATCCCCCTATCAACTGAGTTTAAACTCTCCCCAACCACACATGCAAATATCATTTCTATTTAATCATCTCCTGTTTTCCACTCAAGCATTTGACAGGTTATTCTATTTCTTTCCCCTCTGTGTTCTTCTCCCACCATCACCTCCCGCACCCCCCCCCCCCACCCCTCCCCTTGCTTGTGCTCTATTCCTTGTTAAATGCTGTCCATCAATAATATCTTCCAGTTTTGACAGATTCTGCACCTGAAACATCAACTTGCCTGTTCTTTCTGCAAATGCTGCCTAACCTGTTGAATGCTTCCAGTTTTTGCTTCTGCCTGCAAAAACCTTATTTTCCTCTTCATGCCAAACATTAATTTCCCCTCAGTGACTCTTAACTAACTGTAAATGCCAAGAGTACGCAAGACTTTAAGCTGTTCCCATATCTAGCACTGCTCACACACCTGAACAAGATACAGGAAAAAAAATCATCCACAGGACAACCCTTTCTCATCTTAAGCTTCAAACCTCTTTGTTGTAACATTTGTGTTTCTCATTTTATCAATTTTATTCAATTTAGTACAATTACCCCTACTGCCCATTGAGCTAAAAACGCTCTGTTCTTCATACTCTTCTTCCTCCTAATATCTCCACAGTTCACATTGAAACTTATTGCACCATTTTCTACTCCAACTCATTCTTTCAGAAGACCTTAAAATTGGACCTCATTACCTTCCTCAAACTTTGCTTCCTCCTACAATCTTCTGCCTGATACTCAAATGTTTAGTTACACTGACCACAAATGCCATCGAACCCCATCTCGTTCAGATTTTGTTTGCCTTCCCAACACCTACACATTAAGTGTTGCACTGTGATTTATTTAAACCCCTCGAGTATGTGGCCAACCATTTTGATGCAGTTTAAAAATAGAAACATTTTCAAATTCACATCAATTTGTGAGCCATGTATTACACTAAAGCAGAACAAAACCCCAAAAAGCAATTTAGACCTGTCAGGCTTGCAGGCAAATCAGGGAACGAGAGAGAAATGGTACTAGCAACCTCTGTTACTAAGGAATTCAGAACACACATATTCTCATATTAAATTCAATTTTTGACAGACAATACCATCCTCTGCTCATGTTACACAGCAATTTCAGACATTAAACAATTCCAGTTCCTGAAAAGCAATTATAACATGTTTGAGTAGGAGCTGAACACAGTTTAATAAATAGGCCCAACTTTATACAGTCCTCACCTGCATGGACACTGTGACAGAACATATTAAATCGAACATACTAAAGGTAAGCCTCATGTGCAGACACAATTTAGTTGGAGAAAATATTTAATTGTGGTTCTTCTGTGCACGTGCAATGGTGGTAGCTTATTCCAGTCAATGTGTTCCACAGTTACAAAGAATAAATGACACAGGCAGGCTGCCTGATTACTCATCAATTCTATAGTTATTTCATCACGAACTCATCTGTCATATTTTAGTGACAATACTAAAAAAGGGGCACTTCAGTTTGGATGTTCAGTTGAGGTTAAGTAATGTTTTTAATTTTTTTTCAAATAGAGACAGCATTTGTTGCATATAAAAAATACTTCAAGCTATCACATGTATCAACTTTATTTGTACACTGTTGCCATTTCTTTGCAAAAATGGGTCAAGGCGTGGAAAGGACAAGAGGAGTGCCAGTATAACATTGCTATGGACAAGGGAAGCCCATTGATGGTTCTTCCTTGTTCCTTCTTTTTGTGAAAGGATCTAGCCTCTGTCTGGCATCTCGCCACAATGATATGGCTATAATTCCCCAAAATCAATCAACCCCATTATCTCCAGTTACTTATATCAACATATTCCAGTATCAGCATTTCATATATGAGTCCAGAAAGCTGCATTAAAGCGAGCTGTTCTCATTAAACATTTGAAATGTAAGTGCCAGAGGTTGATAATTTCCAAAGAAGGCCAACAGATGGGGATTTAACAGATTTAGTTTGAGGAATAAAATTTGAAGAATGTCACTAAAACCACATATGTCAATCATTTTAATCTGGTGTTACTGGCCAGTGTTTGAAAGGCTTTGCCTGTAATTCTTACCAGGTATCAGCCAAAAACTCTTAACATAAGCTTTAGTCTCTAAATCTTTCCTATGCAATTAATTATTTGGTCAATAAACTTGATGGACATTGACAGCAGTGACCATCATGGAAATGATGGTGATGACACTAACAACTACAACAAAGACAGTAACAATCACAAACTTGAAACATTTTCAATGTCCTAGAGAGTGCTGTTTCGATTGTTCAGATAAGGAAAATACTATTTCATAGAAAAAAAACTCCCTTTACAATCTCTCAGCAGAACCCCAACAAACATTTTTCTGAAGTTTCACTCAGGATGCACACCCCTCCCCATGTCAACACCCCAGTACTCCCACCCAAACAGCATCACATTGGATTCACCATGGACAATGCCACAGGAACTCTGTTGGGAATAGGATTGTATGCACTTCCTTTTGCCTATCACACTTCCCATGTCACAGTGTAACTCATTGAAATTCTGTGCATCAAATTGGGACTTTATTGGCTGAAGTTCTGTATTTTTAAGCAGCTATAAACCACAATTGAACAGGTAGCCAATAGACAAATAAAGCAAGAACAAAAACAATTATCCACGTACATACAAGCCAGAGTTAAAGGACATTATTAATTTTCCAGGACCAACACTAAATCCACTATCTCTATGCAAATCTCTTACAGACTTCTTTCCTAACTCAGTGGAGATGTGCACCAATCCCTTCCTTACTTCCATACACATCACCCACCCTCAAAACACAATTATGTCTGAGTCACCATGAAGTCATCAAAGGAAATCGACTGATTTATTCAAAATTGAATAATGAAAATAATTATTTATTTTGCACTCTTTCAAATACTCAGCAAGAACAAGGTATGATTATGATTCATACACAAGGAAAATAATAATGTACTTTTAAATTTGAAACAAAGTTTACGTGCATTAATTGAGCATTAGTCATTTAACCTCACCTGTGAAATGAATAATAGTTATGAATGAACCCCTTCTTGAATTGATTTACTAAGTAAACATTCCCTACGGAAATAAAACTTCATTTTGTGCACTATATAACTGTAACCACTTGCAGCAATGAAGGACAGTTTATGTACTTACCCGACCTAATCTAACATAGAAATGGATTCTGGAAATACATGTATGATTTGCCAGTTTTTCAACATCAACAGTCCACACTCAACTATGATTATCATTTAATGCATATACATAAATACAATGTAGTCAGGCACACTCAGATATAACAAAAAGACATATCTTTTCTCAGTGGTTACAGAGTAGACTGTTCAACAAGCTTGACACTGCGCTCTGCTGGTTCCTTGTTACCATACCATTATCGATCATATGTCCTCTGTGTGGAAAAGTTGAGTATATTCTGGTAGTGTATGATTAGTGGTATTGAAGTGTCTGTCTTTGATTTGCACAAGATTAATTAACTTAGGCAAATCTTTGAGTGGATCAATTAGCTCCAACTGTATTATTCCTCAGTAAACATAAAAAAGGACACAAAAAAAAAATGAGATGTGGTTTCAAAGAGGTAATCCCTTGGTTGTTAGCTTCCTTGATGGCAAAAAAATTCACTGCAAACCTAAATCACTAACCAAAGAACAGTTCAGGCAATTTCAACTAAGCCAACAATGGATTAAGCAGACTAACACTGACACAACTTTCTGCTATACTGCTGAAGACTATGGTGTGCTGTGTGATTGCTACAATTAAGTTTTCAAACTGAAATTGGTTAAAATTGGGTGATGCCCTCAATGCAGCAAGGGAGACTGCCCTCAATGCAGCCCAGCCTCTACCAGTCATGGATGAGCTGGACATACAGCCAACCAAATCGGAACTCAGTGATGCCATTGATTCTCTAGCCAGCGGAAAAGCCCCTGGGAAGGACAGCATTACCCCTGAAATAATCAAGAGTGCCAAGCCTGCTATACTCTCATCACTACATGAACTGCTATGCCTGTGCTGGGACGAGGGAGCAGTACCTCAGGACATGTGCGATGCCAATATCCTTCTTCCGAGGACTTGAACGCATGTGAAAGCAGCAGGGAGAAGAAAATCCCAAAAAGTGTGGGTGCGAGAACACAGCCCTGTTTCACGCCACTCAGGATAGGAAAGGGGTCTGATGAGGAGCCACCATGTTGAATTGTGCCTTTCATATTGTCATGGAATGAGGTGATGATACTTAGTAGCTTTGGTGGGCATCCAATCTATAAAAACAAAGGTGACTGCAACAACTACCGTGGAATCTCCCTGCTCAGCATAGTGGGGAAAGTCTTTGCTCAAGTCGCTTTAAACAGGCTCCAGAAGCTGGCCGTGCGCGTCCACCCTGAGGCACAGTGTGGCTTTCATGCAGAGAGATCGACCGTTGACATGCTGTTCTCCCTTCGTCAGATACAGGAGAAATGGCGTGAACAACAGATGCCCCTCTACATTGCTTTCATTGATCTCACCAAAGCCTTTGACCTCGTCAGCAGACGTGGTCTCTTCAGACTACTAGAAAAGATTGGATGCCCACCAAAGCTACTAAGTATCATCACCTCATTCCATGACAATATGAAAGGCACAATTCAACATGGTGGCTCCTCATCAGACCCCTTTCCTATCCTGAGTGGCGTGAAACAGGGCTGTGTTCTCGCACCCACACTTTTTGGGATTTTCTTCTTCCTACTGCTTTCACATGCGTTCAAGTCCTCGGAAGAAGGAATTTTCCTCCACACAAGATCAGGGGGCAGGTTGTTCAACCTTGCCCGTCTAAGAGCGAAGTCCAAAGTACGGAAAGTCCTCATCAGGGAACTCCTCTTTGCTGACGATGCTGCTTTAACACCTCACACTGAAGAGCGCCTGCAGAGTCTCATCGACAGGTTTGCGGCTGCCTGCAATGAATTTGGCCTTACCATCAGCCTCAAGAGAACGAACATCATGGGGCAGGACGTCAGAAATGCTCCATCCATCAATATTGGCGACCACGCTCTGGAAGTGGTTCAAGAGTTCACCTACCTAGGCTCAACTATCACCAGTAACCTGTCTCTAGATGCAGAAATCAACAAGCGCATGGGAAAGGCTTCCACTGCTATGTCCAGACTGGCCAAGAGAGTGTGGGAAAATGGCGCACTGACATGGAACACAAAAGTCCGAGTGTATCAAGCCTGTGTCCTCAGTAACTTGCTCTATGGCAGCGAGGCCTGGACAACGTATGTCAGCCAAGAGCGACGTCTCAATTCATTCCATCTTCGCTGCCTCCGGAGAATACTTGGCATCAGGTGGCAGGACCGTATCTCCAACACAGAAGTCCTCGAGGCGGCCAACATCCCCAGCTTATACACACTACTAAGTCAGCGGCGCTTGAGATGGCTTGGCCATGTGAGCCGCATGGAAGATGGCAGGATCCCCAAAGACACATTGTACAGCGAGCTCGCCATTGGTATCAGACCCATCGGCCGTCCATGTCTCGGCTTTAAAGACGTCTGCAAACGCGACATGAAATCCTGTGACATTGATCACAAGTCGTGGGAGTCAGTTGCCAGCGTTCGCCAGAGCTGGCGGGCAGCCATAAAGGCAGGGCTAAAGTGTGGCGAGTCGAAGAGACTTAGCACTTGGCAGGAAAAAAGACAGAGGCGCAAGGGGAGAGCCAACTGTCTAACAGCCCCGACAAACAAATTTTTCTGCAGCACCTGTGGAAGAGCCTGTCACTCTAGAATTGGCCTTTATAGCCACTCCAGGTGCTGCTCCACATACCACTGACCACCTCCAGGCGCTTACCCATTGTCTCTCGAGATAAGGAGGCCAAAGATAACAGCCTGGAACTATGTTCCATCTCCTCAATGCTTAATCTCAAATTTCAGTGTTGTTCTGTCATATTTTTGCAGTAGTTTTACTGTTCTTGAGTGACAGAGAAATGGCAACATACAGTTACTATTTCCCATGCTGCTTCCCATGGCTGTAATTGTCTACCAACAAAGAGAAAAACTGGGATATGAGAGCCAACACTGAAACAAGCCCTTCGGCCCACCAAGTCTGTGCTGACCAGCAACCACCCATTTATACTAATCCTACATTAATCCCATATTCCCTACCACATCCTCACCTTCCCTCAATTCTCTTACCACCTACCTACACTAGGGGCAATTTACAATGGCCAATCTACCTAACAACCTGCAAGTCTTTTGGCCGTGGGAGGAAACAGGAGCACCCGGCGGAAACCCACGCGGTCACAGGGAGAACTTGCAAACTCCACACAGGCAGTACCCAGAACTGAACCCGGGTCGCTGGAGCTGTGAGGCTGCGGTGCTAACCACCGTGCCACTTTGCCACCCTTGGTGCTGACCAGGCCCTCTCTGGAGGGCCATGTTATGGAGAGTGCAGCAGACTACCACAATGACTGAGACCCTTTCAGGAGGGTACTGGAGGGTGCCACTTGACCAATCCAGGCACCAGATTCACATCCTGAGAAATTCGATGGCCTGTTGAGCAGGTGGCATTGGTTGTCTTGCCTTTGTGCCTCTGTCTGGAGCTCCTGTAGATGGATCAGCAGCCATCTCTTCAAGGGATTTCCCTTGTCCCCTTGGAGCCAGCACTTTGGGGGATGGAGTGAAGGAATGAGGCAGCGGTTTGTGGAGGATGAAGGAGTCATGGCAGCTGCCAGGAAAGCAAGCGCAAACATGGAGGAAAGGTTTGTGGTTCTGGACCAGTTGGATGTTGAGGGAGTGGAAGCCCTTCCTGTTGATGAATCTCACTGGCTGGTCGCTGGATGCCTTGATGGCCACATGGGTGAAAGCGATGATGCCCTGCACTGGGGGAATCCAGTGATGGAGGTTGAACCCAATGCCGTCTGTGCCAGTGTAGGCCCATCTATGTCAAAGTGGATGTAGTCCCTGCCCTCCTGAAAAGGGCATCTGTGACCTGCCTGATGGCCTAATGAGATATCGAAATGCCATCTAGGTCCACAGCTAATCCTTGGAATGACCCAGTTGCATAGAGGTTAAGGGCACCCGAGGCCTTGACGGCTGCATGTAGGGGACCACCATGGGGGTTGTGAGGCCTCAGATCATTGTGGCTCAGCACACACAGGACCAAGACTATCTGCTTGGACAAGCGCAGCTTCCGATGGCACTAGTGCTCCATCATTTGCAGGTAGCTGACTTTTGGGCTCTGCAACCGATGGCTTGCTAATGCCTTCCTCCCCTTGCAGCCCCCTGCTGTGCTCCTCTGGCCTTGAGCTGTCCAGGAGGTTGCATCTGCTGCAGATCATCGTGGCTGCTCTGTCCAATGTCAGGATGGACTTTGCACATTCATCAGGCCTTCCCGTCAACCCCAGCTGCCACAGTTATGCCAGCGGCCTCATGTCCCTCTCCGGTTTCCTGCCACTCACCATTGAGAAATTCAACTCTTCCAGCTGCAGCAATTGCCACCCTGAGGCAGCTGAGCTTCATTTGCTGTCTCTGCTTTATTTTAATCAGACGATCCCATCGCCCTCATGGCCCTCCACACTGTTCACATCTTCACAATCCTGTCGTATTGCCCCCATGGCATCTTCCCCTGTTCCCAGCCTTTAAAAATTGGTCCCCAAAACTGACGAGCCCGTAAATGAGCTCAACAGGCATGTAATTGGATGCGGGCACCCGACCCCTTGTCTCCCTGTCGGTTGCACTTTAAAAATTGCATCGCATTCCGGAAGTGGTGGGACCCAGTGCCGACCTCAGAGAATATGATATTCAAATCACACTCACAGCCGTTCCCGCCCCAGCGGGCTTTGAAAATCTGGCCCAAGTTATCACCAATATTCCACACAATGCATCTGACAAGTGTGCAAGTAATTAGGGAAATTTTCCTCTCCTGGAGCAGTTGAAAGCAATTGAGGCACAGTGTACGGGGTACTCTATTGCTGCAAGCAGAAGGAAGTCCAGACACTGCTTTCAAGACAGCAGAAACCTTACAGGTTAGATCAGATGAAAGTTCCATCAGATGAAGGACTTCAAGTTTGGCAGGTACTGGGAACAGGATTTTCATAGGATCACATCGGGAGAAACCACAAATAGGTAAGTAAACAGGATTTTCACTTGTCTCTCCCAAAAGTTAGGGCGGCCAATTGGGAGAACCCTTCAATAAGTTCACAAGAACATTTGCTAACTCTGAAGCTTGCTGAATGTTGATGTCACCTCTATTTTCAAATAAAATGCTGAAAGCAGTCACGAGGGAGGGAGACTAAGGTTTGGTGAGGGTGGATAAGTGGGAGATTGGTGATCTCAGGAATTCTGGAGGGCAGTTTGACATCCATAAAGCTGTAAGACAATATTAAATCCTGATGAAGTTTTAAGATTTTCTAAATGGATTGGATTTCCGCAGTTAATAGCAATTCAACAAAGGAGAAATCCAATTTACAACTCAATTTTAGTGTACGATGTCACTCTATCACCGCTGCACAAGTTAGAATACAAACTGAAATCCCCAAGGTCCCATGGAACAGCATTACAAGGAAATTACATGCATTTCCCAATCATTTTGCATGAAAGATATCTGTGAATCTCTGAAAGGGAGTTTCTATAATGAAAAATAAACAGAGAAAATGAGGACTGGAATCTTTCACTCTCCCCTACCATTTCCCAACCCCCCACCCTCCAAATTAAAATGTTTCACCCAGTGGTCAGAGATGAACAAACATTGGTGACATGCGTTGATGAAAGTATAGAAGTCTTTTAAATGAGTGCCAGGTTCCTTGTTATGTAAACGGGGATAGAAAAGTTAAGCTGTTAACTACATCTGTATTACACTTTGAACACCTATCATTCATATATCTGCTTTGGCTACCAAAATAAATTGAACAGTGACCTCAGTACACCCAGTTGAATAATAAACAAACATTTTATTAAATTGGAGAGATAGAGCGTGAAAAGATTTCACAACAAAGTGATGTCCCATTTAATAACTCTGAAATCCCAGTCACCCTCTCGTACAAGTGAACCGAAGTAATTAACTTCATTGAGTAACAGGGCAGTCCAAAGAATTCTGAACATGGAGTTCCTGGAAAAATGGGCACGTATTTGAAAGGCAACAGCACATTCACTTCGGCAAGGAAAGGAAGGTTGGAGATGGAGCAGCAGTTTGCAAGGATGGGGAGAGGTCAAGGTTTTAAAAAAAAATAAAACAGGTGATGATGCCAGATTTGAAGGGGAGGGGCACAGTATCTGAGGAGAGAGAACCGTTAACGATATCATCTAACACAGCAGCCAGGAAAGGAAACTGTGTAGTTATCAATTTAGTGGGAATAGGGTGAGGGAGCAGGAGGTAGGCTTTGAGGACATGGTGACCTTGGAGAGGACATGAGGTGAAATAGGAGAGAAACTAGTGGAATAACAACCTCAATAGAGTACGCCACTCAATTGTACAGTACATCTGTATGTTATGCTTCAAGGTACTTCCCAATACTTTTTTTTTTACTCATGCTCTGAAGCCTATACTTAAAACCTATGCTTTCCATAAACTTGACTTTGTTGGCAAACTTGGATAGGGGACCTCTGGATGAACACACGCTTGTTGAAGGTATCTGGATCCTTCAATTATCTGAAAATTACCCCAAAAATCTGTTTCTAGAACTGTGTAATTTGCCAATATATGTTTCCAGGCACAAGCATGTCATATTCCTTAGAGATTTTTTCAAAAATAAAATCTACTTTGTGCAACAAATTACAGGATCTTTGAGTGCAGAGCACCTTTTAAGAATATATAAACAGCAATGATATATACATTGTGAGCCTTCCCATTGATTAATCCAGTTAGACTTTTAGCATATCTAGAAGATGGCAAGTGGATGCTATATGACTGTTTTGTAAAGAATAATTTGTCATGTTCAGTAATATTTTTAGAGACTATTTAGTAATTTTAAGACATATGATATTGCCTCAACTCAGATTAAGGGAGCAAACCTCAGAATGAACAACATCCCTCAACATTCTCAACGTAAACTGTCACAAAAGCAAAATACTGCAGTGACTGGAAATCTGAAATAATAACAGAAAATGTGGGAAATACTGAGCAGGTCTGGCAGCATCTGTGGAGAGAGAAAGAGTGTTATTGTATCAGGTCTTTGACCTTTCATTGGAACTGGGAAAAGTTAGTAATGTACTAGGTTTTAAGCAAGTATAAGTGGGGAGGGTGGGAAGAAGAATAAAAGAGAAAATCTGTGACAGGGTGGAGGGCAGGAGACATTAAATGACAAAAGGATTCGTGGTGCAAGGTCAAAAGGAGTTGTAATAGGACAAGTAAAGAAACAAAAGATGCATATAGAGGAGGTGTGAATGGCAGGATCCTGAATAGCTGCTATCCGAAAGCAAAGGAAATACGATAGAAACAAGAGAAAAAGACAAACCAGCAAAGAAAAACAAAACAAAAGGGGGGCAGAGGTTATGATCTAAAATTGTTGACCTCAACGTTGAGTCCAGCAAGCTGTAAAGTGTCTAGTCAAAAGATGAGGTTCTGTTCCTCGAGCTTGTGTTAAGATTCATTGGAACACTGCAGCAGCACAAGGACAGATAGGTCACAATGGGAGCAAGGTGGAGAATTAAAATGACAGCAGACTAGAAACTCAGGGTCACGCTTGTGAACAGAACAGAGGTGTTCCACAAAGCAAAGCACTCACCCAGACTGCATTTAGCTTCCCCAATGTAAAAGAGACCTTATTGTGAGCAGTGAACACAGTTCTTCTTTGGCCTCCTAGTCTCGAGAGACAATGGGTAAGCGCCTGGAGGTGGTCAGTGGTTTGTGAAGCTGCGCATGGAGTGGCTATAAAGGCCAATACTAGAGTGACAGACTCTTCCACAGGTGCTGCAGAAAAAATTGGTTGTCGGGGTTGTTACACAGTTGGCTCTCCCCTTGCGCTTCTGTCTTTTTTCCTGCCAACTGCTAAGTCTCTTCAAATCGCCACACTTTAGCCCCGCCTTTATGGCTGCCTGCCAGCTCTGGCGATCGCTGGCAAATGACTCCCACGGCTTGTGATCAATGTCACAGGATTTCATGTCGCGTTTGCAGACGTCTTTAAAGCGGAGACATGGACGGCCGGTGGGTCTGATACCAGTGACGAGTGTCCTTGGGGATCCTGTCATCTTCCAGGCGGCTCACATGGCCAAGCCATCTCAAGCGCCGCTGGCTCTGTAGGGTGTATATGCTGGGGATGTTGGCCGCCTCGAGGACTTCTGTGTTGGAGATATGGTCCTGCCACCTGATACCAAGGATTCTCCGGAGGCAGCAAAGATGGAATGAATTGAGACGTCGCTCTTGGCTGACATACGTTGTCCAGGCCTCTCTGCCGTAGAGCAAGGTACTGAGGACACAGGCTTGATACACTCGGACCTTTGTGTTCCATGTCAGTGCGCCATTTTCCCACACTCTCTTGGCCAGTCTGGACATAGCAGTGGAAGCCTTTCCCATGCGCATGTTAATTTCTGCGTCAAGAGACAGGTTACTGGTGATAGTTGAGCCTAGGTAGGTGAACTCTTGAACCACTTCCACAGTATATTAAATGCAAAGAAGTAAAGTAAATTGCTGTTTCAACTGGAAGGAGTGTTTGGGGCCTTGGACAACAAGAGGGAGGAGGTAAAAGAGCAGGTGCTGCATCTCCTGTGCTTGCATCTCCTGTGCCGTAGAAAAGGGAGGGGATGCTGGGGGCGACTGAGGAGAGGACCAAGGTATCCCGGAGAGAACTGTTCCTTCAGAATACTGAAAGGGGAGGGGAAGATGTATTCAGTGGTGGAATCAAGCTGGAGATAGCAGAAATGAAGCAGGATGGTACGCTGAATACAGAGGCTGGTGGGGGGGGGAACGTGAGGACAAGGGGAAATCTATTGTAGTTCTGGGAGGGAGGGGAAGGGCTGGGAGCAGATGTGCGCAAAATAGAACAGACATGGTAAGGTCTCTGTCAACCACGGTGGCGGGGGTGGGGGAGGTGAAATCCTCGGTTGAAGGAAAAGGAAGATGTATTGGAAGTACTAGTATGGAAGGTTGTATTGTCTAAACAGATACAACGTAGATGTAGAAACTGGGAGAATGGAAAAGAGTCCTTACTTGAAGCGCTGTGTGAGTAAGTGCAATCAAGGTAGCTGTGACAGTCTTCTAGTGAATATGGGTTGATAGCCTATCACCAGAAAAATAGATAGATAAGTCAAGGAAGGGAAGGGAAGAGTCAGAGATGCACCATGTGAAGGCAAGAGAAGGGTTGAAATTGTAAACAGAGTCAATGACATTTTCCAGTTTAGGGCGAGAAAAGGAAATGGCACCGATACAGTCATCTGTGTTTATTTTAGTATGCCTTTTCTATAGTACCAGCAACTCTGGGGCAATCAGATTATGCAGTAAATTTACTATCTTCATCCATACTTATCTTAAGCTTCAAACCCATTTCATATGACTGTTCAGTGCATCAACTGACATACATTTAGCTGCTCTTGGTATAGTGCATTCCACAAGTTTCCTTTCCATCCTTGCATTTTCTACAGCTGGGTCATGTTCTGTCTCACTTCAGTTCCATTCTTTCAATTCCTCTTTGCAAGGTAATAATCTCAAGATCTAGAAACATTGTGATCATTATGCCTAAACCATGTTCAATACATTGATAGCTTTGTTAGGTTTTGGGTGTTCCTTCACTATCTGTATCTCAGACCATGGTTGTAGGCAAGGCCTAGCTCCTTTTGTCCCGGAGTGAATTTTCATCTGCTCATTCCTGTTTGTTTCAGCTGTTGGTTTGATCATATGATTCTCTTCCATTTCAGAAAGATATACCAAGCTTGATTTAGGGTTTAGCTTATTAAAAAGTTTTTAAAAAAAGTGACCCCAGGCTATCCCAAAGCACTTCACAGTCAATCAAGTACTTCGAATTAGATCACTGTTGTAATGTAGGGAAATGTAACATACAATTTGTGCATAGCAAGTTTTCACAAATAGCAATTAGATAAATGACCAGAAAATAACCCAACTGTACAAAATACTAGGATGGAACAGAAACTTGTGGAACACACTGTACCAACAGCAGCTGAATTGATGTCGATTGGCACGCTGAAGAATAGCAGTGGAAATATATTGCATGAAATGGGATTGAAGCTTATAAAGATAAGAGATAAAAATTGTCAACTTACCAGAATGGTTCCAGGGATGAAGGATTTTAGCTACAAGGTTAGGTTGGAGAAGCTGGGGTTGTTCCCCTTGGGGCAAAGGAGATTGAAGGGAGATTTGATAGAGGTGTACAAGATCATGACAGGCTTGGACAGTGTAGAGAAAGAAAAGCTGTTCCTATTAGCTGATGGTATAAGGACTAGGGGGCACAGATTTAAGACTTTGGGCAAGAGATGCAGGGGGGATGTGAGAAAGAACTTTTTTATGCACAGTAATGACCTTGAACTCACTGCCAGAAGGATGCTGGAAGCGGAGACGATGAAAGATTTCAAAAGGAAATTGGACGGACACTTTAGGGAAAGAAACTTACAGGGATATGGGGATGAAGCCGGGGAGTGTGACGTGTGACTGATTGGATTGTTCCACAGAGAGTTGGCATGGATTCAATGGGCCAAATGGCGGCCTTCTGTGCCTTTATGACTGTATGACAATCTTTCTTTTGCTGGTGTGGTTTAGGGATAAATGTTAAGCCAGGACACCGTGAGAATTCACTTGCTGTTTTATAATAATCTTTTATATCTAACTGAGAGGTCACATGGGGCCTCAGTTTACTCTCTCATCCGAAAGGCCACAGCTGCAACAGTGCAACACTCCCCAAGTACCACACTGACCTGTCTAGATTATGTGCTCAATTCTCTAAAGTGGGATTTGAATCTGTGACCATCTGGTTCAGAGTGACAATGCCACCAATGAGGCATATTGGACATTTGAAATAAGTAGTTTGGAACTCTGTGCTAAACTACTAACAAAATTGTTGTGTAGGGGGTTCCTTTCTTTTTGCGCTGTCTATGGAGATTATCTGGCGAGTCTATTTATCTTCAAAGCCTTCACACAGACTTTCTCATTGAAAATGGCAGGTTGATAAATACCTTCGAAAAAGTGATCAGGCCCAAGCAAAACATGCTTGAACAAATCTCACAATATAATAATATAAATAATAATATCTGAATTGAATTTCTTGGCTCTTCCTTTCCACAGGGGTTCAGACAAACTAATTTTGTAACAACTGTGTCGAGTTTTCTGTGAACATAAATGGCTTTTGACCCATTATATACTGTGACACGATTAGACAAGTCAAAGGCATACTAAATCTTGGGCAAAACTTATTTTTTGGCAGCCCCTTTGCAGGTAGTGCCCACAATGCTACTTTTCTTCCAAAAAGTCTTTTGAACTACATGAGTAAGTGACTGGAAATTAATAAGGGTCTTGGACAAAATCTTGAATCAAATCCACACTCAAAGAGAATGCAATCTGACCTCAACTGTGCGAGGTGCACAATATTCCAAATCTGCAAGCTATTTATACAAGGTCAAAATAATTTGTTTTGACTCAATCAAATGGCCTTGCGATATGTTTTAGCACTTGATTAGCCCTGTTGATCAATGCTTCACATCAATAGAATGCGAAGCAATTATGGTTAATTGTTGCATGGGAATTATGTCCTCTCTTTGCAGACCAATAACTTGTATTTCGAACATTAAACCACATCTTGGTGTAATCAATTTAGGGGGAAAAAATATAAGTTGTTGCAGAACAGAATAAATTTGCCACAGGGAATAGTTGAAGCAGAGACCACTGCATCTTTTAAAGGAAAAGTGGATAAATATTTGAAGCAGAAGAAGAAACAGAACACTGCGGAGAGTGCAAAACTGCGGTATTAGTTTTGGATGGCTCCAGGGAAGAGAGTTAGCAGAGACACAAGCTGATTGGTCATCTTCTTTACTGTAAACATTTATAGTCATCAGTGTCTCAAAGGCAGCAATACTGAATATGTAATGTTCTTTTGAAGAACTGAGATTTAAAATAGATGAATACTTCCCTTTGTTTTGACTGTTAGCTGCCACACTTGGCCAAACATATTGCAAATGACATAAGAATTGTTCAACAGGTTTTGATTTAAGTGATGCGAAATAGAAAATTACTTATTTTGGTGTTATCCTCCAAAGAGCTTTTAGCTTTAGCTTCCTCACTTGTCCATTTCCCTATTCCCTCAAGTGACAGTTCACTTCCCATTATAAACTATGACCCATCACTGCACCCTTTTACATGTCATAATTCAACCCGAATATTGGGCGTGGCGTGGCGAAGAGGGAAGGGAGGAGGAGGAAAGAGAACTTGTATACTGTCCTTTCATCTTTAATATATATATATATATATATACACACACACAAATGCTTTTCAAATTGAGGCACAGAGTACAAAAGCAAGGAAGTTATGGTGAACCTTTAGAAAATACTGGTTCGACCTCAGCTGGAGTACTATGTCCAATTTTGGTCACCACACTTTGGTCACCACACACTAGAGAGGGTGCAGAAAATATTTACAAGAATAGTTCCACAGATGAGAGACATCAGTTGCAGAGATAGATTGGCGAAGTTGAGGCTTTTCTCTTCAGAGAAGAGAAAGTTGAGAGGAGATTTAAGAGAAATGTTCAAAATCATGAGCGGTCGAGATTGAGTAGATAGGGAGAAACTGTTCCCAATGGTGGCCAGGTCAGGAACCAGATGACACTGATTTAAGGTGGTTGGCTCACCTTGCCCTTTATTCCGGAGAGGAGCTGCGTTGGTTGCCTCTTCCCTTACTCCTCGTCCTCCACCTCAGATGTTCGTTGTATACCTGGTAACAAGGACTATGTCCTCACGATGGCATGTTGTACAAGATGCCGCAGACCACAACTTGTTGCCCAGTAGTCATCCTCTGGTGCTTGTGATGGTTCAAATACCGGTGGTACAGCAAATAAAGGCATCATGGCAGCTGGCAGAATACCAGACATTGAGCTGCATGATGTATGGTCACACACCAACTGGACACAAGAAATAGGAGCAGGAATAGACCATTTGGCCCCTCGAGCCTGATCCGCCATTTGACAAGATCTGATTGTGGCCTTAACTTCACTTTCCTGTCTGCCCCACATAACCCTTTAACCCCCTGTGGATCAAAAATCTGTCTAGCTTAGCCTTGAATATATGACATTAAAGGTGTGGAACCCTTTATGGTTGTGGTACATTGCAGCACCCACAAAGTGATGTGCATGCAACCCTACAACAGCGGGAAGCCTACTAACCTGGCAAAGCTCTGTGCTCGTTCTGCCCTCTTCTCTCTTAAAGGAAGGAACGTAATGTATTCCCCTCTCTTTGCATATAGAGCATCCTGAGACAGCAGACTGTGAGATGTTGGAGATGCCACCTGCTCCAGTCTGGAAGAAGCCTTATGCAAAGAAGTTGATGTAATCCTCATCCTGGCTTGAGGGTGCAGGTCTACATGCAATGGGTGGTTGATTTCAGTGAGCACCTCCTCAGTGAAACAGTTTCTCACTGAGGTTGAATAGGACAAATGTTTCTGAAGACCCTGAGTGGATATGGCCTCCTGCGGAGTACCCTTTTCCTCCTCCGTACTCTTCTGTTTGTTCTCCTCTGTGTTGTCTCTGCTCATTCTCCCTGTCATGCTGCAAGCCAAGGGGATACAAACGACATCACCCATGACTGGGAGCAAGTATTGTGAGCTGAACCCTTAAACTGAGAACCAAAGACTTCACTGGGTGCCACAGCACTCCCTGTAAGTACAAATCACCAAACACCTCGACTAACTCAGCAACATACAGCAGAAATCAATTGGCAACTAACCTGAAAGTTATTGATAATCCCTTCAAATAATGCTGGTGAGGTTGGGGGTGGGGTTCAGCTGTGCGAGGTTAAGGGAAGCATTAGCTGGAGTGCTGAGTTGAAAATGGCACCTTGAGAGTCAAATACGAGTTACACGCTAACTGACGTCACTATCTAGCTACTCTGCAAACTTGCAGCACATGCTCCTAGCACCAATGCTAATGACCAAAATGTTCCGCACAACTAGCTCCAGAAGTGTGGATGCCATTTTTGACCCAAAATGGCATCCACAGCGTGGAAAATAGGGGTGCTATGCAATCGAATTTTGCTGCCGATATATTTATCACAAAGTACACATGCAAGGAAATATATGGTATACAGTTTGTATAGGTGTCTGCTATTGGTATATGTGGTGCACACCTCCCGAAACAGTTGTTGGTTCCGCCATCACTAATGCATTCCATTCTGCTCATAGAAGTCAGCTCCTTAGTGTTTAACACCATTTCCTCCAGTTAACATGATTGCAATCTCACTGCAGGACTGAAAACATAATTCAGCACATATCCAATAGCATGAATAGCGGTGAACATCATAACATGCGTTAATTATAAAGTGCATGGATGTTTTCGATCAATTTTGGACATGAATGAGTGGCTACATATTTATCCACCACATGATATGTATTCCCGAGATTATACATGTGATGGTTGAAGACCAAAACAAATTTGATGCACCTTCAATGAATGACATTTGTTTTAATTTGAAGGCAAACCCAAAAGTAGTATCAAAGCAAAACTTTAAGGTTCATTTGTATAAAAGGAAACTATCTTTTCAAACGTGAACCTGTACAAAAACTGGCTTGATCAAAGAAGAATATCGGTGTATATCTATAAAGCAAATATTGTGAGAAGTTCGAGATATCATGCTTCGGAAGGTGCAATACAGTGCTCAACAGGTCTTTTGATATGCACCTTTTTATATGTGGCGCACTGTTCTACAGTTGCATTACATCTGCAAAAGTGATTTTTTGCACAAAAGTTTTTTTCGAAGAAGTCTATTTTAAGGGAAAAAACACTGCATTAGAGTTTTTGCACACATAATAAATTGCAGCACAAATGAACAATGATTCAGACACATTGCCAGTTTAAATTAAACTCCCTGGTTACATCTGTCGCCTTTCCTCCACATCCTCCTCCAAACAAATGTGGCAAAATAATTTTATACCAAATAAATTCTGTGGCTTGTAGATATGTTAAGATATTCTTTAAGCCGAAGACCAATTTCACAGACATGGTAAATGCAGAGTATTGGAACAATACAATGACAAACGTTGCTATATTTAAAACAGCAGCAGTATTTGGTCACAGGTGAAGAGCTTACTTGCAGGACACTGTAATGCAGATACATCAACTGATACAATTTCATTATTTCAGTAACATTCAGTTCTTTTTTGCCACTATGTTGGGGGAAGAGACGAAGAGTCGAAGAGACTTAGCAGTTGGCAGGAAAAAAGACAGAGGCGCAAGGAGAGAGCCAACTGTGTAACAGCCTCGACAAACAAATTTTTCTGCAGCACCTGTGGAAGAGCCTGTCACTCTAGAATTGGCCTTTATAGCCACTCCAGGCGCTGCTCCACACACCACTGACCACCTCCAGGCGCTTACCCATTGTCTCTCGAGACAAGGAGGCCAAAGAGAAGTTGGGGGGAAGGGGTGGTTGTTGGGTCACAAGAGAAAGAGTTAAAAATCTATGTATTCATCTAGGTGGGGGCTGTCTGCACTATCAAATATGATACTGCTCCAATTTTCAGCAATAATTTCAGCAGTTCCATGACAGGCATTGCATTAATAATGCACAGAACAAAGATTCCCCCACTGTACCCGAACAATATGTTTTAATTCCAAGATCAGATTTGCACCAAGGAGAACCTTTCACAAATCAGTACATTTTTATGCATATGAATGATCTCCAGTTGGAATAAGTTGACAGGAAAAGTAGTCTGAAGCCACAATGTGGCTGTCTCTTTTTAAGGATGACCAAAACAAGGGAGATGAGAGAGGTATAGCTTGGGTTCAACATGCAGGAAACAAGTGAGTCTAACAGGCTATCAAGAGTTCTCAGTATCTCAGAAATAGATGTATTGTGTTGTATTCTACACAAGATCGTCTTAAATAGGCATTAGAGGGAGGGATGGGGAGTCAAAAATAATTCCCAAGTGAAAGGAAACAGCATGAAACAAATGGGGGAGAATCCTAATGAAAAAACAGTTAAGATCTGAACAAATTTGCCAATATTCAGAATACAAGTGTTTCTGAAATTCATCTTAAGCTTAGAAAATGCAATGAATGTGGTCAAATATGCAAAGGTCAGATCATTACCTCCAAACGAGACTATACCAATGCTCTCTTCTCTGGTCTACTACTGACCACCCTCTGCTGCCCATATCCTAACTTGCACCAACTCGTCCTCATTCATCACTACTGTGCTTGCTGACCTACAATGGCTCCTGGTTTGGCAATGCCTCAACTTTAATATTCTCATCCTTTGTGCAGATCGCTCCATGGCCTTACTGCTCGCTATCTCCATAACCTCTGTGCAATGCTCCAAGATCTCCGTGCTCCTCCAATTCTGACTTCTTGCACATTCCCAATTTCTTTTGCTCCTCTATTGCCAGCTGCCCCTTCAGCTGTACAGACCTTAAGCTCTGAAATTCCCTCCCTGAACCTCTCAGCTTTTCTACTTCTCTTTGCTCCTTAAAACCGACCTCTTTGACCATGCTTCCTAGTCACTTGTCCAAATATCCCTTCATGTGGCTCAGTGTCAAACTTTGTCTCATAATGTTCCTGTGAAGCATCTTGGCACATTAAAGATGCTTATATAAATATAAAAAAAAACTGCTGTGATACAATGCTAAACGGGAACTCGACAAACTTAATTTTAAACTTGAAAAATTTTGATTTACAAACAGAATGAATGTGTAATTGGCAAATTAATTTCAATATTAATAGAAGATATTGCATTTTGGTAAGATGAATATGGAAGCCACCTACTCCTTGGAAAATAAGAGCTTGGCATAGAGAAGCAAGGGATCTAGGGATAGAGATACATAAATCACAAAAAGTAATAAGGCCACAAAAAAGCAAACAAAGCACTGGAGTTCATTTATAGAGAGAAAGAACTGAAAAGCAGAGAAGTTATATTAAAGTTGTTTAGAACCTCCGTCAGACCTTACTTGGAGGAATGTGCACAGTTCTGGTCTTAATACTGCAAAAGAACAGAGGAATTGGAGAAGGTGCAAAAAAGATATACAAGGATGATATCAGAACTGAAAGTTTATGTCTATTAGAAAAGACTGAACAAGCTAGGGCTCTTTTCTCTTGAAAAGAGAAGGCTGAGGGGTGACCCAATAGAGGTTCTTAACATTATGAAAGGTTTTTATAGGGTAGATGTAGAGAATATGTTTCTAATTATGGGGGAGACCAAAACTACAAGACATAAATATAAGATAGTCACTAATAAATCCAATGTAAAGTGCAGGATAAACTCCAGGAGTAATGGCCGAGTAATGAGGACAATGGAGAAACTTGAGCTTTTCAGTCTTGAAAGCAGGTGAATGGAAAGAAACAAAAGATAGGTATCTAAGATAATATGCAGTATGAAAAATAGCTATGTGGAAAATAAGCTCAAGTTAAACCATGAAGCTACAAATTCAAACAGACAGAATGCAATTGTCAGGAAATTCAGAGTGAAAATGTGGAATCATTTCCCAATTAGTGTAGTGGAGGCAAAAAAAAACCCTTGGACCATTTAACCCGTAGCTGGATGGTGTGATGGAGGGAATGTTAAGTAATTTCTGGAAAGATCAATTAGAATGGGCCTATTAGCCTTCCTCATTCAGAACCACTTTGACGCCCTGTGAAAAAGCAGGAAGGGGAACTAAGATGGTGAACATCCACTAAACCATAAAATATGTTTTTACTGGCAGTCAGATAATAACAGTATTTGCAAAGGGAAGGAGACTGATAGCACATGTTCTGCGATGGACATGAAAGCAGCAAAAGAGAAAATGGAGCAAGGACATTAGAGGAAGAAAGTGTCTTCCGAGAAGCGCAACATACTGCAATACAGGAAGATGTATCTAGGGATGAAAGATCAACTGGATGCTCAAAACCTACAGCAAAATTAAACAATGGATGTTATAAATATTCACTTCATTTTAGATACTTAAACCTTACTGATTTAAAAAATCTATCACATATAATGATTATTCCTACATGAATAGCTAACAATTGCACTTGTCAAATAGTTGTCTCTTTCAGACCATTAATAAAGTGTCTCTGAAAGTAGACTGCTGACTTGCTCCTTCTGAGCTCTTTCATTTCAGGTCTGAAATGTACATTAGGGCCTCTGGACATTCCATCAATAAACCCATTGTATCATCAGATTGAGTGCTCAAATACCAATCTTGTCACATTCAAGTATTCACCAACAGCCCAAGGTGATTCAATTACTTTTTGAATAGTTACCAAGATACTTCATCATCTTTTATATTACAAACAACTATACCACCAATGCAGCTTCAAGGGCGATAACCTCTTTAGTATTCATCAGTGTCTAATGGACATAAACACCTCCACACTGACAGTTTTACTTCATTCTTGTTCCCCGAGGAGACTTACACTTTGGAGTTACTGTTACACCTGTCAAAACATTCCTCGGATTTCCCTTAGAGAAAAAAAATGGCAGACAATGCACAGATATCCCATGTTGCAAGACTGACAGGTATTGGTAAGTTGGGTCTTGGAAAGTGCGTATTTTGACAGTGTCAGAAATGATGTTCAGTCAAGAAGAAACACAAATTTTTCCCTCCAGTAGAAATGACTGCTTTGACATCATTCTCAGCTCGTAAGCTGCATGAGGCAGTGAAGGCAACAGGCAGAAACAAGTTGGAAAGTAAGGACTCATGTTAAATCTGAGAGAAAATGTCTTTGCTGTATTGTGATAAGTTATTACATTACAGTGAAAAACAAGGCCAATCAGCACATGTTGCTTCCGCAGCTTACGAAGACAAGATGTCTCATTATTTAAACAGCAAGGGGTACAAACAATTTGAAAAAGAGCACTTGTCCATAAGCCAGATAATAGAAAATGATCGCTAGTTTCAATTAAATGTTACTAGCCATAGATGCAAGTAAAATGTAACTGGTGTAAAAAAAAGTTCCCAACAGGCCACAGATTGCTGCTTTCGACATCTACTTATGGGTTATCACCTGGAATGGTTCCGAATTGGTTCTTTGTGGTATAATGTGCCATCGGAATCATATATCCCTGACACGCTTATCCAGGGTAAGGTCACAATAAAACTGTATTTATTACAGAAGACTGCTACTTATCTTCAGAAGGTAAGCAGATCAGCTATTTCAATTGCTTGTTGTGTTTATCTCAGTAAATTCAGCAAGCAATTCCTCCCCGACAATTTGTTTTTGTGCACTAATCAAGGAGTGGGTTTGGGATTTGTCAAATCCCATTCTCTGACTGCTCTGATTATGATGGTGCTATTATCTGTAGTTGGTGATGTTTCTACATACTAAATTCTAAATGGAAATTTTGTAAATCAAAAACAATGTATATGTGAAGAGAAAATAAAACAGTAGAAAAACAGGATATATATTCTTTAATGAATTGCATATTGTAAAACTCAACTGCAATGTACAATGGCCAAATGGAATTAAGAGAGATCCCTCTTTGGCTGTATTGCTGTCTTCTCCACCTTTTACTTCCTGATCATAGGCAAATCTCAGTGCTGAGAACCTTAAGAAATTGTTAAAATGACAAATACTCAGCCAACCCCAAGGCCAGAGACACAACCAAAATTGCTGAGGATAAAAGGACTACTTTAGTTTGCCACACCATTTAAAATGTGTTTTGAGCATTATCTAGGATATCTTGGTTCACTGGTAGCACTCTAGCCTTTGAGTCAGATGTTTGTGGGTTTGAATCCCATTTTAGAGACTTAAGCACATAATCCAGACTGGCATGTAAGGGGAGTACTAAGCGAATGCTGCAATGTCTGAGGTGCCATGCTTTGGATCAGACATTAAATTGAGGTGCCGTCTTCACTATTCAAAGAAAAGCAATGGAGTTCTCCTGGTGTTCTGGACAACCAAGACCAAAAACTAATGATTTGCTCACTTATTTCATTGCTGTCTGCGAAACCTTGCTGTACACAAATTGTCTGCCGCAGTTCCTACAACAGTTGATCTATACTGCCCCCACCTAGCCACCCCAGTCCCTTCTCCTCATGCCAGCATGCTTCCTGTCTCAACCATTGAGATAGCAGATCAAAAATGTGCAAAACTTGCACGAATTGATTCACCACATAACGCTGCTTTCATTTAGTAAAAGTGTCTAAAAATCACGAAGCAACCTGATTATGATCAGAAACTATCTATATGGGATACCACATGGCCAAGGTGCTTCCTTCAATATTAAAAGTTTTCCACACAGCCAGCAGGATAGATTTATCCTATTACATTCAGAATCAAAAAGCCTGTGTCTGTTTCTCGAAATCTGCTGGTTGATATAAGCAATCTCTGGTATGAAGCTCCAATCCACACAGGTATAGCTGTGGATTACTAAGGGATAAATCAACCCTTTATTGATGCACGATATGAGGTGAATGGTTTCAAGAAATTCTGACATTTCCTCACTGAGTTGTGAAAGATCATAAATCACTCTGTTCATATTCTTTATCACTCTGTCAGCTGCAACGTCAGCCTGCTTCCTGCATTTGACATTATCATAGCAGAGACATTTCCAGAATATGCAGCTCAGTGTGTGGGGAGGACACTCTCAGCTGCTAACACATAGCAGATGTAATTTATCAGGCAACTGTCGATCACTGCTGATTGTCGCATATTGGGAAAGGAGGTTGGGATAAGGAGTTAAGAACAAAGCGTTGCCGTACACCTTTACTGTACCTGCTACAATCAGATCCAGAAATCTTAAGGCTTTCTTGTACTCAGACAATTTGCAACACATATTATATGGTAGTTTAATCAGGATGGAAACTCTACGACAAATTATATTATTTGAAAATCACAATCTACTTTCCAGTAAATTTTGATATTGTGTATAAACAAAGTTTTGGTACATCCAAACAGACAAATTAGGAGGAGTAGTAGACCCACTCTGCCCCTCGAACCTGCTCCGTCATTCAATAAGATCATGGCTGATCTGATTGTAGCCTAGACTCCACATTCCTGCCTACCCTCGATAACCTTTCACCTCCTTGCTTATCAAGAATCTATCTACCTCTGCCTTAAAAGTATTTAAAGACTCTGCTTCCACTGCTAGCTGCAGTGATTCTTGGACAAAACAAAAGTGATTGTGGACTTTCACGGGGAACTTCAGTGACCATATTAGGCTCAGAGGTCAAAATCAGTCAGCAAGGTAATTCAGGAACAGATTGGTTCAAAGGGGGTAAAAAGGAGAGCCTTGGACTAAAATATCTGAATTTAACTGTCCATAAACTTATCCCAACACATTGTAGTTTATGTCAGAATAATGGAAATAAAACTAAAGAAAACAAGTCCAATCGGTAACACAAAACCAGGCTAATTTGGATCTGGAACCACTGACTAGAAAACAACTACAAGGCACAGAACTGCATTTACAGTTAGCTGCCTACATAATACACATTAAAAAGCTGTCAAAAGTCTGTATATATTTAGTTACATAAATGCTAAAATAGCTTGGCAAAATGGAGAGCTTTGTCTCTGACATCTTTAACTAGATGTTATGTAGTGTCTTGCTGGCACCACAGCACTTGCCTTTCCACAGGTGTGATCCATCAAAGGAAGTAGAGGAAAATTAAAGTTTAAAAATAACATTAATGTATACAGATGTGTTTAAAAGTAAATTCGGTGCTCTTAAGTTTAAATCTGAGGTTTGTATCAACCAGCAGGGTCAGATTTTCACTTGGAACTTCAAACAAAATGAAGCTTATTGTGTCGTACTTCAGTTCAAAAGATAACATTTGAAAGTGGAGCAATTAGTCATTTCCTCATCGTCACAAGGTCCTTTGACTTCTCTAAGGTTTAATTATGTCTGATTGCTCATACCAACAGATTTCAAGACTGCAAAAATGATTACCTCTGCACCATACGATGTAGAAGAGTGGGATTTAATGGTGCACATTGATTTCCCCATTAATGCGTTCTATTTTGCAAGTTCTAAGCTAAGTGAACCTTTTATCTATTCTTAAACATTTAGTTTTGTTTGGATGTATCTATCCATATATTGCAGTAGGGCCTGTGAGTGAGTGAGGGAGTAAGTGAGTGAGAGATTGATTGACTAATTTATGCTTTCTTCAGTCTCATAACAACAATTGCTATTTCAGAAATTACTGGGCAGAGACTGAAAAGAAAAATGTAGCTACAATTGGTTTAAAAACAGACTGATTACACAGTCACAATTGTTAGCAATTACATGCATTCCAAAAAAATCCCCTTGACCTGTACCAAATTCACTGTTTAACTGCACCATACTCTACCATATGGAAAGCAAATCCCCCATTCACAAT
This sequence comes from Heterodontus francisci, assembly GCF_036365525.1. Lineage (NCBI taxonomy): Eukaryota > Metazoa > Chordata > Chondrichthyes > Heterodontiformes > Heterodontidae > Heterodontus > Heterodontus francisci. The sequence goes on along the minus strand of NC_090392.1, from coordinate 56,858,913 downwards.
GGAGAAGAGAAAAACTGTGTGTGATGTTTCTATGCAAGGTCAAACTTTAAAACAATTCACTCATTAATAGATTAATTACAATGTGTCAAGCCTTGGCAGTCACAGTAATTTTGTAGCCCCCAGCTACTAAGATACAAGTCTGAGTTGCAAAAAGAACAGGAGCCCAGCTGGAAAGACTGTTTTAATCTCAACCTGGTAGCAATGTGCTGAACACCATCGTTCTTTTACCACATGGAAATTGTTCTGGATCACAGAAACATAGCAACTGCACAATCCACTGGATCTGACTGTGCTCATCCAGGATTACAGGAATTAAGTTACCATTAGTTTAGTCAGATAACCAGCTTTCACCACCAGAAAGTTGGTCATAGTCAATGTAATAGGGTAGAACATGATAAAAAAAATCTGTTGGACTTATGGCATCTCTAAAATGTGCTGCTCCAAGCCGCACATCATCCTGACTTGGATCTGTATCGCCAGTTCTTCACTGTCACTGGAGCAAAATCTTGGAACTCCCTCCCCAACATCCAACAACCACATGGACTGCACCAGTTCAAGAAAACTGTACACCACCACCATCTTCTCAAGGGCAATTAAGGATAGGCAATAAATGCTGGCCTTGCCAGCAACTCTCGCATTCTATGAATGAATAAAAATAAATATACTTTTTAGAAGACTTTGAAGTATGACAATAATTAAAAGCACTTTAATATAATCCAAGGCTATTCTAACATTATTAATCTCTCATTTCCGTTCAGCAATTAATACCAAAACTTCAGTTTCAGTGCAGTCAGCAGTCATAAGCGCAGTAAATAACTTAATGGTCCTTTTATGGTGTCTTTGAGAAACATAGAAAAGTAATGCTATGGTTGAAGTGTTACATGGGCCGACTATTAAGAAGAGAGACTCATACGCTGGGGCAAATCCTGCTGGAAAAATAATGACATGTTAACAATGAACGCTGCTATGAATGTGAAAATCAGCCAGCAAATTCAGCTGATTAAGAGTTGCGAATCTCCAGAATTTGCACCGCTCCATCGTTGGATTGACACAAATGGCATCTCACACTTAACCTCCCTATTACTTTTAAGAACTTGCTGGACATGCACATTAATTAACCACTAAACACGCCGCATAAAGTTAGAGCTGGTAATTAAGAACATAATTACATTTTTAACATTGTGTTAATTGTTGATGCAAAGCCAATCAACTTCTCTGGCCCAGAAAGGGAGTAATTTAATCTGTTCAGTCTCATTCCTTCGTAGAGATATAATGAAATATAAATTTGTGACTCTTTCATTTCTCTCTTAATCCAATCTTTATTTCTCTAACGGTATCTGTTTTGACTCGAATTCATCCTCCTTCTCTTCCATTCCTATATTTCTTTTTCAATCCTTAAATTTAATTGGATAAGGAATAACACTGTTCACACTTCCAGCGAGTTATACCACAAAGATTTTTCCAGTTGAGGAGTGCAGGATAAAGTCTAACAATGGTTTGCCAGGCCCTCCTACAAGAATGGCATTTGAACTACAGCTGTAATCATAAGCATGCTATCTGCCCTGTTACCATGATCAGTGGAGGCAGAGATGTTAAATACACATGGAAAGATCATGGATGGGAAGAACAGAAGCATGTCACTGATAGCCTGAGGCAGTTTATGAAAGGCATCTTAGCCAAGACAGACTTGGTCACTACCTATCATAACAGGATAAATAAGTCTGACAATACAACTAAATAACTTAAAGCTGCAGCATCCCTTGTTGACCAGTTTTTTTCTAAAACCAAAGACAACGTCATCACTGCAGCAACTATTGCTAAGTGTTCACCAATTCCAAACTTATCAAAATAGTTACTTCAATTGAACCATGAGCATTTAGATGTATGTAAGAGCCTGACAATCAGCAGGTTCTGTAACACGTCAAACATCACATTTCGCAGCATCAGAAGTAAATAAAAAAACAGCAAGTCAACAATTTCCCACTGTTCCTTCTGACCTTAATAGTCTAGTCTTACCTCAGGGGAAAAATACAAGAATTTACAAGCAGCTGCAAATCGACAGAAATCTCCATGAGCAATTAACCTCTAATTGACCTTGCTATGTGCCTATTTAGACCACTTCATCAAGACTTCTTGTCAAGCTGAATGTCACTCCCTCTTATTTATGAATCATAAATTTGATCCAGACCACAGACTACCTGAGAGCAATGCCACGAAATCAACTTGTTTTGATTTTAAAAAACTGTTTCTATATAGCATCTTTTCACATCCTCAGACTACCTGACATTTTGATCCAGGAGGCAATCACACCCCTTAGGTTAGGCGGTTTAGATTTGCTTAGTGGTCAGGGAGAGGAGGAGAGGAGGATGCGGCAATGATTCAGGCAGGTATGGGGACTGCAAATGCAGTGGTGGAGGAGCCTCAGCTTTTGTCATTATCCAACAGGTGTAAGGAACTTGCTACTGGTGTGGATGAGAACAAAAACTGCAGGGAGGATAGTGTTGTCTGATCGCTTTAAGAGTGATGTCCCTTTAAGAACTCTGTTTTCTCATGGGCTAAGTATCAGGATGCAGTCATGTGACTAGAAGCCCTAGTCGCTCTGCACTGTAACACCGTGGATAAAGGTTCTGTAAATAGTTTGCTCTGTAATGTGTGTATTAGTTTAGCTGTTAATAAACCTTCTAGAGATCTTCAAGGAACTGGAATCCATGTAACTCATTGTGTTGCTTACGATAACACAAAGAAACTCATGACAGATGGGAAAATAGGCATTGTGTTAGAGGAGGCTGCTCAAGAGAGTGCTAAAAGGAATGTGGTAGTGATAGGGGATAGCATAGTGAGGGGGGGGTGGGGTATATAATGTTAATTGCAGCTGCAACTGAAGACCGTGTTGCCTACCCAGTACTTCTCCTCACTGCTGGAGAAGAACTTGGAGGAGGAGCGGGAGGATCCAGTTGTGGTCCATGTAGGAACCAACAACAAGAGTAGAACTAGGAATAAGGTTCTGCTGACGGAGTTTGAGGAGCTGGAGCACAAATTAAAAAGCAGGACCTCAAAGGTAATGATTTATGGATTACTACCCAAGATAGATTCAAATTGGCATTGTTGTGAAAGTGCTTCCATTTAAAAAATTTTTTGAGGACTTGTGCTTAGAATTGTGGAGATGGATTCATTGGAGGACTGAAGTAATTCCACAGATGCTGAACTTTTTTTTTTAAGGGTCACTGGAAGGACCCTGTTTAAAAACATTTATTCAATGTCACATGTCTTCAGCTAAGTAAACAACAGGTGCCTTCTGGCTATGGGAATTGTTTACAGAGAAGTGATATGTCAAGATTTATGGTGCTCAGGAGTGGGTTTCATTTTTGAATGCCATTTTGAGTCAGTTGGGTGTAAGCCTGTTAAGAGAAAAGCACCCAACTCATCTTTTCTCCACCGCTCTGAGAAACCCTGCAAACTCCAGTATATGATAGCTGTAACCATCTGATGCCACATTTCTCCTGAGAAGCTCCTGGAAAGTCTGCCCATATTAAAACTGGACGCCGCCTGAGAGGAACTGATTCTGAAAAGATCAGAGTGACCCATCTATGTGTACTCAGATGCCAGACTGTATACCATCTAGAATAAAACATATCTTATCCTTTTTCTTAAAGAATTAACAAGTACTTTCGCCAAAGCATCTTTATTTTTCATTTAACAGTGTGTGTATTTGTGCATGTGCCTATTGAGTATTTAGAAGGGAATATATATACTTACTGTCATATTTCAAACTGTGTGTTAAAGCTTTGCATCTTTATCGACTAAGTCTTGTTTTGTAATAAATTAATACTTTTGTTGTTTATTAAAGAAACCTGGTTGGTGGATTTTATTCTGAAACTAAAACAGATAAGAGTTTTTAATTGGCCGCACCAGTAACTGGGTACACATTTAAATATATATTGTGACCTGTGGAGCAGTAAAACTAGAGAAAGATAAGCCACACCTCTCGCCTTGGTCGTAACAGCATAGAGACAAACAGATCAGAGGCTGAGAGAGTAGTATAGGAGGCATGAGTTTCAATTCACAGGGTACTGGCATCAGTACTGGGGAAAGAGGGAGTTGTTCCATTGGGAGGTACTCCTCTTAAACCAGAGTGGGACCACTGTTCTGGCAAAGCGAATAACTAATGCAGTAGACAGGATGATAAATTAATAAGGGGAACAGAGGATTCAGGTAACGGTTAGCTTATAAAACTGAAGAGGTTATAGAATAGAGTAGCAATTGGATAAATTAAGCCGAATGTGTCAGCTAGGGACAGGTAAATGTAATAAAGGTAACAGGGCATTAACGACTGAGGCCACATCAGGGAAAAATAGTTAAAAAATTACAATTAATGGTCATTTATCTGAGTGCACAAAGCGTTTATAGCAAACTAGATGAATTAATGGCACAAATACAGATAAATGGGTTTGCCATTACTGAGTTCTGGTTGCAGACTGATCAAGGTTTGAAACTAAAGATGTGACTTTGGAAAAGGTAGACATAATGGGAAAGGAGATGTGGTAACTGTGAAAATAAAAAGGATGAGATAAAGATAATAGGGAGAAAAAAATCTTAATGCAGAAAATTAAGATGTAGAATCAGTACAGGACAATCTAAGAAATAACAAAGGGCAGAAAACACTAGTGGGCGTCACTTATAGGCCCATAGCAATAATCATAGTACAAATCAGGAAATTAGAGGAGCATGCAACAAGGATAATAATTTTTAATTCATTCATCAGATGTGGGTATTGCTGGCAAGGCCAGCATTTATTGCTCATCCCTAATTGCCCGAGAGAAGGTGGTGGTGAGCCACCGCCTTAACTGCTGCAATCCTTGTGGTGTAGGTACACCCACTTGTCTGGATGAGTGCAGTTCCAACAATGCTCAAGAAGCTTGACAACACCAGGACAAGGCACCACCTTAAACAATCGCTCTCTCCACCACCAGCACACATTGGCTGCAGTGTGCACCATCTACAAGATGCACTGCAGAAACTCACCAAGGTTTCTTTGACAGCACCTTCCAAATGCACGACCTCTACGACCTAGAAGAACAAGGGTAACAAGTGCATGGGAACACCAACATTTGCAAGTTTCCATCCAAATCACACACCATCCTGTCATGGAAATATACTGCCATTCCTTCATTCCTGGAACAAGATCCTGAACCTCCCTATCTAGCAGCATGTGACTTGTGTCTTGTTGATGATGGAAAGGTTTTGGGGAGTCAGAAAGTGAGTTTTCACTGCAAAACACCCAGCCTCTGACCTGCTCATATAACCAGAGTACTTATATGGCTGGTCCAGTTAAGTCCTGGTCAATGGCAACACCCAGAATGTTGATGATGGGAGAATTCAGCAATGATAATTCCATTGAACGTCAAGGGGAGGTGCTTAAATTATCTCTTGTTGGAGATGGTCACTGCTTGGCACTTGAGTGATGCATATGTTACTTGTCACTTACAAGTGCCATAATCACACTCTTCTTGAGATCTGTCCCATTCTTATCATCTTTGAGGCCATTTACAAGCAACATCATTCGATCATAAAATGTGAATTTCAAATTGGGGACCCATTGGATAAGAGAATGTTAAAAACAATTATGACATGCTTCACAGACATAAAAACAATAATGTGCATTGATAAAGTGCTTTCAACATAAAAAGAAACTCAAGGTCTTCACAGCTCAGTGTAAGACAAAATAAACATCAAGCTAAGGAGGAAGAGATTAGGAGTGGTGATCAAAAGCTTGGTCAAAGAAATTATTTTGAGAAGACTTTTAAAGGAGAGACCAGCAGTTTCTGGGAGGAAATTCCAGAAAGTCAGACCCGGATGGCTGAAGGTTTTGCCACCAATGACACACGAGGGGAAACGGATATGCACAATAGCCCAGGGACAAAGGAAGAGAGTGTTGGGGGTGGGGTGGGGGGTGATATAGGGATGGAAGAGATTGTAGTGCTAGGTGGAGTAGGGCAATAGAGAGGTTTACAAATAAGAATTAGGATTTTAATGTTAAATCTTTAAAAAATAATGAGCCACCACCAACTAGAATAAGGAGGGATGACGGGTAAGTGCAAGTAAGTGTAGAAAGATACACAAGACAAACTTTCAGACAAATGAGAGTTTATCAAGCATGAAGGATGGGAAAGAGTTGTTGGACTAGTCAAATCTAGCAATGACAAACTTTAGTACCAAGGTGTTAACAATGTTGGAAAGGTACAAGTAAACAATGGCGGCACAGTGGAGCAGTGGTTAGCACCGCAGCCTCACAGCTCCAGCGACCCGGGTTCAATTCTGGGTACTGCCTGTGTGGAGTTTGCAAGTTCTCCCTGTGTCTGCGTGGGTTTCCTCCCACAGCCAAAAGACTTGCAGGTTGATAGGTAAATTGGCCATTATAAGTTGCCCCTAGTATAGGTAGGTGGTAGGGGAATATAGGGACAGGTGAGGATGTGGTAGGAATATGGGATTAGTGTAGGATTAGTATAAATGGGCGGTTGAAGGGCCTGTTTCAGTGCTGTATCTCTAAACCAAAAAAAAAAATCAATGTTTGCAATGGAAATTATATGGGGTCAGAAACTGAGCTCTGGGTTGAACAGAATGCCAAGGTTGTGAACAGGCTAGTTCAGCTGAGTTCATAGTTGAAATAAATTGCAAGAGAGAAAGCTTGTTAGGGATATTAATTGTGTGCAGGTGGTGGGCATTAACTGGGCATTCATTTGTGCCCATAAAAAAGGGACAGACTGAAACTGTGGTTGTTGGGTGAGCAGGTGCATGTTTGTAATGTGTAAATAACTGCTTATAAAAGTGTGTAAAGATTGGCTGCAGTTCTGTCTTTCATCTTTGGCTTTCGGAATTAGAACAATGGAGGTCCACAAACAATAGTTTTGGTCTACCCAATGATAAAGTGGAGAAAGTTATGACTCGGCTGAAAATATCAGCAGTCAGGGGGTTGAGAGTGGTAGAGCTGGGTGCCATCAACATGCCTGTGAAAACTGACCCGATGCCTGCAAAGAACATCACCAAGGGCCAGCATGTAAATAAGGAAAAAGAACATCCAAAACTAGATTGTCAGAAGACTCTGGAGGTAACAATGTCAAGGGAGAGACGAGGAACTGTAACTGCTGTTGCACCGATTACGATTCAGATATATATATGACTGGGACCATGCAACAGCAGACCTATGGAGCTGCATGATGGAGGAGAGGCATTGGAGGAGGGTGTCAAAATGGTATGAACAGGTCAAAGAGATTGAGAAAGGATACTGTCCTATTATAATCACATGTTGTTCAGGGCTTTAGTAGGGCAATATCAATGCTGTAGAAAGGGGAAAGTCCTATTGAAGGGAGAGCTTTAGAAGAGAAGGGCATAGAGCTTGTTGATGACAATATATGTGAGAACCTTAGAGAGAAAAATGAGGTTGGAAATGGGTTATAGTTCAAGACAAAAAGGTTAAGCTTGGGGGTTGGAGTTTCAGAAAGGGGATATTGAATGGAACATGGATAGTGCCTGGAGTAGAGGTAGTTAAAATTGCTAAAGATGCATCAGTGCAGAATAATTACAGATCAGAACATACCAAAAATGACAAGTCAACAGGAGTCTATGTAATTAAGAAATATTGTTTGTAGATCAGGAAGTTTAATAAAATGAGAAACAGAAGAAAAATGTACTTTTTTTGCAGAGAAGGCTTCATGAATCATCCCTGTGTTGAAGTGAATTTTATGGAGCTGCTGTACAGCATTCTTGATATATTCCACTGCACAATAATGTCATTCTGTGGTCATAAGTGCCTACTTTAACTTACAAAACCATTTTTTTCCTTTCATCTAAAGCCTGTAATTTACAATGTCAAATGTTGTCCTAAGTGTGAGCAAACTTTTGACAGCAGGAAGTAAGGCTTGTGGACATGAAATGCATACCTTACTCAAGATTTTAAATATATACGCTAACTTAGTAATATGAAAATAATTCTTCAAACGGACTGTGATACAAAGTCACTTTATCTTCCAGATTTTTCCCATCTTTTAGTGCAAGCATTTCTCTTACTGGCATGTAATTCCACAGGCATCAACTTCCCCACAGGACCTTAACCAAGTCTTCATGTGAGCTGCAAACCTGAGTACCAGTAAGCTAATCAGTAATGTAAGGCATCAAGTCAGAGTCTGATCTACTCTTACCAAATATCTACACAACTGCTTTCTAGCAGAGGGGCCTTGACAGAGATCAGAAGCAGGAAGCTGGTCAGTCGGTGCCCTATTTTAGCTGAGCAGCATGAAGGACAATTGTACGGGAGGTATCTCATCTGACTGCCAGTGTGTAACTCGTTGAAGAAAGGCCATATTCTTGACCCTAGGGCACTCGTCACTGCGTGCTTTAAATTTTATGTTCTAATTTATAGGGAGCGTTGTATAAACTGCAGTCTCCCACAAACACAAACAAAAAAAGGATGTGATTAGGGAGAGAGCCTTAACGGTAGCCCCTCCAAGGACGTATGTGTGAAGCAGGGTATGGCAGGACTAGTCTCCCATGTGACATTTCATGTGGTGGTTCGGCCAATTACCAAAAAGGATGATCCATTTCTAACACAGGGTCTGAGACTGGCAAATCTTGTACTGGGAGCCAAGCTACTGACCTATCTAACTTTGTGTTTCAAATACATTTTTATTAATTACATTTGATTACAAAAACAAACTTAAAATCTTGCACTCTGAGGATGTACCATTATTTTACCTTTTGTTAAAGTTTTGAAAAAAAGAAACAAAAGAAAGGCAAATTAAAACCCATAGGCTTTTTTTTTATATTTAAATACATGTTTCATGCAATGAGTACACACTGCAAAGATACAGACCAGTGAATGAAAAATTCATGACAGAATCCAGAAAGATTACCACAAATGTAAGCTTCCTTGAAAGAGCATGAAACATTAATTTGAAATCTATTTAAAATGTGGTGAAATGAATTTTTAATCTTGCTTTGTAGAACTGGAACAAAAAGTGCCTTCCTGAATGTTGATGTGTTTGATGTTCAAGTTCTTTAAATGATATTTCTTCAGTGTCTTAGTAGGATATCGCATCAGCACACCCATTGTGGAAAAGAGCTAGTGACAAACACTGACAGTTCTGTCTTTACTTAATAGTTTTGAAAACTGATGAAATTAAAATGGTAGCCATGACCTTTGTATTACAAACTGGCAGTTAGACTGAATATGTTGGGGAATCCAGATAGCTTTGGAGGCTAGGCGAACATGACAACAAGTGATATAAGACACAGTCTGACAGTCTAGGAGAGAACTATTCCCTCTGAATACTGAGCCATTAGGAGAATCCATTATGAGGTGTGCATCCTTTCTAGTAGGAACATACAAAGAAAATGTCAGTTTGCAGACAGTAACATTTCATCTAACAAGATTTAATAGCCGTTAAACTCTCTGCTTGTTTGCTTACTTCAAAGAAATAGCTCCAATGTGACAGAATAAAGAGCATAATTCACACAATCTGGTAATGCCTAGATTTTAAAATTCACATACTTGTTTTCAAATCCTTGCCTGGCCTTGCCCTTCCCTATTGCTGTAATCTCCTCCAATCGTACAACCCTCTGAGATCCCTGCGCTTCTCTAATTGTAGCCTTTTGTGCATTCCCAAATTTCTTTCCACCACCATTGGTGGTCGTGCTTTCAGCTGCCTAGGCCCCAAGCTCTGGAATTCCCTCCCTAAACCTCTCCGCCTCTGTCTCCCTTTAAGACACTCCTTCAAAACTCCTTCCTTGACCATAATATCTTTATGTGGCTTAGTCACAACATTTCTTTGATGATTGCTCCTGTGGGACATTTTACTGTGTTGAAGACACTATATAAATGCAAGTAATTGTTATGTTGGCTGCAAAGCTTTAGTTCTGGCAAGGCCATCGTAATGTCATGGGCAAATTGGAATTCACTTCCTCAACACAATACATCTCATCTTGAAAGTCTACGAGACATCTTCTTCTGTGCCATAAGTTTTCCAGGTTTCTATGACATTCATAAGTCTTGTCACTTATTTGACTTTAAAGCTCAAATTTTAGCTCGGGACATGTTTCAGATGGGCAGGAAACTATCACGATCAGTTCAGCGTGAGGCCCGGGTAAGTTTAAGTCCTTAGCCACATTTGAATAGCTCTAATCTGTCCTTTATTTTTATTCGTTCATGTGCATCACTGGCTAGGACAGCATTTATTGCCCATCCCTAATTGCCCTTGAGCAGGTCCGCCACTCGAAAAAATGTGACGTGGAGGGGATGGTTAACTGACCACATGGCCAGTGGTGAGGAGTGTGAATTTTGCCAGGAGCCAATACTGTCAGGAACCCAAGAGAACCATCTCAGTTTAGTGCTGGGATGGAGGAGATCGCCAATGAACTGTCAATGCAGGAAGGAGAGCCGTGGCCAAGGCTAGGAAAGCACAAAAATTTATTTTGAAGCCGGGGAGTAGTCCTGGCCCTTCTGACTAATAAGGAATCCTAACAAATTTTAAAAGTTACTTGCATAAAAGTCACCTTACCCAATCCCACCAAGGTTTCACCGTGGGTTTATCACCCTGTCGTCCTCACTATCCTGGCAGAGAAACGTCTGTTGCGGTGCCAATGACGTAATTGGGCCACAACTTCTGCATCTGGTTGGGGCAGGCCGGCCTTCTGATTCTATTTTGCATGGAGTTTAGGTGGCAGTGGGTGGGAACAGATGGAGAACATGAAGCAAAACCCAATCCGACTGCCATTTTAACAACTCACTCACAGCAATCAGATGCAATAAATGCCATTCAATTAACACCATTCTAATAAGAGCCTTTAAACACCTTGAGGTCTGATTCTTACTTAACTGTTGGGTAGAACGCAGGGAATCCTGCAATGATACAGAAAGTCATATTTAAGGTTCCTATACATCATTGAGGCGTTCCCAATATCAATGTCTAAAGACGTGAAGCAATGAAATCCCACAAAATAACATCAGAAGTGGTATTCTTTAAGTTCAGTGGCATGTATTTCCACTCTGATACAACATTCATTAAGTTATCAGGTTGCAATTAGCCATTTAGGAATGTATTATGTTTTTTAGAACCAACATAGATCTAAACTCATCAGTGTCCCATTCAACGGCAAGCAATGCAGAATGCCCAGTAACATGACCAAAACAAAAGTTTGCTGCAGTGCTGCATTATAATTAAGAAATCACATGTCAAGCAAAAATTTGGGTTGGTAACCTTTCACAATTTAAAATAAAAGCACAATACTAATTTGTGGGTCATTACATCCTTTCAGCTTAATCACAGGTTGCCTAGGCCCTAAGCTCTGGAATATCGTCCCAACAGTTTACCACTTCGCTTTCCTCCTTTAAGACACTCCTTAAAACCTACCACTTTTACGAAGACTTTGGTCATCTGACCTAATATCTCATTATTGTGTCATTTTTGTTTTATAATGCTCCTGTGAAGCACCTTGGGTTGTTTTATTACATTAAAGGTGCTATATATATGTCATAGAGTTATACAGCACAGAAACAGGCCCTTCGGCCCATCATGTCTGTGTCGGCCATACAGCACCCAACTATTCTAATCCCATATTCGTGCACTTGGCCCGTGGCCTTGTATGCTATGTCACTTCAAGTGCTCATCTAAATACTTCTTAAATGTTTTGAGGGTTCCTGCCTCCACCACCCCTTCAGGCATCTGTAACTATACAAGTTGTGTTGTTGAAACAAAGTTCCTTCCAGAGTACAATGTGACAACAAATAATTCCCAGTGAGAGAATAAATTTGGCTCTCATTCATTAACTTTCCATGTGGAGGTCAGTGCTGTGTTGCCAGTGAAGAAAGCTAGAGTTCAAACACATTTTCTCTGCAGAGCTGAAAATGACTTTGTGAAGATACAGAAGTCCAAAATATCTGTGCTGCTGAGTTTGCAGGTGACCAAAATAAACACGTGGAGGGAGTAACTTATTTCTATAACATTCTGCATCAGTGGGGAAGTTTTGTTTCTTTGCACACTGATCATGTTGCTGAGAGAGCAGCAGATGGTGGAAACAGCCTCTCCAGTTTCAGTGGTAGTGTGGGGATAGCAGTTGGCAAGGGAATGTACTATCGAGTCAGCTGTTTTTCCAGTTTGAAAAGCAGTACATCAGCTTGAACTATTAAATGAGGCCTGTGGACTATTAACTGCTTTACAAAGTAGTTAAGCACTTTTCACTCCATTGTTTGAATGAGTCATGGCTGCAGACGAGTCACTACATGATGTTTCTAAAGGACTCATTTTACTGTGGTCCAAAACTGTAAAATAGAGCTTACAAACTTGTCAGAGTTTAAGTCATTTTCCTACATTACAAAATCATGGGCCAGAATTTTGCCTGGCGGCAGAATCCCTGCCAACTGCCTGGAAAGTCGGGGACGGGTTGGCCTCCAGCGGGCTTGGAAGCCATACTGTAATTTTGCATGGCCCAGGCCCTTAATTGGCCCTGGGCAGGAGTTCCGCCTCCCTAAGGCAGGAAGTCCTGCCTCCAAGAGCTGCCAGCCAATCAGCGGGCTGGCAGCTCTTCAGTCCCAGCAGTGCCACCAGGAGCAATGGCTAATACTGGGTTTGCACCCAACCAAAGGATGGCTGCGGACGTCAGCCTCTATAAAGGGAGTGGGGTTTCGGCCTCGCTGGAGACTATCGGCTGGGCCCTGGCAAGGGGGACGGGGGTCATTCGAGAGGGCGTGGGGGGGGGGGAGGTGCTCCAGCGCAGGTGCCTTCCGTGGGGCACAGGGTGCCCGATCAGGAGGGCCCATCCCTCCTCTGGCCCGCAAGAAGGCTGCCAGATTTTACCAGGTGGCCTCCACAGGGGGCAGGTGGGGCGTAAAATTCTGGCCATAAAAGCAGGTTTCAAGATATGACTGATTTCAGGATTTTATATTTATTACACGCCCAACACAATTATGTGCATAAAATACAGCACACCCTGTAAGGGGTGTTGCTTCTTTACTTTGAAGGCATTTTAAATACATCTAATTAGCTCCCCCTCCCAGAGGGATAGTGGTATCATGGATTTGTGCAAGTGCTGTATCAAGGATTGATTGCAAACCTAATTCCATGGTTTTCAATGCAATCCCCTTCCCGGCTAGCCTGTCAAGATGAAGCGTTGATCAAAAACCAAAAGCTTTGTCAAAAAGAAGTGGAGGGGGTAAAGAAATGGGGTATTTCCACCTCAGCCTGCTCATAGAAAATGATTACAGATCTGCACAGGAGAAGGCTGGGAACAAAGTCATAGAGTCAGAGTTATACAGCACACAAACAGGCCCTTTGGCTCATCGTGTCTGTGCTGGCCATCAAGCACCGAACTATTCTAGTCCCATTTTCCAGCATTGGCCTTGTATGCTATGGCGTTTCAAGTGCTCATCTAAATACTTCTTAAATGTTGTGAGGGTTCCTGCCTCTACCACCTCTTCAGGCAGTGTGTTTCAGATTCCAATCACCCTCTGGGTGAAAACATTTTTCCTCAAATCCCCTTTAAACCTCCTGCCCCTTACCTTAAATCTATGCCCCCTGGTTATTGACACCTCCGCTAAGGGAAAAAGTCTCTTCCTATCTAACCTATCAATGCCCCTCATAATTTTATATACCTCAATCATGTCCCCCCTCATCCTTCTCTGTTCTAAGGAAAACAACCCTACCCTTTTCAGTCTCTCTTCATAGCTGAAATGCTCCAGCCCAGGCAACATCCTGGTGAATCTCCTTAACCAGAGAATTGGAGCAGCAGAAGAAAACGAGCGGCTGACTCTTAAAAACAGTTTTTTTAAAATGTAATTTTCTATTGTTATGCTCCTGTAAAGATGTGGAAGCTTGAACCATTTTTATATCAACTGATTTTCTCCCATTTACTTCTTCTAAAGATATGGTTTCTTTTCATTTTCCTAAATAGTCACTCTTCACCCCATATTCTCAATAAAATGGGATGAATGCAAGTCATTTGCACAAGCCCTCACATTTGTTTGGTCCAAGCTCTTTAGTCTTCATGCTCAAGCAGACCCATTGGTTTTGGCTTGGAAAAGGCAAAGTCTGCCCGTCACATAGTCCAGCTGGGAATTAATTATATTCATCTCCCCCGTGGTGGGTACAACTCGAAAGATTATGACAGTATTCCATGAGAATTGCGACCTTTTCCGATGGTCTTGTAATTGTATGCATTACATCATCCATCTCTTGACAACACAGAGACCTCATAACTCCAGGTTAACACTTCAAAAATCAAAGCATAAAATTCTATGATACCAGTTAGACCACAATGCTTTATCCACATAGAAAATGTTCTGCTCATGATCATTGAAAGTTGCCTATTTATTTGCCTTCGAAAAGACAATCGTGATTCCATTTAATTCATATTTCAGCTTGATTGGTTAAGTAGACTGAGATTTGTTTTTAAACAAGCAGTATATGCAGATCACAATCCAAGATTAAAATTTCTTTGCATGTACATCAGGATCCATTTCTATTAAAGCCAAATCCTATCATTGCCTATATCTGCATTTTATAACAACAACTTATATTTAAATAGCACTTTTAACATAATAAAATCCCAAGAATTCACAAAGGCATTATCAAACAAAGTATGACACAGAGTCACATAAGGAGATATTGGGACTGATGAACAAAAGCTTGGTCAAAGAGGTAGGTTTTAAGGAATGTCTTAAAGGAAGAAAGCGAGGTAGAGAGAAGGACAGCTTTAGGGATGGAATTCCAGAGCTTAGGGCCTAGGCAGCTGTAGACACGGCCACCAAGGCTGGAGCAGTTAAAATTGGGGATGCTCAAGAGGCCGGAATTAGAGGATCGCAAATATCTCGGAGGGTTGTAGGGCTGGAGGAGATTGCAGAGATAGGGAGGGGCCAGGTCACTGAGAATTTTAAAATTGAGTCACTGCTTAACTGGGACCCAGTATAGGTTGTAGTATAAGGATGTAAAGGGATAATACTGAAGACAGTGAGAGACCCCTCCCACTGTATGAGCAATGATGTAACAGTCATGTGACATAGGCTTGAGAAGAAGGTGGTATAGCAGCATGAAGGATGCTAGCTTAGGTGGCTTACGGAGAGTAGATATAGTAACTGTAAATAATAGAGTTGTTAGTTAACCTTTACTTGAGTCTGAGACTTTCTCCTGAATGCCCTGCAATGCTACTAATACTTATACAACTAAACCCAACATAGTTTGCGAGCACGGAGTGGGGGGGGGGGCGGAATGAGTGAACATCATTTTATGCGAATTAGGTCACGGGCAACAGAGTTTTGAATGACCTCAAGTTTACAGCTGGTAGAATGTGGGAGGCCGGCCAAGGAGTGCTTTAGAATAGTCAAGTTTAGAGGTCACAAAGGAATGCATAAGGATTTCAGCAATGCAGGAGCTGAAGCAAGATTGGAGACAGGCGATGTTACTGAGGTGGAAATGGGCTGTCTTAGTAATGATGCATATATGTGGTTGAAAGCTCATCTCGGGGTCAAATATGACACCATGCTTCACACCTTCTTTGTTTCAGAAGAACCCATTCAATTCAAAAATGTCTCTTGATGGTTTCAGAATGGGTGTAATTGACAACTCTCATCCAGGAATGTATCCTTTTGTCCTCAACAGGCAATGAGGCAGTGTTCGAATACACAGGCCAGGTCATCTGACTTTCGGCAGCCATCCTTTGTAGTATCGTCCAGCTTTTTAAAAAAAGGTACTGAGGGAATAGCAAGAGAAGCCACTGATTGCAATTCCACAGCTACGATTGGACAGGTAAAAATGAACCCAGGCAAGTGCAGTCTGACCCAGCTGGAAGCCAGTAGAAAGGCATTGGAGGAGGACGGTGTGATGGACTGCATCAAAGCCTACAGATGGGTTGAGAAGGACAAGGAGGAATAGTTTGCCTTTGTTACAGTCACATAGGATGTCATTTGCGACTTTGTAAAGGGCTGTTTCGGTCATGTGGCGGGGCTGAAATTTGGTTGAAGGGATTCAAACATGGAGCACTGGGAAAGATGGGAACGGATTTGGGAGAGGACAACACATTCAAGGACTTGAGAGGAAAGGGAGGTTGGAGGTGGGACTGTAGTTTGCAAAGTTGGTGGGGTCAAGAGTTGTCTTTTTTGTGGAGAGGGGTGATGACAGCAGATTTCAAGGAGAGGGGGACAGAACCTGAGGAAAGAGAACTGTTAATAATATCAGCTAACATGGGAGCTCGGAGGGGAAGATGGCTGGTCAGTAGTTTAATAGGAAGAGGGCCAAGAGAGCAGGAGGTGGGTCTCATGGATAAGATGAGCTCAGAGAGGGTATGAGGTGAGCTGGAGAGAAAGTAGAGAAGGAAACAAGTTCAGGGTTAGGGCAGGGCAGAGCCTTAGAGGAAGTTTGGCCCAGTGGGCTAAGGGAAAGGAGGGAAGTGACAGAGGCAGCTGATCAAATGGTCTCCATCTTGGTGACAAAGAAATCCAGGAGCTCCTTGCACTTGTCATGAGAGCTGAGGGTTGAAGGAGAGAGGAGGGAATTTATGAAGAAGGTTTGCAATCGGGAAAAGAAGCTGGGGATTATCTTTGCATTCTAGGATAAATGTACTTAGATGGAAAGGTGATCTTATCGGGATGGAAGGTCATGGAAATAGACCGGAATTTTATGCCACCCCAACGAGCCGGATGGTGGTGGGGGAGTGGCATAAAATTGAGCAGGAGGCCTTCCCAACCCTCTCCCGCCTTCACCCCACTTTACGTCGGCCGGGGGCACTTAAAGGCCTTCGCCTGGCTCCACAGAGATTTTACCCGTAGCAAGTGGGCATCCGGGAGACGTGAAAGGCAGCCCAGTGAAAGCTGGCGGCCTCTCAGCACCCTGGGGGTGGGCCCTGACAAATGGGCACAGGGTGCCCGATTGAGGGCCGCCCCTGCTTCTTCAACCACCCCCAGGACCCAAAACACCGCCCCCCTTCCCCCCAAACGACCACCCAGCATGACCGATTTCTCCGGCGAGGCAAACAAAACTTACCTGCACTCCTAGCTCCATGTTCTTGGCTGCGATGCAGTCCTAGCAGTGGCCACCTCTCCCGGTGGCGCTGCTGGGACTAAGAGCTACCCGTCCGATGATTGACCGGCATCTCAATGAGGTGGGACTTCCTCCCTCAGGTTGGTGGCAGTCCCGCCTCGGACCAATTAAAGCCTGGGGACCCGTAAAATGCAGGACGGATCCCCAGGCTGGGCAGAAGCAGGTTCGCCACCGACTTTTATGCCAATGGCCAGCTCCCGTCTGCTCGGTGTAAAATCCAGCCCATAGTCAAATATTCAAATTTTTCACAAATTTATGCTGAAAAGGAAAATTGATCTTATCCAAAATGATTTAAATGAAAAATTCTTTATTATAAATCAATTTCAAAGCAGCTCTGTACATCTTCTTTGCATATTTTTAAGTTCAGGTGCACCAACTGACTGAATTCAGCTTCTAGTCAAAGAACAAAGAACAGTACAGCACAGGAACAGGCCATTCGGCCCTCCAAGCCTGCGCCGATCTTGATGCCTGCCTAAACTAAAACCTTCTGCACCTCCGGGGACCGTATCCCTCTATTCCCATCCTATTCATGTATTTGTCAAGATGCCTTTTAAACGTCATTATCGTACCTGCTTCCACCGCCTCCCCCAGCAGCAAGTTCCAGGCACTCACCACCCTCTGTGTAAAAAAACTTTCCTCGCACATCCCCTCTAAACTTTGCCCCTCTCACCTTAAACCTATGTCCCTTAGTAACTGACTCTTCCACCCTGGGAGAAAGCTTCTGACTATCCACTCTGTCCATGCCGCTCATAACTTTGTAAACCTCTATCATGTCGCCCTTCCACCTCCGTCATGCCAGTGAAAACAATCCGAGTTTATCCAACCTCTCCTCATAGCTAATGCCCTCCAGACCAGGCAACATCCTGGTAAACCTCTTCTGTACCCTCTCCAAAGCCTCCATGTCCTTCTGGTAGTGTGGCGACCAGAATTGCACGCAATATTCTAAGTGTGGCCGAACTAAGGTTCTGTACAGCTGCAGCATGACTTGCCAATTTTTATACTCTATGCCCCGACCGATGAAGGCAAGCATGCCGTATGCCTTCTTGACTACCTTATCCACCTGCTTTGCCACTTTCAGTGACCTGTGGACCTGTACGCCCAGATCTCTCTGCCTGTCAATATTCCTAAGGGTTCTGCCATTTACTGTATACTTCCCACCTGTATTAGATCTTCCAAAATGCATTACCTCACATTTTTCCGGATAAAACTCCATCTGCCATTTTTCCGCCCAAGTCTCCAACCGATCTATATCCTGCTGTATCCTCTGACAATCCTCATCACTATCCGCAACTCCACCAACCTTTGTGTCGTCCGCAAACTTACTAATCAGACCAGCTACATTTTCCTCCAAATCATTTATATATACTACAAACAGCAAAGGTCCTGATCACTGATCCCTGTGCAACACTATTAGTCACATCCCTCCATTCAGAAAAGCACTCTTCCACTGCTACCCTCTGTCTTCTACGACTGAGCCAGTTCTGTATCCATCTTGCCAGCTCACCTCTGATCCCGTGTGACTCCACCTTTTGTACCAGTCTGCCATGAGGGCCCTTGTCAAAGGCTTTACTGAAGTCCATATAGATAACATCCACTGCCCTTCCTTCATCAATCATCTTTGTCACTTCCTCAAAAAACTCAATCAAATTAGTGAGACACGACCTCCCCTTCACAAAACCATGCTGCCTCTCGCTAATAAGTTCGTTTGTTTCCAAATGGGAGTAAATCCTGTCCCGAAGAATCCTCTCCAATAATTTCCCTACCACTGACGTAAGGCTCACCGGCCGATAATTTCCTGGATTATCCTTGCTACCCTTCTTAAACAAAGGAACAACATTGGCTATTCTCCAGTCCTCTGGGACCTCACCTGTAGCCAATGAGGATGCAAAGATTTCTGTCAAGGCCCCAGCAATTTCTTCCCTTGCCTCCCTCAGTATTCTGGGGTAGATCCCATCAGGCCCTGGGGACTTATCTACCTTAATGCTTTGCAAGACACCCAACACCTCCTCCTTTTCGATAATGAGATGACTGAGACTATCTACACTCCCTTCCCTAGGCTCATCATCCACCAAGTCCTTCTCTTTGGGGAATACTGATGCAAAGTACTCATTTAGTACCTTGCCCATTTCCTGTGGCTCCACACATAGATTCCCTTCTCTGTCCTTGAGTGGGCCAACCCTTTCCCTAGTTACCCTCGTGCTCTTTATATACATATAAAAAGCCTTGGGATTTTCCTTAATCCTCTTTGCCAATGACTTTTCATGACCCCTTTTAGCCTCCTGACTCCTTGCTTAAGTTCCTTCCTACTGTCTTTAAATTTCTCAAGGGATTCGTCTGTTCCTAGCCTTCCAGCCCTTAGAAATGCTTCCTTTTTCTTTATCCCGCGTTATCCAAGGTTCCCAAAACTTGCCAAACATATCCTTCTTCCTCACCGGAACATGCTGGTCCTGGATTCTAATCAACTGACATTTGAAAGACTCCCACATGTCAGATGTTGATTTACCCTCAAACAGCCGCCCCCAATCTAAATTCTTCAGTTCCTACCTAATATTGTTATAATTAGCTTTCCCCCAATTTAGCACCTTCACCCGAGGACTACTCTTATCCTTATCCACAAGTACCTTAAAATTTATAGAATTATGGTCACTGTTCCTTTTGTACTTCTAAAAAATTAACTCCTTAGCAAATTAATTTCAGACTAAGCTGTGCATTCCAATGTGGAATCTGAATTTCACAGGAACATATTGTTAGCATATTTCAATTTCTTCATTATGCATCCAGTCTGCAGCAGTTTACCAGCATTGCAAAGACGACAGCAAAAAATGCCACTGGCAGCATTTTATTTTAAGACACCTGAGTATGTATATTTTTAAATCAGACCTGGTGAGTTATAGTTGTAGAGTTTTGCTGACACTAGCAGGTGTGTGGCCTTGGTGACCTACCCAGAATTCAGTGTAGTAAATCAACGTTTCCTGCAGTGTAAAAAGCCATTTATCAGCTGTGCAGACTGGGAAAGGTGGCTGGAAAACTCAGGAGGTCACTGTAAACCAGGTGAGAAGGAAGTGGAGGGGAAGGCAGAGAATATCAATCACATATGCTGAAAAGATTAATGAACCCCCCCACCCCCCCACCCCCACACCTCTCCATTTTAACACTAAAATGCTTTGGAAAGAAATGGTTTTACATGCAGCCTTTGTTTAGAATGACATTCCACCATTACATAAAGAGAAACACAAAACCATTTGAGTTCTGAATTAACTTAGCACCTTTCAACCCGCATTATTTTAGTCAATGCACAATAATGCCCGAACTGAGTCTTTTTCCAGAAGAACCAGAATGTTTGTAACAATGTCGAGGTGATCATATTCCATTTATATAAACTGCAGTCGAGAGGCTCTATCATCTTCAGAAATGTTATGCACCTATTCCTGTCCATATTAATTTATTTGCCCTCCCCTTTAGGGTTCCCCCAAGTGAAGTATAATTTCACGGTGGGAAATTATTAATTCTTTGGTTAATGCAGCTGGACTATGTGAAAGCAGCACAACTTAATTCTCATATTGTGATGAGTCATGGGCAACAACCAAGGCCAGAATTTTATGCCACCCTGACGAGCAGAATGGTGGTTGGGGGGGGGGGGGTGGGGGCGGTGGTAGCGTAAAATGGAGCGGGAGGTACCGATAGACCTTCCTGACCCACTCCCGCCATCGGCCACCTCCACACGGATTTTACGCGTGGCAAGCGGGCGTCCTGGAGCCAGGAGAAGCCACCTAACGAAAGCAGGTGACTTCCGAGCGTCCCGGGTGGCCCTCATGGTCGGGAACCCTGTGTCTGATGGACGGCCGCCCCCGCACCTCAACCACCCCCAAGACCCAACATGCCCCCCACTTCTCCCCAATCACCCACCTTTGCCTCGCCGGGGCCCGACCAATTATCCTTGGCGAGGCAACTTACCTTCCCTCCCGGCTCCCAGGTATCTTGTCTTCATGATGGGCTGCAGTCCCAGCTGTGGCCACCACTCCTGGTGGCGCTGCTGGGTCTAAGAGCTGCTGGCCCGCTGATTGGCCGGCAGCTCCATTAGTCAGAACTTCTGACCTCAAGCAGGTGGAAGTCCTGCCTCACACCAACTGAAGCCTGCAAAATACGGGTCTGATCCCCTGGCGAGGCAGAAACGGGTTCGCCACTGACTTTTCAGTTGGTGGCCAGCTCCTGTCTGCCTACTGTAAAATTCCAGCTCAACTCCTGCAGCTTTCCTGATTCCCTTATGACATCAAAGTAGAATTTTAAAAAATTCCTTGAATTGGCCACTTTTTAAAAATAGCTTCCTTTTTGCTGGGAAACAGCATCGAGAGAGCTGGAGGATGGTGAGCAAGGTTGTTTTTTTTCCCCTACTGTTGATTTTATGTTTGTAAATAAGGAGGAGCGAGATCACCATAACATGAAAACTGTTATAGGATGATGAGACAATCCATTTTCATGAACGTTACTTTCTGCCTTGAATAAATATTTGTAAAGATGAGGCTATTACAGTTCACCTCTAATTATTTTTTCTATTTTATGTGTTTGACATTGATAATATATTGTATGTCAATTTTACTGAGAAACCACTGATAAGTACAGAGAATTGTCCCCCATATTTCACTGAGGCTCTCCACAGACTTGGCAACATTACTTACAGGATTTTGTTTTAATATTCAGGTTGCTCATTAGTTTATAATTTATCACTGTAGAACAGCAAGGCACAAAGTAACTGCCTAAACTGGCATTCTGCCCATTTTCAGCTTTTCCACATAAAGGCTTACAAGTTTAAAAAAAATCATCGGTAGCAAGTCTTTAAGCATCCTTCAATAAAATAGCAAACCCAGAAACTACTAAATAACTTGCAGATATAAACTGAACACACACATTGCTGTTTTATGATGGTAACTTGCCGGGAACTGATCCACTGATTTTTAAGTAGCAGAACTTCAAATAAGAAACACCGGACTCGAAACAATGTGGTTATGGGGAAGTAATTTATCACTTTGTTGTCCATTAGATTTTTACAGCATGTTGTAAACTTGAAGGTAAGGGAACAGACTGCAGTTTCATGAAAGCAATTTCTGGCCACCAAATTTATGGCTGGCACTTTTAATTGGCAAGGAATTTTCCCTCAGTACACAGGTATCCAGCAGAGGGAGCCAAATCTTGGACGTAAGACTATTATTCAACATTTCATGCTCTGTTGGCTGGAATATAGACCATCAGCAAACAATAATAATGTTGCTGAAGGAAAAGCACAGATTTATCTGGCCAAAGCAGTGGAACAAGAAATTCAACCATGCCTCCAAACAGGTGTGCAGGGGACAGGGTTTGCACTGTACAGACTGTTCATGTGGTCAGCAGCAATGCGTGCAGTCAGTGCTATCCAGGTTCAAAAGACATATAGGATCCTGGGATTTAGAAACAGAAGCATAGAGCACAAGAGCAAGGAAGTTATGATGAACCTTTATTAAACACTGGTTTGGCCTCAACTGGAGTATTGTGCCCAATTCTGGGCTCCACACCTTTGGAAGGATGAAGGCCCTGGAGAGGGTGCAGAAAAGATTTGAGAATAGAAATTGCCAAGGATAAGGAACTTCATTTAGGTGGATAGATTGGAGAAGTTGTTTTCCTGAGAGAAAAGGTTGAAAGGAGATTTAACAGAGGTGTTCAAAATCATGAAGGGTCCAGACAGAATAGATATAGAGAAACTGTCCCCACTGGTGGAAGGATCTGGAAACAGATTACATTGATTTAAAATGATTGGCAAAAAAACCAAAGACGACATAAGGAAAAACTTTTTTTAATATATATATATATATATATATATATTATATATACAGCGACTGGTTACAATATGGAATGCACTGCCTGAATGAATGGTTGATGCAGATTCAATTGCAGCTTTCAAAAGGGAAGTGGATAACACCTGACGGAAAACAAATGCAGGGCTATGGGAAAGGGGCAGGGAAGTAGAACAAGCTAAATTGTTCTTGCAGACAGCCAACATGGGCTCAACTGGCCTAGTGACCTCCTTCTACACTGTAGCCATTCTATATATCTATGATTCTATACCTGCACTACGTAGTGCCACGCATCTGTTTTGTGGGATGGAGGAAAATTGGACTTGGATGTTGTTACTTAATGACAACCAGCACCTCTTAAAGGGGAGGTGCACTCTGGCTTCAGACAGCAGGGACATGCTGTTAAAATCTAAAATGGGTGTTAGAGGAACAGAGTGGGAGCCTAGGTTCTCAGATGCAGGTTTGAAGGGCCTAGTCCAGGGTACCGACAAGTGGGAGAGAGAGAGATTCTGTTCTCCCTGGTGGACCGAACATTCTCCAGGCAACCTCACTGCTGCCAGTTTGAAGAGATCATTGAGGAAATCACTGCCATGAGTTTCTCTCCCTGGAGATGACTGGGAAAAAAAATCCATGACTTAACCAGAATTGTGAAGGTCATCATTTTATCTCTCATATTAATTACTCTCTCCTCACATCTCCAGTCACATGACTCACATTTCCTCTCCCCACTTCCCTTCACTGTCCTGCATTCATTGTATTGCACTTTTCTCCGCCTCTACTGCAAGCTTCAATTCTGCGCACCTCACAAGACCCGCACTTCTCATGCAGATCCACAGATGTACTGAGACACAGTTCCAGAAGAGCGGCTTTGCTTTGTAGGAGAGGCACCTACTTTCCTCTCAGGATGACAGCATGCCTGTTCCCCCACGATCCAATCCTCCAGTGTCCTTGTTAGTGCCGCACAGCCAGTACACTGAGATGCTGCAGTCTTTAAGGCCTAGAGCTGCTCAAGACAGCCTAACATGGCCACCTGACGTGTCCTCAATGAAACCTCAGTCACTTTCACCTCCCAAGCTGTAACTGCTGGGGAAACACTTCCTAGGATTACTCGACTAGGATAAACGAGCACATAAGACAAGAACTAAGGGACTGCACAAGAGCGATTCTTAATTCTTGCTGCCAAAGTTATGGTAAGGTCTGGTCCTTCATTATCACAAACATATGCATAATGTAGAACACAACAACAAATATCGATACACAGTCAGGTGGTACGACAAGGATCCTCCCCTAAAATGCAGGCAGCAGAAGTGTTGCTTGAGCACAGCTGATGGTTTGCTCAATGATATTTCTGGTGACAGCATGACTGGACAGGTGCAGGATGAATGAAGATGAGTGTCAACGAGAAACTGGGTACAGACCTGCATTATGCACTGCTTGTTGTCACAAACAACCTAGACAGTGAAGGACCGAAATCCCTTTCTATTCAAAAAGATGCAAAGATCGTGACGGGCAACATTGAACCCTGGGGAAGCCGTGCACCGTGGGTGAAGCCTAGTGCTCTTCCCATTAAGAAAATAATGTAGGTGTTCTGCCAGATGTAGATAGCTTCCCCAATGCAGTGCACAGTAAACAGGGAGATATCACTGATATCACCTTCTCAAGCCTGGAAGGGGCTTGTTACATGACAGTTCCTAACCACGGTGACCTAGACAGCCACAGGCACTGCTGCCTGGTTTGAGGCTCTAGTTAAGGCTGCAGGACATAGCTCATGGAAGTTTACTTGGTGAAGTAAATGTGCCTGATACATTGCTCCTCAGTGAAGCTGAGGTATAGAAAGTGCTCCCTGGAGACTCACTGTGGATATGACCTTCAGTGCCCTCCTCCTCCCTCTTCTCCTGCTCTCTCCTATGCTACCCTCTTTTGTCCTCCAGCCCCAAAGGTAGACCTGCCAGCCTTACCGTAACTGCAATATAACTGTGTTCAATGCAGACTAAAGCAGCCCAGGACCAGTAAATACTTGCTAGCAGCGTTACAATTCAGTTGTAGAATGCAGAAAGTAGTCAAAAAAGATCACCAAGAAGTGAACCAGCAGCCGAGGAAGGACAAACAGCAGCTAAGCTGTTTGGAGTGGACGACCCGTTTAAACAGCACTACTGTAGGGTCCTCACTACCTGTTAGCAATGTATTTAAATACAATAATGAGCATTTTTAATACTTCCAGTACACGCCCTGGACATGTCTAGAGGACCCCGATCCAGTATGACAGGTGGTGCAGTTCCAGCACAGGATGGCATGTGCACGCAGCTCACTATGTTGGACCTCTTTTAGGCCTGCACACCATGACCCAACTTGTAGGCTATGGTTTCTCTTGTTTAGCATTCAGCTGGTTGGACGGAAAAAAGCACCGCCAGGAGCAGTTGACCTGCTGATATTTAGATCTGATGATCAAGCTAAAAATATAGAAAAGCAACATGGATTTTATTTTAATGCAGCCCTTTAAGACATCTTTGTGTTCCAGCACTGATAAAATCCTTTATTGATATTTTCCCCCACTCTTATTTAAAAAGATAAACCTCAATTTCTATTGAGACAATGAAAACAGGAGTTTTCACCCTCATGCAGGGATGTTTCAGTTGTTACATGATACTTGCACAAGGAACAGTGGAGGGATTTCTTGGTGGAGGACTCTGTCATTTCAACTTTTGACCTCAATTGCCATTTTCAGGACTCAAACAAGCCTTGCTCATACTTTATATAGTGACATTACAAATATAGATAATGTTATCTACACATATATATCATAAAATCAGTGATAATAGTAATCTTACTATACATTTATCTTGGTGGAAAAAACGCTACTGCAATCCTCAGATGAGTCATCATCGAACATAAACTATGCTTGTGTTACCTTGAATTTAGAAGTTTGAGAGAAGATCTAATCGTGGTGTATAAAATGATAAAAGGATTCGGCAAAGTAGATACAGAGAAAGTCTCTTTTCTGGTAAGGGCATAACCTTAAAATTTGAGCAAGGACATTACGAAATGAAATAGGAAAGCATTTTTGCACACAAAGTGCAGTGGAAATCGAGAACTCTCTTTCCCAAAGCATTGTGGATGCTGGATCAATTGAAACTTTTTTTGACAGGAATCAATAGATGTTTTTTGGGTAAGTGATGTGGAGCAAAGATGCGAAGATCAGCCATGATCGAATTGAATAGCGGAGCATGCTGAAGGAGTTGAACAATCTACTCCTATTCCTATGTAACAAGTGCACCACGTTTGTTGACAAAAAGGATATTTAATTTGTTACATCGTCTTGCAAGGAACACTGCTATTCCAAAAATATGGTCAGCGTACATATTCATAAAAAATACTGTGTAACAGCATCAGATATTTATAGGAAGTTATTTGAATTAGATATGCATAGAAAGGAAAACTTGCATTTATATAGTACCTTTCACAACCTCAGGATATCCCAAAGTACATTTGAAGTGTGGTCACTGTTGTAATGTCGGAAACGTGGCAAGCCAATTGGTGCTCAGCAAGCTCCCACCATCAGCAATATGGTAATGACCAGATGAGGTTTTTTGTGACGTTAATTGAAGGCTAAATATTGATTAGGACACCGGGGAGAACTCCCCTGCTCAGAGCACAGTGCCATGGGATCTTTTATGTCCACCCAGGATGACAATTGGAGCCTTAGATTAACATCTCATCCAAAAGACAGCATCGCTCAGTGCTGCACTGGAGGGTCAGTCTAGATTTTTGTGCTCAAATCTCTAGAATGTGGCTTGAACACCCAACCTTCTGACTCAGAGGCGAAAGTGCTACCAACTGCACTGCTGCTGCTGCACTGAAAGTTGCAAACTGAGAACTAAAGGGATTCAGTGATGGATTCAAAATTAACAAAAAGGCAGTTGTCAACATTGTCTTGCTTACTCTCTTGACCTACACTCCTCTTTTCATTCACAGTAAACTATATGACATCTCACAGTGAAGGCAACTCTGTAGGCATTACAGCACTGCTACTCAAATGTTGGCCGGAATTTTTCCCTAGGCGGATGGGAGCCGCCTCCTCTGGCCTGGGGAGCTAATCTGCATTTTGCGGTCTGAGGCGGGACTTCCTGCCTCAATGAGCTGAAGGCCAATCAGCGGGCTGGCCGCTCGCTGTCCCAGCAGCGCCATCGGGAGCGGTGGCCACTGCTGGGACTACACCCAACTTCAAGAAGAAAATGTTGGGAGCCCCGGAACAAAGGTAAGTTTTTGGGGCCTCGCCGGGGGTGATTGGCCAGGCCCCGGCAAGGCAAGGGTGGGTGACTGCGGAGACAGGTGGGGTGTATTGTGTGTTGGGGGTGATTGGGGCATCGGGGGCGGCCCTCCGTCGGGCATAGGGTGCCTGATCATGAGGGTCCACCCCCCAGGCTGTCAGGAAGCCGCCTGGGGTGGGCGGGCCATTTTTTGCCTCCCCTGCCCTGCGTTAAGTGGCAGCAGAGGCGGGATCGGGTCACAAATGACCCCCCGAGCCTTCCACTCCATTTTATGCACCCCCCCCCCCCAACTTCCCGCTCTTTGTGGGCGAAGGGGGGGGCATAAAATTCCAGCCGATGTCTCACGAAACTCATTATCTAATGCCTGAAAATGAATTGAGTTCTCTAACCAGAAAATTTATTGTTTGGAGAAAAAAATAACTACTTCCGGTAACTTATTACAACTAAAAATCAGAATTTATAATGTGATTTTTATAATTGTTTAAGTAAAGCTTTGTTAACTTTATCGATAAAATTATGGCCAGGGTAAAGTCAGTTTTCCAGTAGCTAAAGGACAATCTCTCCTTCCAAAGCTGCTGCTGGCCTTCAGAGGTTGCAGAACAACACTATCTATGACCTAAAATATGCTTACACCAAAATTATGTACTGACTGCAATTTTTTTGTGACATTACCAGTCTAATTGGCACACATTAGATAGTTAACTATACATCATGGATGGCACTACAGCTGGAGGCTTTAATCCTCTAAAGATTCAGCCAGCATCTGAAGTTTAAAGAAGCATTGTTATTTGCAATTTCTGCCCAGAAATTACTGAGGTAAAACAAACTGCCTGCTGGGCAGTATCCAACATGAAACTGCAGTGGGAGTTTGCTGCAATCAGTTTTTTTTTTAGCTAAACTGATTAAGCTGTACAATCGTAACACATAAACGTCCATGGAAAAGCTGTACATTTTGTTGCTTTCTTTGTTCTTAAAATTCCATCTCTATACCTCCCTCACATTATTCACTGGACAACAACTTGATTTTATGGGCCGGATTTTTAAAGCCTGCTGGGGGCTGGAGTGGGCATGCGCGCAATTTGAAGATCGTGTTCTCGGAGGTCAGCACCAGGTCCTGCCACCACCGGAACGCGAAGATATTTTTAAAGGGACGCCAGGAAGGAGGGAATGCCGATCCTGCACACCTCCAATTAGTTGCCTGTTGAGCTCATTATGGAGTTCATTAACAGGCTTGACAGCAGCAGTTTGAGATTTTCAAAGGAAGGGCACAGGGAGAACGCCATGACAGGGTTTGAAAAAAATGGAGTGGCGTGAGGGTTTTGGGAAGGGCTGATTAACATGAGGCAGAGGTCCAAAATAATGCTCAGCTGCTCCAAAAGTACCACAGAGTAGCCATTGCTGGAGCTGTAAGACTTGCTTTTCTCAGTGGTGGGTGGCAGGAATCTGGAGCAACTCTGGTTGGCAGGGGAAGGCTGGTGAATGCATAAAGCCCAACTGAGGAAGTGAAGATGGGAACTCTGACATTGGACAGAGCAGCCAGGTTGAGCTTCAGCAGATACAACCTTCTGGACAGCAGGAGGCCTGAGGAGCATAGTGGGGGTTGCAAGGGGAAGAAGGCATTATCCAAGACATTGGGTCTTCCACCCAAGAGTCAGCTATCTGCAAATGACAGAACGCCAATTCTGTAGGAGGTTTCACCTATCGTGGGCATTTTTGCTCTGACCCACAATGACCTGAGGTCTCTCAGCCCACATGGCCATACCTTACCTGCAGCCATCAGATCACTGTCACCCTCAATTTCTAGGGATCAGCTGCGGATCTAGGTGGCATCTTGCAATCAGCAACTCATCATGCCATCAGGCAGGTTATGGATACCCTATTCAAGAGGGCAGGGGACTACATCCACTTTGACAAAGATGGGCCCGTGCAGCCACTGAGGATATTAGGTTTTGCCTCCATTGCAGGATTCCCCCAGGCGCAGGGCTACATCGATTGCACCCATGTAGCCAACAAGGCATCCAACGACCAGCCAGTGAAATCCATCAAGAGCAAGGGCTTCCACTTCTTCAACGTCCAACTGGTCTATGACCAGAAGAGCTTCCACCATGTCTGCGCTCACTTTCCTGATAGCTGCCATGACTCTACCATTTGACATTGCCTCAGATCTTCACTCCATCCCCCAAACGGTATGGATGGATCCAAGGAGACAAAAGAAATCCCTTGAAGACATGGCTATTGACCCCACGAGGGGAGCCCCAGACAGAGGCACAGAGGCAATACAATCAATGCCACCAGCTCACCAGGCCAACCACTGGGCAAGCCATCAGGCTTTTGAAGCTGCAATTCTGGTGCCTGCACCAGTTGGGTGGCACTCTCCAGTACCCTCCCAAAATGATCTCTGTCATTGTGATGGTCTGCTGCGCTCTCCAAAACATGGCCCTCCAGAGGGCAGTGAACCTTGAGGACACTGAGGCCCTGGAAGGAGACAGCTCATCGGGGAGGAGCAGGAGGTAAGAGAGAAGGAAGAGGTATAACACTGAACAAAGTGGTGCCCCTGCTGCATGATGAGGTGGCCTCTTCCTGCCACCCTCCAGGAAGAGGGCCTTCCTCCTCCCTCACAGTCTCCAGCATTAGATCCAGGTCAGCATCAATGAAGGAAGGGGCTGCCCTGCCCTTAGTGCCAGCCCTCCAACTCCCCTGTAACATCTCGCTTCCCTCTGGTGCAGTGGAAGGTTTTGGCACAAAACGCAAATCTCTCCCTCAGGACAACCAGCAACCTCAGTGATGGCTGCCATAGGATGTCTAAATGAGCCCCACACTTCATCTGACCCACCTCTATTCCCAGCCCCACTGGCTCTAAGTGGGCCGGAAACCCGTCCCCATACCAATTAAGGGTTCACCCATTTAAAAACATAAACCTGAACCAGTTTCTCAATGGAGATGGGTTTCTGTCTCAAAACCAGACCCTGCTCCTGTTTCCTGCCTCCATAATGACAATACAGCCCAATGAACCTATTAATGGTGCTCTATTTCTCTGCACTTGGGGTGTCCGGAAGTAGCTTTCAATTTTTTTCCCCACTCTCTTTGGGATACTATCTCACCTCACCGCTCTTTCATCGGTTGCATTGCGGAAATCAGAGCTCACTTTCTGGAACATCACAGGGGCAAACCCTACGCCACGACATGAATGACATATTGGGACAATGATGAGCTGCGACATTAATGAACGAGACCAAATTGTACGAAGAACTCTGCTAATAAAACAATTTTGGAAATTTTCCAGGAGACTGCTATGTTTCACATGATGAAGAAATTTCCCAGTTCTCAATAGGCATTGTAATTCTTATTCTCACTAGCGATAACTACTGTAGACAGTGTTTGTGGCAAGGAGATAAAGCGACTAACATATGGGGTTTGAATCTAACAATAGGGATTTCAATTTCATAGCTATTGCCTCTCAAACTCAGCCATCAAAGTTGTAAAAGGATTTATCAGTCCTCGACTGGACTTCACAATACTGTAATATGATGGTAAAATATTCTCTCAAGGGGACATGGGAAAGTGCCAAAGCTCACTCACTGACTGTTGCCCATATTCTAGTTTTAACAATCGTCAAGCCTATACTATTCTTCCAGCTGCAGCAACCTATGTCGTGGTGAAATGTGATGAACTAACAGAAAAACATGGGAAATAACATTTTATACTTTCCTATGGATGTTCAACTGGTATAAGCATGTTGTAATCATCAAAGCACCACCCTCATTGAAAGAGATCCTGTCACTTTCATATCAATATAAATTTCAGTCACTACCTTTACTGATCACAATCTTGGTATTCCATAAAAAAATGCAAACTGCCCTTTCTTTTAAAAATGACTCTTCTCATTGTACATGTACAGTCTAAGCACACATTATATGCTTAAGCGGCTGGTAATGAGTATTAATCTCTTAATTACTCATTTGAAAAGGAAGTTTAAGGGTTCATGTTTGACTAATTACTGCAGTTTTGCTGTTATAAATTAAATACCTGTACTTAACAATTCATCCTTCCCTGAAGATTGTATTATTGTAAATAAATATGAAACAGATATATTAAATGGAATCGCTGTAATGTGAACCAAATAACCATGGCAACAGGCAGCCAGGGAATTGATCACACAAGAGAAATTTGACATTCCACAAATATAAAATTAGCTTTTCAGGGCTGGAGAGGTTGTTGATCAGTAATTATGAACTTAGTGTGCCGTTAAAAACTCAGTTACAGCTCATTCGACCGGGCACAACTTTTTCAAGGGATTTTGCGGCAAGACTAATCGTGTAAAAGTGAAAGTTCATATCAAGTCAAGTGATTTCTAAAGACTTCCATCTGTGGAGACTTCAACAGAGCTGGGAATCACTGACAGAAACATCTGGATTTCTATGTTTAACTATGCATGTGTGGATGCCAGAAGTTGCTGTCAGTTTGACAGTTGCCATTGCTGCAATGGTTTTTCGAATGATATCAGTCAAACACTCTACAGCTTGAACAGGTCAGCTAGTTACATACCAGTACACTTCAGGAATGAATTAAGGAAATTAAAGCCCACAAAATGTAATTTTAAACTGACTTGACGGAAGGAGAAACAGGAAGATATTGAGTAATTGAGCTCAACACATTACGAGAGGAGTAAAACTTAAGAAATATATCAGAGGATCAGTAAAGAAAATCTGCATTATTTTGAAATGAAAAGTAAGAACCTATACTTGTTAGCTTTTATTCAGAAGGACTGGTGTTCAGCTTCTCCAATGACTTTGTAGCTAAATGTATTGTGGAGGACAGCACTGCACTACAGAGAATAGCGAATCCCCAGGTATGCTCTTTGATTTGCACCAAGTAAGCTTATTTCAAACATTAATAGCAATGGGTTTCAGAAATAGGCTTGGACGTCTTCAAGCCATCATTTTCATGACTGCTTGCTATTCAATTACCTCTGCTACCAAATGCAACTGCAAAGTAAAAATATTTCTATGGCTTTACAGTGATGTAATAGCAATCTTAATTCACCGGTACAACATTAAGCGTCTTATCAACTGTGACTGTTATGCTTTCAGCAACACACCACATGAACACCAGATAGAATTAATCACTCTCTAATGCTCTTGCATAGCTTGCAGTATAATTTTACATAATGTAATTTGTTTAGACAGTATAGGGATAGGACAGAAGCTTTAATTTGATTATAAGTAAAGGAAAATCCATAATTCAAATGGTTAATTAGTTGCACAGTTTAAAATATAAAAAAACCTTACACTATGTAAATATGTTCAAATGTCATCCAACTGTTAATGTATCAAATCACTGCATTCTTTGCATTTCATTCCTTCCTTGCATCTATTAAACTGCTGACTATACTTCCTGCAAATCTGGTTTCATAACTGATACCAGATGGCCCTGCTTAGCTGCCAATGTCAATCACTCGCTGATCTGATCGACAAATCAATAGGTCACAGCTCTATGATTGACCGAGGCTCAGACAAAATGTCAGCGACTTAAAAAAACGAACACTCCCAGGATTTTGTGAAAGGTTCTATTTCTTTGAAATGGTTAACAAATATGTATAATGCATCAAATATAAATTTAAATGTTAAAGGTCAGAGGTAGATGGACAAGTTACATAGCACAAGTAAGTCAACCTTTTCAGCATACTATATGCCTATTTTTTGGTTGATCTTGATGCTCAAAGGGAAGAATGTGGAAAAACAAATATGTTTGGCATTCAGTGTCAGCATCAAACAATCCCAGGTCAAAGGTAGCACAAACCATATACAGTATGAAGGTTCCTAATCCTTTGTACCAATGTCAGAAAGCACTGTTAACTGCACAAATGAGACAATACATGTTTCCACACCAGTCGTCCTTTAACCCTCTTGACTGAAAATGCCAATTTATGCCAATTATTTTATATTTTGCATTTGAGACCCATGTCCACTTGCTTCCCGTAGAGACTGCTCAAACTCACTTACAAATAGCAGATAAAGAAAACTATACTTTCCATCAAAGTGGCTCCTCCAACTGTGAGTGGGAGACACTTTGCAACAACCATTTCTACAAACATGTGCAAGCCAAGTGGAGATCAATTAATTCGAAAAGGTGCACATGTAGGGCTCAGCACAGGTTCTCCCGCTTTTTCTTTCTCTGTCCCAGTCAATTGAAAATTAATGGAAATTGCAAAACAAGATTTGAATGTTGAAAATTGTGTCTGGTAGTTGGGACATTAATTCTCGGCTGCTGAATTCCATCTCAGGCAATTTGTTTGGTAGTTAAGTGCAATGCAACTGGAGTTAATAGCAAGGCAGTTAGATTTTTGGTTTCTTAATTTTTCTCTCGTAAAATGACATTTCTAACTTTTCGGTTACTACTTGCTATTTTCTCCTTTTTGTAGTATTTGTTGCATTAATTGAATTCACTCCAGTGTGCTATTTGGCCTACTGATTTTAGGACTCCCTAGCGCACGCATATTATCCTTTATAAGCAGCCAGTGGATTTTTTTTTTAAATTCACTCTCGCGATTTGGGCACCATTGACAAGGCTGCCATTTATTGCCCATCCCTAGTTGCCCTTGAGAAGGTGGTGATGCGTCTTCTTTTTGTTTCCATGTGGTGAGGGTACTCCCTCAGTGCTGTTCGGGAGGGAGTTCCAGGGTTTTGATCCAGTGACAATATAGGAACCACAATATAGGCCCAAGTCAGTATGGTGCGTGATTTGGAGAGGGAACCTGGAGGTGATAGTCCTACTGTGCATCTTCGTCCTTCTAGCTGCTGGTGGTCACAGGTTCAATAGAAAGTATTTCAAAATACTCCTGACTTGCGACTTGTAAGTGGCGGAGAGGCTTTGGCGAGTCAGGATTCAGTAGATGAACAAACAAGCTTACCATCATCCAAAGCCCCTACTGTTGAGTCATGGATGAAATGCAATATACCCTCGAAATGGTGCGACTTGGACTTTGCTGTGAACTTAAGAATGGCTGCCTTAATTAAAACTAAAATTTGATAATTAGTGGAAGGTAATGTAGGATAAATATCACAGCAGGGGATTTCTGCTGAATACCACATCTGTATCTTGACTGAAGCATCAAAAGAGAAACAATCTAAGGGATTGGGAATACTTCATCAAAATAGTGTGAATACACAGGTTCCAGTATCCACTCTCACCAACATTTTTCTAAGATACCCAGACTATGCTGAGCCACCATTGACAGCATTCTGAAAGTAAGCACAAGTCTATAATTGCTCCTCTTAATTTGAAAGAACGTGCAGAATTTATCACACTGGGACATTTTCCAAGACCAGATGGATATTAGCTGATCATTATGCCAGCACACTCTTACACCACATCACGGAGCAATGTAAAGTAAGTAGTCAAGTACTCAATCTGAATTGTAATCTACAGGGATCTCAAATAGAATACAATTCAATGGATACAACTAATAAATGTTCTTGATCATTCTAATGAAGAATGATCAGACCTGCTGTTATGTCATCAGATATGGTAATTTGGATCCACTCTGTGGGATGGGCCCACCACTCCCTAATTTAATTTACCATATAGCATCAGACATGAAAGTCCATCATACTCAAAACTCCACCTGGCTTCGAATGACCTTGAATCACCCAAGGCTAACAGAATTAATGGTGCACTTCTTTGATTACAATTCTCCTCAGATGTACCACCAGCATCCTTTCACAGTACCACCTTCACTTAACAGCACAACAGTTACGAATGTGAATTTTCTTCCATCTCATTTAGATTGCAACTCTGCCAACCTTGCCATCTGCTCTGTTCATAAATGTGACTAGCAATTGATCATTTTCACCAGTTCCTTCCCCATTATATATGTTGGGACTAAGTATTGCTGCCTTTCATCTGACTGGGAAGAAATTCTAGCACTGAAGTTCCATAAAAGAGCAAATTGAATGAAAAGCTATACAATAGCGGGTTAAACACTAAAATAAGAGCAAAACAACTGCAGATCTACTGGAACTTTGAAATGAGAACAGGAAGTGCCAGAAATACTCAGCAGGTCTGGCAACATCTGTGTAGGGAGGAACAGAGTTAACGTTTCAGGTCTGTGACCCTTCATCAGATGTTCACAGACCTGAAACGTTAACTCTGTTTCTCTCTGCACAGATGTCACCAGACCTGCTGAAAATTTCCGGCATTTTCTGTTCTCATCACAAAAGTGGGTTTCTTGCAGCTGGGAGAGGGGTGTTATGTTCCTATGCTTCCTATATAATTAAAATATAGTAGAACTGAAGCTTTAATAAAACTGGTCTGCCGATCAATGCCCGAGTTTCTGGATATTTAGAACTTTTATCTCCAACTATTTAACTCAACATTCAAACACAAACTGCCAAATCATCTGATTGGATATGCAAATTAAACCAACCAATCAGTTAAAATAAAAATCCAATTGTCAGATTCAATGCCAGTTTAAATGGAAAATTCCTTGCTGTCAAACTGAGCTGTTACTGGTTTTGGGATCCATGTCACTCAGTATCCAAATTGGCCTGAAGGTGATAACAAGGCTGCTGACTTGTTAGAAATGGTTGACTTACATTTTTGGAAGGTCACATCTATTCCCCCACTTCATCGTGCTTCAGTCAACTATGGAGCCTGAACATTCACTTCAGCAGCCAGTGGTGAGTTACTTTTTAAGCTCCAATAAACCTGAAAACAACATACACTCAACAGCTTGCAAGTAATATTTTAACCCTCCTCTCAGTCCATAGTGTATCCCTTTCTCCTGCTGCATCTGGTCTGTTGTAGCAATTAACTATTTCATTAACTAGCATCAAAATCTGTATTTAATGCCATAAAATATTAAATTGTATTGGTTCAGGTTCAAATTACAATTTCTGAGTTCAAAAAAAGTCCTACTTGCAAGAAAATTACTTGAAAAACATTTTTCCACTGTTTTCTAAACTGGTATACCAGACAGTCATATATTGAGCGATACAGGACGCGAAGACCATAGGTTCAATCCCATGTCTGCACAGCATTATGGTATAAAAGTGTGCAAAGTGGCTTCCGGACCGCAGTCTTGGGAGAAAACGCAATCAGAATGATTTGGCTTGTTATCACAATCCTGAAATATGCAAGTCAAGTTTGTGGGACTATATGAGGATAGTATCAAGCTTACAGCAAGATTTGGATGAGATGCCAGAGAGTTCCTGGCACTTGTGCATTGTAATGGACAATCTGTCAGTATCTTTTCATGGCAGTGGGGAAAAAAGAGAAAAATAGAAATATAATGGGACGAATTTTTAAGTGACCGCAAAGGCGGGACCGGAGGTGGACGGGCCCACAATTTCCCGCCACTGGCTGAAGTGCCAGTCTCCCACCATTGTCCCACCTCTTGGCCATTTTCATTCCAGGAGGATCGGGGAGTAGGGGGGGGGGGGGAGGTGGGGGGAATGACTGGCAGCTATCCCATTTAAGCCAATCAAATGGCCTATTAAGGCCACTCAGCAAAAGCAGAGTGGAATTTTCCATCAGTATTTGGGAGTCCCACTCTGAAATATGGCCAATGGATGGAGATGGCCTCCCAGCGGCAGACCAGGGAGGAGGCGAGGGTTGCTGGGGGCAGCGCTCCATCTACCAAGCAGAAACCACCTCCCACACCCAGCTTAGCTTTCGGCCACAGGCCATCCAATAGGGGCATCTTTTAATGTTAAAAAATATGAAACTCTCTTCAAAGGGTGCTTCCATTTTGAGGTGCACTCTTAATCTCCTACCTGCATTGGCAACACCCACCTCGACAGTGGGGCTGCCAATCTGAGAGTGCTAGATGGATGGCCTCCTACTGGCTGTCCAACCTCAGGAGCCTGCCCTGCCCCCCATCCTTAATTGGAGAGCAAGTGTACACCCTGGCGATCAATTGACCCACTCGTCAAAAATCGCACTGAGTGTTGACATGACACAGGGTCAGCACCTGGAAATTCACCCAGCGCCAGGGTCATGAGCCCAGAACAAAAATTCAGCTCTATATTTCTCCAGCATATGTCTACTGGAATCCACACATCCATCTCAAACTGTTGTGCGATGATCATTCACAAACAATTGGGCCTTCTCATTTGGAATTTCCAGATATCCATTTCATTTTTAAATGAGGTAGTTGCAGTGCTTGTTGTTTTCGTGCAAAAGTTTCCAGAACAAAAGCCAATTATGTAAAGAAATAAACGTAACAAATAACAATTTTTTTGTTCAAAAAATTATATAATAATCTCCTTTCCATAGAATAGCCCATAAAATTAGACTGTACAATTCAAAATGAAATGGACCTTTCTTTCTATTTAACTATAGATCTTCCTAGTCTTCAGGTGTGATATCTTTGGGCTGCTTCTTCAAATGTGATGTGTGTATTGGAGGAGGCAGGGATAAATGCAATTATTAAGAATGGCATATAACTAAGCTGGTTATGAT
This sequence comes from Heterodontus francisci, assembly GCF_036365525.1. NCBI lineage: Eukaryota > Metazoa > Chordata > Chondrichthyes > Heterodontiformes > Heterodontidae > Heterodontus > Heterodontus francisci. The sequence continues at coordinate 56,821,281 of NC_090392.1, read as the reverse complement.
CATCACATTTATGAACGCACAGGGCTAGATTTTGTGCAGGAGGCTGGGCTTCCTGAGACGGGCTGAAAAATTGATGGGAACTCCACCTCTGCATTTTTCAGCTTCCCCCCACCCCAAGAGCGATCCTCTGGTCTTTTGGTTTAAGGAGGCAGGATCCCCATGCATTTAAACACTTAATAGGAAGGGGATCCTGCCCCCAGGAGCTGCTGGCCAATCAGCAGCTCAGCAGTATCAGCAGTGCCACCGGGAGCGGTAGCCACTGCTGGTACTCCAGAGGCCTCGGACCCAGGCCCAACGCTGGAACCCCGGACAAGAGGTAGGTGGTGGAGTCACCGGGTCCAGTCCTGAAGGCCCCAGCAAGGGGGTTGTGGGAGGGCTGGGCATTTTGTGCAGGGGGAGGGGAGTCCCAGGGAGGGTGAAATGGTTCCAGATGGGGGTTCTCCGTGGGCCACAAATTGCCTCTGAAGGAGGGACACCCCCACCCCACACAATCCTGCAGGGAGGGCACCTCATTTTCTAAGGCATCCTTCCCGCGTGACGGAAGGAAGAGGCCCTTAAGCCGCTGTTAATAGGCCACAGAAGGGCCTCAATTGGCCCCTGGGCGGCAACGCCGTCATCACCCTATCCCCCCACCCCGGAGAATCAGAACTGACAAACCTGGCATCAGGTTCTGTGGCAGCCGCTCCGATGCTCCGACCCCTCCACAATCCACCACGAAACCCGCCGTTGGGAGGACAAAAAGATCCAACCCACAGTGTATCAATAAACCATGCTGTATATTATTTTGAAGCCCATTTGAGCCTGCATTCTTGAAGCAGCGAGCTGCCAAACTAACAAAGTAACCAGTAATTGCTAAACTGGATTCTTCCTCAAAATAGTTCGGGGGAGAACTCAAGCGCTTAAGTTTGCACCTCCCAGCATCCAGTGACAGAACAGTACTAACCGAAAGATTGGAGCAGGCTGCCTGAGCTAACAGATTATTACTGGGAGTTGCAGGGAAAAGAATAAAAGATACTACAACAAAAAAGGTATAAATAATTCTAAGTAAGTTAACCCTTCTTTTTCGGACTCTTAAAAACTGCTTTCCATCACCATTTCTCAGAGTGTGACACTCTGAACTAACTTTATATATAAATGCTGCCAAACACAACTGGGGATCCAAAATAGGTCCCTTTGTAGAGATCAGATCAAGATCTTGCACTTTTTCCATATTCTTGACTGGAAAGTAAAAATGAATGAAAATTGCAAATTGATTTTGAATGTTGAAGGGTGTACAATTCAAAATTGTTTTTGGGGGTGACAGACGATCACTTTCTTGCTGGATTCCATTTCAAACAATTTGTGTATTAGTTAAGTGCAATCTAACTGGAATTGATATTAAAAGCATTCAAGTGTGTGTATTTGTGTGTAACGGGAGGGCTGCGCTGTCTCATCAACTGCTGTGAACCAATGAATAAGCATTTCCTCAGAGTTTGGAGCATCTTCTGCTTCATCCGACATCCTCCTCAGGATGTGCCAGTAGGCGGCGGGCGGTGGCCGGATGTCTGTTTGGGGATGGAAGTAGAGTCTTGGCGGCCTTGGGGTGGAGCCAGAGAGCCACGGGCAGCAGGCGGAAGCGCAGCCAGGAGAAGAAAGACAGAGGGAGCAGCCTAAGGTCTGCGTCAATGGTTGGGAAATGGTGCCGGCAAGGGCAAACTGGGGTGTGCATCCAGCTACCAAGGGACATGGAGGTCTAGCTAGGGAGCACAGAAGCCCCAGAGATCGAGAAGCCCTGAGATGCTGAAGAGGACTCTGGTGATCTGGATATCAAGGTAATCTGTGGCCCACGGGTTCAAGCGGAACGAGCAACAGGAGGGCCATGAGCACATCTGCTCTCGACTTTGTTCTTGCGGTGCTTCAACTACAGTATTTAAGTCTAAAACCCCCGTGCGAAGAGTGGGGACAAGAGGTCGAGAAAGGTTCAGGATCACAAACCTGCACTCCTGCTGAAGCGAGGCATCCCAGTGTTTAAGAACATTGTAATACAAACAAGTCTGCAACACTGCTGCTTCGTAACAAAGTGTTAAACTCTCAACGATTCTCCTGCTTTGGGGTGGCGAACAATGGTCATCCACTGGAATGAGTTTGTTTCTTTAAAATAAGCTTTTTTTCATGAGTGTACTTTCATGTTTGGTGCCAGTGGAATAAAGAGACCCTGAGCTGGAACCTTCACATGTTCAGTGTGCTTTTTCCTGCTTTTACATATAGATTAGAAACTGGACTGAAATAATTGCATTCGAGCTGCAGAGCATAGTTTTGTACTTTTTAATTTGCCCTATAGGTAGGTAGAGGTTTTTAAATCACTATTCTCACTGATGTGCAGGTAGATATTTGCACAATTGATCAAAAAAACATAAGCACATATATGTCTCATCAGAATGGTGACTAGGAACATGAATTATGCCTTCAAATAGTTTGTGATAATGTTGTCTATGTGTATTGTATGAAAAGGAACTAGTGCAGCCTACATCCATGGTCTCCAGCAGTAATTAAGACATAAGTAACACAAGCTGCATCTAAGGTTGCAGTACATTAAATGGCACTGCAAAATATTTAACTCTAAAGATAGCAACATATAGACAGAAAATACACAATGTTCAACTGGTTACAAAGGACTATCTGTTGCAGATGGCTGCCAAAACAATTTATCTTCCCCAACAGAAACAAGCATGTGCTTTGAGTGAACTAAAATGTTCATAAAATTTCAATTTATCGGACCCACTCCGGAAATAACACAGTGGTTGAGTTAAGTGCATTGTTAGCTACACATTGCAGTTCAGGAGTTTAAACTTTGGTTAAGATCACTGGACATCAAATAAAGAACAGTGTACCTCAAATCATATGACTACTTAGGAGGACAAACACTGATATAAGTTTCAGGTGTGCATCAAGTTTTAACTTAGAATGTTATTTGATTATACAGCACATACACTCACTGAGCAGTAAATCTTTGCAGAGGTGACAGATATGTTCGTAAAGCATAAGCAATCTTTCAAGGACTGTGCTTGGTACCACTCAATATGATCCAAAGAATGTAATATCACTCTGCACAGATCTTTCATAGGCTTTCATGTATTAAAAATAATTCATTGGGATAATGTACTTTGAGATTCGAAACCACTGCTGTTTCCACTGTGATTATAATGTCTGAAATGGCGCCTGTAAAAATTGATTTTATGCCACAAAAAGCACACAATCTGACAACACTGCTTTAAAAGTCTACAAGAATAAACTATAAGTAATAAAAATAAAGGCAATAGCAGAAACATGGTACGTTGGGGGAAATTAAATGAGTGGTAGATATTTCCTAGTCCACTGAAATACAAGTAAACAACATTATAGCTTATCTCTGCATGATATTTGCACCAAATATTTTGTCATTTCACAGCATGCAACAGGTAGACTAAAGCACAACACAAATGACCTCGTGTCAATTTCCATCTGCCAGTGTTTGTCAGTGAAATGCATGTGATTCAATGCATGGCCTATTAGTACCAGCAATACAAACAAGTCATTTGTAATAAAAAGATAAGCTACAAATGCATTCCTCACACAAATAATACTTATTTTCATTGCTTCTTTGCTGCAGTCCATGTGCAAGGAAAACCAACATTTGTTTGCTCTGTAACAGCAAAACACAGGGGCATCGATACTGAGTAACAGAGTATGCACAGACACATACTGAAATTTAATTCAACCCTTGGGCATTACTAGTTAGGTGTTTAACTTGGTGTAAGGTGCAAGGGCAAGTCAAACTAACAGCAGACACCATTAGATGCCTGCTATGGCCAAAATCTGGCCCAACATTTTGAAGTGATAGAGCTAAGATTTAGATTGCATAACGTCTTACACACTACTCCCTGATCAAGTAAATCTACAGTGTTTTAGCTTTTCCAAAAGACCCCAAATTTAAATTACAGTCCTCCCCCATTAGCACACTTGTAAATACACTTAGCGACACAGAGCGAAGAGGGGACATGAAAAAACACTGGCGGGCAAGATAAAGGAAAATCCTAAGGCATTTTATAAGTATATTAAGGGCAAGAGGATAACCAGGGAAAGAGTGGGGCCCATTAGGGACCAAAGTGGCAATCTGTGTGCAGAGCTGGAGGACATAGGTGAGGCTTTAAATGAATACTTTGCATCTGTGTTCACTAGGGAGAAGGAAGGTGTAGGTGTAGAGGTCAGGGAGGGGGATTGTGATATACTTGAACACATAGCATTGAAAGGGAGGAAGTATTAGCTGTTTTAGCGGGCTTAAAAGTGGATAAATCCCAAGGTCCAGATGAGGTGTATCCCAAACTGTTATGTGAGGCAAGGGAAGAGATAGCAGGGGGCTCTGACACAAATTTTCAAATCCTCTCTGGCCACAGGAGAGGTACCAGAGGACTGGAGGACAGCGAATGTGGTGCCATTATTCAAGAAGGGTAGCAGGGATAAACCAGGTAATTACAGGCCAGTGAGTCTAACATCAATGGTTGGGAAAATATTGGAAAAAATTCTGAGGGACAGGATTAATCTTCAACTGGACAGGCAGAGATTAATCAGGGATAGTCAGCACGGCTTTGTCAGGGGGAGATCGTGTCTAACTAACTTGATTGAATTTTTCGAGGCAGTGACTAGATGTGTAGATGAGGGTAAAGCAGCTGATGTAGTCTACATTGACTTCAGTAAGGCTTTTGATAAGGTCCCGCATGGGAGATTGGTTAAGAAGGTCAGAGCCCATGGGATCCAGGGCAATTTGGCAAAGTGGATACAAAGTTGGCTTGGTGGCAGGAGGCAGAGGGTGATGGTCAATGGTTGTTTTTGCGAGTGGAAGCCTGTGACCAGTAGTGTACTGGAGGGATCGGTGCTGGGACCCTTGCTGTTTGTAGTGTACATTAATGATTTAGACGTGAATATAGGAGGTATGATAAGTAAGTTTGCAGATGACATGAAAATTGGTGGTATTATAAATAGTGAGGAGGAAAGCCTTAGATTACAGGACGATATAGATGGGCTGCTAAGATGGGCAAAGCAGTGGCAAATGGAATTTAATCCTGGGATGTGTGAGGTGATGCATTTTGGGAGGACTAACAAGGCAAGGGAATATACAATGGATAGTAGGGCCCTAGGAAATACAGAAGGACAGAGGGATCTTGGTGTACTTGTCCATAAATCACTGAAGGCAGCAGCACAGGTAGATAAGGTGGTTAGACATATGGGATATTTGCCTTTATCAGCTGAGGCACAGCATATAAGGGCAGGGAGGTTATGATAGAGCTGTATAAAACACTAGTTAGGCCACAGCTGGAGTACTGTGTACAGTTCTGGGCACCACACTATAGGAAGGATGTGACTGCACTGGGGAGGGTGCAGAGGAGATTCACCAGGATGTTGCCTGGGCTGGAGCATTTCAGCTATGAAGAGAGACTGAAAAGGCTGGGGTTGTTTTCCTTAGAACAGAGAAGGCTGAGGGGGGACATGATTGAGTTTTACAAAATTATGAGGGGCATTGATAGGTTAGATAGGAAGAAACTTTTTTCCCTTAGTGGAAGGGTCAATAACCAGGGGGCATAGATTTAAGCTAAGGGGCAGGATGTTTAGAGGGGATTTGAGGAAGACATTTTTCACCGAGAGTAGTTGGAATCTGGAACGCACTACCTGAAGAGGTGGTAGAGGCAGGAACCCTCACAACATTTAAGAAGTATTTAGATGAGAACTTGAAACGCCATGGCATACAAGGCCAAGTGCTGGAAAATGGGATTAGAATAGTTAGGTGCTTGATGGCTGGCACGGACACGATGGGCCTATTTCTGTGCTGTATGACTATGACTCTAAACCATTGTTAAAACACACCTGGGCTTGTTTACAATGCAAGGCAAAGATGTACAAAGCGGCAAAAGCTAGTGGTAGGTCAGAGGATTGGGAATTTTTTAGAAACCAGCCACAGATGACTAAAAACTAATAAAGAAAGAGAAAATTGTTGGAGAGTAAATTGGTAAGATATATAAAAAACAAACAGTAACAGCTTTGACGGGTATATAAAAAGAGAGTCGCTAAAGTAAGTGTGGGACCCTTACAGGATGAGACTGGGGAATTAATAACAGGGAACAGGGAAATAGCAGATAATTTAAACCAAAATTTTGCATCGGTCTTCACAGTGGAAGACACAATAAACATCCCAATAATAATAGATGAGCAAGGTGTAAATGGGAGGGAGGAACTTGTAACAATCTCTATCATGAGGAAAAAGGCGCTGAACAAACTGATGGGATTAAAGGCAGACAAGTCGCCAGGACCTGATGGCCTGCATCCAAGGGTTTTAAAAGAAGTGGCTGCAGAGATAGTAGAGGCATTGGCCATAATATACCAAAACTCACTGGATTACGGTAGGGTACCAGTGGATTGGGAAACCGATAATGTGACACCCCGATTCAAGAAAGGAGGAAATTTGAGACCAGTTAGCTTAACATCTGTCACTGAGAAAATGCTAGAGTCCATTATTAAGGAGGAAATAGCAGGACATTTAGAAAAACATCATGTAATCAAACAGAGTCAACATGGTTTTATGAAAGGGAGGTAATGTTTGACAAATTTGTTAGAGTTCTTTGAGGATAAAACAAACAGAGTGGACAAAGGGGAACTGGTAGATGTAGTGTATTTGGATTTTCAGAAGGCATTCGATGAGGTGCCACATAAAAGACTATTACACAAATAGGAGCTCAGGATATTGGGAGTAATGTGTTGGCATGGATTGAGGATTGGCTAACACACAGAAGGCAGAGAGTCGGGATCAATGGGTCTTTTTCAGGTTGGAAAGCTGTAACTTGGATTGGTCAAGGATCGGTCCTCGGGCCTCAACTATTTACTGTCTATATTAATGACTTGGAGGAAGGGACAGAGTGTAGAATATCCAAATTTGCTGGTGATACCAAAATAGGTGGGAAGGCATGTTGTGATGAGGACACAAAGAATCAGCAAAGGGATATAGATAGGTTAAGTGAGCGGGCAAGAACTTGGCAGATGGTGTTCAATGTGGGAAAGTGTGAGGTAATCCACTTTGGTAGGAAGAATAAAAAGGCAGATTATTATTTAGATGGAGAAAGACTACAAAATACTGCAGTACAGAGGGATCTGGGTGTTCTTGTACATGAAACACAAAAAGTTAGCATGCAGGTAATTAGGAAGGCAAATGGAATTTTGGCCTTTATTGCTAGGAGGTTAGAGTTTAAAAATAGGGAAGTCTGATTACAACTGTACAGGGTGTTGGTGAGGCCACACCTGGAGTACTGCGTACAGTTTTGATCCCCGTATTTAAGGAAGGATATACTAGCATTAGAGGCAGTTCAGAAAAGGTTCACTGGGCTGATTCCTGGGATGAAGGGGTTGTCTGGTCAAGAACGGCTAAACAGGTTAGACCTCTATTCATTGGAGTTTAGAAGAATGAGAGGTGATCTTATTGAAACATATAAAATTCTAAGGGGGCTTGACAGGGTAGATGTTGAGAATATGTTTCCACTGGTGGGGGAATCTCAAACTAGGGGACACAATTACAGAATAAGGGGGCACACATTTAAAACTGAGATGCGAAGGAATTTCTTCTCTCAGAGGGTGGTGAATCTCTGGAATTCTCTACCTCAGAGAGTTGTGGAGGCCAGCTCACTAATTGCATTTAAGGAGGACGTAGATAGATTTTTGAAATCTCGGGGTGTCGAGGGTTATGCGGAGCAGGCCTGAGACAGATCAGCCATGATTTTACTAAACGACGGGGCAGGCTCGAAAGGCTGAATGGCCTACTCCTGCTCCTGCTCATTGTGTTCTTGTGTATAGCCAGATCATCACTTGTGGGATTGAGGAAGCAGACTGAGGTGCTAACACAGTGAGATCTGAACCTGAACAGACTTTTAACATACACTCAACCATCATTTGGTAAGCCAGCATTTTTTAAAAATACAGATTTTTGTGTAACTCGAGTTAAGGTGCAGGGAAAAGAAAAACATTTTTGCACTTTAGCCATCAAACACTTTCAGATCAGGTATAGCACCACAAAATGGAACATGAAGCTCCCTTCACTCTAGTGCAACAGCAATGTAGTTGTTCCAGTGCCTACATCAGTAAACTCTATGGTTTCTGAATGGGTTAGACTGCCAATTGAAAACTAAACTGTATTCAATAAATTCATGCCTTTTGGAACTCATTTCATGCAGGACTCTGGCATTTGGCAAAAAGACTGTCACTTCTTCAGTTTCTGTTAGAAATGAACCCAGGTACAAAGGTCAATTGAGAATGTTCAAATCCACTTCAACATCTGCCCATTATTTTTTTTAAATTAAAAGAAAATTTTACTGATGAGCATTTTTTTTGGTCACCAACCTACTCATGTTACCACCATTGTGATGAGTAAGTTTTGCTTTTTAAGTCTCATCAAAATAAAAGTGATTTAAAACAAACATGCCATTCAACCAATGAAATAATGTTGAGTTGAAAAGCAGGCTTCACTTAAAAAACATAGAAACAGAAAAATAGGAGCAGGAGTAGGCCATTCGGCCCTTCGAGCCTGCTCCGTCATTCAAAAAAGATCATGGCTGATCGCCTAATTCAGTACCTTGTTCCCGCTTTCACCCCATATCTCTTGATCCCTTTGGCATTAATATAGCTATCTCCTTCCTGACTTGGCCTCCACTGCCTTCTGTGGTAGAGAATTCCACCAGGTTCACCATCCCGAGTGAAGAAATTTCTCCTCATCTCGGTTCTAAATGGCAAACCCCGTATCCTGAGACTGTAACCCCTGGTTCTGGACTCACCAGCCAGCGGGAACATCCTCCCCGCATCTAGCTTGTCCAGTCCTGTTAGAATTTTATAGGTTTCTATGAGATCCCCTCTCATTCTTCTAAACTCTAATGAATATAGGCCTAGTCGACCCAATCTCTCCTCATACGTCAATCCTGCCATCCCAGGAATCAGCCTAGTAAATCTTCTTTGCACTCCCTCCATGGCAAGAACATCCTTCCTCAGATAAGGAGACCAAAACTGCACACAATACTCCAGATGTGGTCTCACCAAGGCCCTGTATAACTACAGTAAGACATCTTTCTTTCTTCACATTTTTCTTCACAATATAAAATACTTCTGTGTGAATTCTATGCAATTTAATGCAAATCAAAAACATTGAGATTATCTGTTGAATATTCTTGGCAGAATACATTATAGACCAATTTTTGATGTGTTTGTATTGGAAGGGATGACGTTTTATTAAATAAATGCTTTAATTCCATTATTGTGACTTAATATAATGTTATTTTACTGAGATGGGGTGTAATTGGTCTTGGGCAGTAGCCCATAATGGGTGCTAGCAAATGGGTATCTGGCCTAATTTGCTTTTCCATTCAGGCTGGGTATAAAACAAATGGCCGATTTGCTATCGCGTGTTTTTCACTGCTGCCCAAAATCAACTTCACCCCCTGAATTTTGTAGGTCCTCACATTAACAAAAAGGACGTTGTGTTGTGCTACATAACAGTGGCCTGCTTCTTTTACATCATAAATCAGAAGTTTCCAAGAGACAAAGTGCCAAGGAAGCAAATTTAACTCAGCCAGATGATAGATACAGCACAGATGCAAACTCTTGGGAGAGCTGATTGTGTTCATTTGGCTGTTCATGCATTTCTCACAGTTTACAATAACCATGTCCTTCCCAAACTTTCACAAAAATGTGGCTGCCTACATGCCTTTGTGCATGGGAACTATTTCAGCCTGCCTGTACCAGCCAATGATACGAGTTTAACATTTGATACCAAATTCCTTGGCACCTGTCATAGCGAAGACAACTAAAGCAACTTCCGACTCCCTAAAATGACGTTCAAGCAGAAGTGTTTGGACTTTTTTTGGTGAGGTTACAAATCCTTCCTGCTATTTCTATTTAATTTTTGCTGTGGTACTGTGGCTTTCAATGTCATCTTGAACTGGCTGCTGGAAAATATGGAGGGTAATCCAATGATTATAGTCCTTCCAGTTTCCTCTACGCCAGTGAGGAAGTGCTTTGCTTTTTAAAAAAAAAACACGTACCCACAGAAACCGGGAGCTCAGACATGGGGAATCATTGTCATAAATTCATATCTCAACCATTTATGTATCATACTTTTAGTGCCTCAAATTTATTGCAAATATTTTTACAATGCCAGAAAATATTCAACAATTTAGGATAAATTTAAATGAAAAACACTACTCATACTCATGCATTAGCAGACTAGAAACCTTGATGGAATGATTCTTTTATCAGTATCAAAAATTTTAAAAGCAGACTCAAATCTGAATTTCTTTGCATTTTATGTGAGAGAGAAGATTTGGAATCAATTCTAACAGAATGGGGTCATTTCTCCCCTATAAAAAAATAAACCATAGCTTGGCTGAGCACAAGCTCTCAAAATGTTGAAAATGTTGATGATGTTGAATTTCTGACTGGAGCTACACTCAATTTTCTTTTGCATCTTGCCGAAGAGAGAAGTGGCATATAACTTTGTTGTTCCAACATACAATGTTAGAATGGCAGGACTCTAGTTTCCATCTGACATCTGCATTTGTAGCACTGTCACAAGATGATGAACAGGGCTGTCTCAGAGGGAAGTAATGGGGAAACAAATTAAATTGACAAGAAATTCACATTCTACACCATGTTTATTAAGTTCCATTTACCATAAAATAACCAAAGGAAAGAGAACATGAGAGGGAAGAAGTGAAAGAGACAAAGAGCAAAAGAAAGAGCTTGCATTGTGTAGTGCCTTTATAGAAAATGAATTATATACTGAAGGTAGTCATGACAAACGCGGCAGTCAATTTGATCAGAAGATCCTACAGACAGCAATCAGGTAAATGACCAGTTCATCTGCTTTTCTATTGTTGGTTGAGTGATCAATGTCAGCCAGGAGACTCAAAGAAATCCTCTGCTCCACCTCAAAAAGTGCCCTGGGATCGTTAACATCTTTTACCCCTGAGCTGCTAAAAGAAGGCGCCTCAGTATAATGCCTCATCTGAAAGGAGACACCTCCAACAGTGCTCCAACCTCCTTCATTGCAAGAGAATTTGAGTACAGGATCAAGGATGTCTTACTGCAGTTATACAGGGCCTTGGTGAGACCACATCTGGAGTACTGTGTGCAGTTTTGGTCTCCTTATCTGAGGAAGGATGTTCTTAACGTGGAGGGAGTGCACTAGAGTTTAGAAGAATTAGACGGGATCTCATAGAAACCTATTAAATACTAACAGGACTAGACAGGCTAGATGCGGGGAGGATGTTTCCAAGGCTGGTGAGTCCAGAACCAGGGGTCACAGTCTCAGGATACAGGGTATGCCATTTAAAACTGAAATGAGGAGAAATTTCTTCACTCACAGGGTGGTGAACCTGTAGAATTCTCTACTGCAGAAGGCAGTGGAGGCCAAGTCATTAAATATATTCAAGAAGGAGATAGATATATTTCTTAATGCCAAAGGGATCAAGGGATATGGGGAGAAAGCGGGAACAAGGTACTTGAATTAGATGATCAGCCATGATCTTTTTTGAATGGCGGAGCAGGCCCAAAGGGCCGAATGACCTACTCCTGATCCTATTTTCTATGCTTCTATGCAGCATTGAGATATTTGGAAATCAGCATGACACAGTAGAGCATTCTGTTAGAAGTAGATGGTTACAATATTGAACTATTCACATTTTCAAGCAATTTGACTACTGCAAGAAAAATATTGATGTGGTGATGAGATTCTTAGAGTCCTCATTTAAGTGAAGATCCAGAGCCATTTGCTTTGAGCTCACTCCAGATACCATGTCATTAGTACTAAAGTTTGAAGGTAAATCGCCACCAAAAGGGGAGCATGAATTATAAAAAGACTCTGCCTGGCTTGAGCTTCAAAATCAGCTGTTGATGTTAGACATGACCAAAACTTCTGTTTCCCAGCAACCATATGAGCTTTGTGAATCACAGACCACCACAGACCCTTGACAACTGCATAAACATTTCTATATATGGATTAAATGCCAATATATTTTAAAACACCTCCACAGATATTTTATAATAAAACATTCAGGGGGGAAGAATCATATCACAAAAGGGTATGCAATTTCCTAAGGGCAGGCTGCAGTCTTAAGCAATTATCTCCCTGTGAACTGCTCTAGACATGTTTAGTTCAAATTAGATGATTTGACAATGTGTGTATTTAGTCCATTAGTATCAGTCTTTCCTGGTAAGGGTTGAGAAAGACTTGCAAAAAAACAAAATAAAAGCTGCCCCGAAGATTCTGCCAGTTTATAACGTATGAAACACACATTTAAGGGTGTTTCAATTGCAATGATGAATGGCTCGAAGCTTGTTCTCATTATTTATGACATCTGTGTTTCCATGTTAATATCTTGAAACACTCCTGTGTTCTATGCAGTGTGTAATTATTTTTGTTTAGTAATATCCCCAATAAAACCATTACACACTCTCACCCTGGCCGTTATCCCCGCTACGGCCCTCACCTCTGCTCCCGTAAGTCCATGGGACGCAGACTTGAAAGGATATGGCACACAAATGGTTTAGCCATCCATCACCAGATCTGGCTAGACCACTTAAAACACTATTGGTTTCCTGCTCTCTTGTGCCAAAACTGCTCACAATTCCAAGATCATCCTGAAATGCAAAGATAACTCCTGGCTTTTTTTCTATACTGCAAACTGTTTTCTTAAACCCCTCTCCACTGTCCCTTTTACCTTCACCTCCAACAATAAGTGCGATGAGCTTTTTGACTTCTTTGTCACGAAGACTGAGATCATCTGATCAGTTGCCTCTGCTGCAGCACTCTTTCACTTGCCCCTCTGCCAAACTTCCTATGAAGCTCCCCCCTGCCCTAGCCTTGAATTCACATCTTTCTTTAGTTTCTCTTCTATTTCCCCTCACGCCCTCTCTAAGCTCATCTTATCCGTGAAACCCACCTCCTGTTCACTCGATCCTATCCCCACTAAACTACTGATCATCCAACTTCCTCTCCTAGTCTCCAAGTTAGCCGATATTGTTAACGGTTCTCTCCCTTTAGGTTTGAATCCTTCCAATCAGGTTTCCACCCTGCCACAGTACCGAAACAGCTCTTAGCAAAGTCACAAATGACATACTATGTGGCTTTAACAAACGTAAACTTTCCTTCCTCATCCTTCTTGACCTTTCTGCAGCCTTTGACAGGGTTGACCACACCATCCTCCTCTTGTTGTGCAGTCAGGTGGAACTGCTCTCACCTGGCTCCATTCTTATCTGTCTAATCATACCCAGAGTATCACTTGCAATGGCTTCTCTTCCTGCTCCTGCACCGTTACATCTAGTGTCCCCCGAGGATCTACCCTTGGCCCCCTCCTATTTCTTATCTGCATGCTGCCCATCGGTGACATCACCTGAAAGCACAGGGTTAGTTTTCACATGTACACTGATGACACCTAGTTCTACCTCACCACCACCTCTTGACTCTTCCACTGTTGCTAAACTATCAGATTGCTCACCCAACATCCAGTACTGATGAGCAGATATTTCCTCCAATTAAATAGTGGGAAAACCAAAGCCACCGTTTTCAGTCCCCACTCCAATCTCTGTTTCCTAGATACTGACTCCATCCCTCTCCCTGGCAACAGTCTGAGATTAAGCCAGTCTGTTCGCAACCTTGGTGTCACATTTGACCCAGAAGCGAGCTTCCGACCACATCTTCACGTCATTACTAAGACCACCTGTTTCCACCTCAAACATCGCTCGTCACTGTCTCAGCTTATCTGCTGCTGAAACCCTCAGGCATGCCTTTCTTACCTCCAGACTTGACTATTCCAACGCACTCCTGGCTAGTCTCCCACATTCTAACTTCCGTAAACTTGGTCATCCAAAACTCTGCTGCCCGTGTCTTAACTCAAACCAAGTCCCGTTCACCTATCACCCCTGTGCTCACTGACTTACATTGGCTTGCAGTCAAGCAATGCCTTGATTTTAAAATTCTCATCCTTGTTTCAAATCCCTCCATGGCCTTGCCCCTCCCTATCGCTGTAATCTCCTCCAGCCCCAAAACCCTTTGTGATATCTGCACTCCTCTAATTCTGGCTTCTTCAACATCCCTGATTTTAATCACTCAACCAGTGGTGGCTGTGCCTTCAGTTGCCTAGGTCATAAGCTCTGGATTTCCCTCACTACACCTCTCTGCCTTGCTTTCCTCCTTCAAGAAAGTCCTTAAAACCTACCTCTTTGACCAAACTTTTGTTCACCTGACGTAATATCTCCTTATGTGGCTCGGTGTCATATGGTGTTTTATAATGCTCCTGTGAAGCATCTTGGGATGTTTTATTACGTCAAGGCGCTTTATAAATATATTTTGTTGTTTTATATTGTATATCAAAAGTGATCTGCTTTACATTCAGCTGCGTTAGATTGTTCTTTTCAAATTCACAGAAAATCATTCTTGCAGCTGCAGCAGTCGAGAAAAATTAGCAACTCGAGGTCAAATCCATGTTGAAAGCGGTTTACCTCAGAAAGGATTTGGATTTTGTGTTTCTGTACATTTAAATTAGAATATTTATCTTAGCATACCGATATCTATCCAAATTACAGGCATCCAAATTTCAATTAGCCGCAAACCCTCTCATATCTTGAATTGTGATGATCTAAGTTTCGGAAGCCAGTGCACCTGCAGTATTTACATATAAACAGCTGCTTACATACTAGTGGCTATCTATGTGTACTTTCTTCTTGCTGATTTTAAAAAAACACAATCCGAACAATCCACACTTGTGTTGTACCCCAGCAGAATTGCAACATTGTTTTTGCATTCGCTTCCTTGGGGTCTGCTTGGGCCCTAAGCTCTGGCATTCACTCCCTAAACCTCTCTGTCTCTTAAGCTCCCTCTCCTCCTTAAAACATCGACCAAGCTTTTGGTCACTTGTTGCCTTGTGGTTTGATTTCAAATTTTGTTTGGTTAAGTGCCGTGGGCTGTTTTACTATGTTCACGGCATTCTATAAATACAAGTTAAACTGGAGTGAGTTTTTTTTAAGTAAAGAGAAATTAGCACCGCAGCCTCACAGCTCCAGCGACCCGGGTTCAATTCTGGGTACTGCCTGTGTGGAGTTTGCAAGTTCTCCCTGTGTCTGCGTGGGTTTTCTCCGGGTGCTCCGGTTTCCTCCCACAAGCCAAAAGACTTGCAGGTTGGTAGGTAAATTGGCCATTATAAATTGGCCCTAGTATAGGTAGGTGGTAGGGAAATATAGGGACAGGTGGGGATTTGGTAGGAATATGGGATTAGTGTAGGATTAGTATAAATGGGTGGTTGATGGTCGGCACAGACTCGGTGGGCCGAAGGGCCTGTTTCAGTGCTGTATCTCTAAACTAAACCACTTTAAAAGGAATTAATTGTATGGAACACAAAGAAATTTCTATTCTCTTCTAACTTCCACTACAGCTGAACATGTATGTTCAAAAAACTAGAACAATCCTCCTGTGTTTCATTTTTCTTGAAGGTTGCAATCAGAAATGTTGCTTAGTGGCGAAAAGGCTCAATGACCAAGGCTGAAGTTACATTGTTGAGGTAACACCAGGGGGCCTATCACTGCCACCAAGATGCAGCTGCACTCATTGATGTTACCAAATATAAAATGGAAGACATTTCATATTGCAGCATGGTCAATACCCATCCTATAAATGTCACAGGCATTAACTAAATAAGGGCAATGACTGCATTCCTAAGAAGGAAAAGAGATTGTCAGAGACCAAAAAGGCTTCAAAGATTAGAGCGAGCCAGAAGATTTGCTATTTAAAAGCATTTTAAATATCACTTTAGTGTGCTGGAAAGAACAGAAAGACAAGATGCTTAAACTGAGCGACTTGACACTGTCCTTCAAAACCAAAGCTGTCATAAATCTTGGTATAAAATACAGAAGGTCACAACTGAAATCAGTAAATCTTAGTCACAAAGTATATCAAATCGAATAAGCCTGAATTTTTGGAACGTCCCTACTTATCAATGTATTTCATTCCAGAAGCAGCAGGACTTAGGTCATTTATCTTAAACAAATAAAACCCCAGGGGTAGATCATCATTCTTTTCATTAGTATAATTGCAATACCCATTTCAGTTTCCATTCAACTTGTTTATTATGAATGTTGCAACTGGGGCTTTTCATACATTTTTCTTTTCCAATTTACAACAGTCCAACAATTTCTGTGAGTGGATTGTGTCCATTATGACCAGAATTCTACGTCTTTTACTTTCTGTCCTTCTATACCTCCGTCTCACAATTGACCATGACCATGGTAAATTCCCTACCAGGATCTATACAAGAATCCCACTACACCATCAGGGTATTCAATCATAAAAAAAACATATCTTAGGTCAGAATCTCAAAGGCTAAACCAATTACTTTTATTTAGTCTTAACTTATTATAAAATTACTGGCCATATACAAGTACTTTAAATGTTTGCATCAAAAATATCTATGAGAGCACTGTGCTCTGAGTCCCTGCCTACAGTCTCTTGGAATAAAATTCTCTCTTTTGGTATGCTTCAGGTAGGGAGTTGCAGATTGGTTCAATTGGAAGGATTTTCACGAATGAGTCAGGAAGTTGTGGGCTCAAGCACCACACCAGGAGCAAGTAGGCCATCTCACACTATTGTTGCAGGTGTCATCTTTTGGATGAGACAAATATTTATGTAACACCGTTAACATAGCAAAGCATGCCAAGGTACTTTAGAGAGGGATAAGGAAACAAAATAGGTGCTGAAACAAAGAAGAGATATATGGAGTCACCAAAAGCTTGGTCAAAGAAGCAAGTTTTAATGAGGATCTTGAACCAGGAGAAGATGAAGAGTCAGAGTGGTTCGGGAAGGGGATTCAAGATCGTTTGGTCTCGGCAGTTGAAGGAAAGGCTGCCAAGGGTGGGCTGACTATAGGGGGAATGGACAAGAGGCCGGAGAGAGGAGCAGAGAGTTGTTAGGGGGAGGCGGGTAGCGTGGAGGAGAGTGTTGTAGCATTGCAGAAGTTTACAAAGACAGGGCGGAGTGAGGTTATGGAGAAATTTAAACACAAGGCTGAACATTATTGATGACGAACTGGAGCAGGAGCCAAAAAAGGTCAGCAAGAACGGGAGTAAAAGGCCAGTCAGATTCGGTATGGGAGAGGATAGGGGCTGCAGAGTATTCGATGAGCCAAGTTCATTGCCAGGGAGGAAAACATTGGAATATTTAAGTTTGGATGTGACAAAGGAACTCTAATGAGGGATTAAGCAGCAGATGGACTGAGATATGGTTGGAGGCTCATCACGTAATGGAGGTGAAAGTAGATGATTTTTGAGAGGAGAGGATATGAGATCAGAAGCTCACTCTGAATCAAATAGGACACCAAGGCTGACAACAAACTAAAGCGAGAGGAATGGAGTTGATAGTAAGGGTATGGAACTTGTGACAGGTGCTGAAAAATATAGCCGCTATCTTCCCAATGTTCAGCTGGAGGTGATTACAGTTCATTCAAGATGAACAGGCTGACAAAACAGAGGAAGCAAAGGGGTTAAAATAGGTGGTGGAAAGGTGTTCTCAGTATGTCTGTGGATGACATGGTGCGGGTATGGAAAAATAAGCTATTAGTGGAGATGCTCTGGCTACAATTGGATGAGTGGAGCAAGTAAGGGCAGTTTCAGCAAACTGGGTAATGGAGTAAAGGCCTTGGAGGAAAATGCTTTAGCTGACAGTGTCAAAAGCTGCATATACATCAAGGAGGATAAGAAAAGATAATAGTCAAAGAGAACAACACTTGTACCCTTCACTAAAGTCATCGCATTGCTCTGACAGGAGTGGAAACATGATTGGACAGATTCAAACATGGAGTATCAAAAAAGATGAGTACAAATTTGGGAAGTGACAAGATGGTGAAAGACTTGAGAGGATAGGGAGGTTGCAGATGGAGCGGTAGTTTGCAAGGACAAAGGGGTCAAGGGTGTGATGTTCTTTGAGGAAGAGTTAATTATGGCTATTGTGAAAATGAGTGAGATAATACCTAAAAAGAACTATTGACAATGTCAGCTGGCACAAGAGCCAGGCATGGAATTTGAGTGGTCAACAGTTTAGTGAGAATGAGATCAAGAGATTAGGAGATATGACTTAGGGCCTGGGTAGGAGCAGCCCTGTGGAAACTTGAGAAATCTAGGTCCATTATGCTTTAAGGTAGACACTGAAGTGCCCAGTGCAACATTCCTCTCTCAACCCAATCCCACCTAAACTAAACAACCTCATTGTGAGCAAAATGGCTCACACACTTCTTATGTTACATTCATTAGGGACAGCAAAGTTATTCATCATTTCTTTTCTCTTCGTATGAAATATGTAAGTCAACGTTACAGTCAAAGAGTCATACAGTTATACAGCACAGAAACAGGACCTTCGACCCATCATGTCCGTGCTGGCCATCAAGCAACTAACTGCTCTTATCCCATTTTCCAGCACTTGGCCCGTAGCCTTGTATGCTGTGGCGTTTTAAGTGCTCATCTAAATACTTCTTAAATGTTGTCAGGGTTCTAGCCTCTACCACCTCTTCAGGCTAGTACGTTCCAGATTCCAAACGCCCTCTGAGTGAAAAATGTCTTCCTCAAATCCCCTCTAAACCTCCTGCCCCATACATTAAATCTATGCCCCCTGGTTATTTACCCCTCCACTAAGGGAAAAAGTTCCTTCCTATCTAACCCCTCAATGTCCCTCATAATTTTGTATACCTCAAATCACGTCCCCCCTCAGCCTTCTCTACTCTAAGGAAAACAACCCTAGCCTATCCAGTCTCTCTTCACAGCTGAAATGCTCCAGCCCAGGCAACATCCTGGTGAATCTCCTCTGCACCCTCCCCAATGCAGTCACATCCTTCCTATAGTGTGGAGCCCAGAACTGTACATAGTACTCCAACTGTGGTCTAACTAGCATTTTATACAGCTCCATCATAACCTCCCTGCTCTTATACTCTATGCCTCGGCTAATAAAGGCAAGTATTCCATATGCCTTCCTAACCATCTTATCTACCT
The DNA here is from genome assembly GCF_036365525.1 of Heterodontus francisci. Classification (NCBI taxonomy): domain Eukaryota; kingdom Metazoa; phylum Chordata; class Chondrichthyes; order Heterodontiformes; family Heterodontidae; genus Heterodontus; species Heterodontus francisci. Next base: position 56,802,213 of record NC_090392.1, on the reverse strand, counting down.
GTGCTGCTGCCTTCAGTGATCTATGGACAAGTACACCAAGGTCCCTCTGACCCTCTGTACATCCTAGGGTCCTACCATCCATTGTATATTCCCTTGCCTTGTTAGTCCTCCCAAAATGCATCACCTTACATTTCTCATGATTGAATTCCATTTGCCACTGCTTTGCCCATCTTAGCAGCCCATCTATATTGTCCTGTAATCTATGGCTTTCCTCCTCACTATTTACAACACCACCAATTTCCATGTCATCTGCAAACTTACTTATCATACCTCCTATATTCATGTCTAAATCATTAATGCACACTACAAACAGCAAGGGTCCCAAAACCGATCCCTGAGGTAAACCACTGGTCACAGGCTTCCACTCACATAAAGAACCCTCGACTATCACCCTCTGCCTCCTGCCACTAAGTCAATTTTGGATCTACTTTGCCAAATTGCCCTGGATCCCATGGGCTCTGACCGTCTTAACCAATCTCCCATGCGGGACCTTATCAAAAGCCTTAATGAAGTCCATGTTGGCTACATCAACTGCTTTACCCTCATCTACACATCTAGTCACCGCCTCGAAAAATTCAATCAAGTTTGTTAGAAATGATCTCACCCCGACAAAGCCATGCTGACTATCCCTGATTAATCCCTGCCTCTCCAAGTGGAGGTTAGTCCTGTCCCTCAGAATTTTTTCCAATATTTTCCCAACCACTGATGTTAGACTCACTGGCCTGTAATTACCTGGTTTACTCTCCTAATTACTTTTTTTTTTAAGTACCCACCTACAGTTTCCACTGTATTCAGCGCTCTGTATCTGCTATATGCCTGCTTTTTTTCCTGATCCAATCCTCGATATCTATCCCTTGACATCCAGGGTTCCCTGGATTTGTTGGTCCTACCCTTCACCTTAACGGGTGGGTACACGTTGGTTCTGAACTCTCACTATTTCATCTTTGAATGACTCCCGCTGGTCTAATGTAGACTTTCCTACAAGTAGCTTCTCCCAGTCCACTTTGGCCAGATCCTGTTTTATCATATTGAAATCGGCCTTCCCCTAATTCAGTCCTTTTATTTCCGGTCCTTCTTTGTCCTTTTCCATAACTACCTTCAATCTCATAGAGTTATGGTCACTATCCCCAAAATGCTCCGCCACTGACACTTCTACCACTTGCCCGGCTTCATTCCCTAGGATTAGGTCCAGTACTGCCCCTTCTCATGTAGGACTTTCTACGTACTGGCTCTAAAAGCTTGCTGTATGCATTTTAAGAATTCTGTCCTTTTTTAAGCCTTTTGCACTAAGATTATCCTAATTGATATTGTGGAAGTTGAAATCCCTTACTATTATTACCCTATTATTTTTACACTTCTGAGATTTGCCTATATATCTGCTCCTCTAACACTCCCTGATTGTTTGGAGGCCTGTATTTCACTCCCAGCCAAGTGATTGTGCCCGTTTTGTTTTTAAGTTCTACCCATATAACGTCCATGGAGTTTTTAAGCAATACAGCCTACAAAAATCCAACAAAAAGCTTATGGCTATTAACTGCCCTCCCCCCAAATCCCTTTGAAGCAGAAAGCAATCATGTTAATGTAGAAACCACTGCATCCAATCATATTACCTATTAATGACACAATGGGAAGAGGAAAGGGGACTTCTTTTGTACAATTAGAACCCACCACCTGCAGCCTTTATGCATAAAATAGTAGGCAATTCCCACAAAAAGTTTACATCAAGTTTAACCAGCATTAGAAATGTAGAATAAATATAACCTAGTTATTGCATCCTTGATACACTGTGATATAAATAATTCGTATTCACTAATTATAAAAACTACTCTTGCTTCAGGGAGCACAATTTCAAATCTGTTTTGCATTTTATTTTGCACATACGGCCAAGTTATTAATCTATTATTTATATTGAAAAAAAGGTCAAACATTATTGGAGTGAGTTCCAGAATTGAAAAGCTTATTTCATAAGTTACAGATTACCATAGACTCTCAACTAATATACTAAAAATATCAGCGCACAGTGTTCAATTATTTTACAGCCATCTTCACTCTTTTTCTGGTTCACAGAATCTTCTGTTTGGAGTCTGGAACATAACTGTATCTTCAAGGAGAGGGCAAAATTGAGAGTGGGAGGAGTGTGTTCAGTGGAAAGTACTCACCAAGTGATACAAATAAATTTATCTTGTGGCAAGTTCTTTGCTTATGCAACATAATTAACAACTTGCATATATTTAGCACCTTTACTGCAGTAAAACATACCAAGGCGCTTCACAGGAGCATTATCAAAATTTGACAGTGAGCTACATAAGGGGATATTAGGGTAGCTGATCAAAAACCTGGTTAAAGAGCTTCTCAAAGTAGGAAAAAGAGAGGTAGAGAGACAAAGAGGTTTAGGGAGAGAATTCCAGAGCTTCGGGCCGTGGCAACTCAAGGCACAGCTACCAATGATGGAGCAATTAAAATTGGGGATGCACACGTGGCCAGAATTGGAGGAGAGCAGATATATCAGAGGGCTGTATACAGGAGGGGTGAGGTCATGGAGGGATTTGAAAACAAGGATTAGAATTTTAAAATTGAGAAATTCCTTAGCAGGGACCTGAGGTCAAGGATAATGGGTGAACAGGACTTGGGGCTGGTTAGGACACAGGCAGCAGAGTTTCAGATGGTCTTAAGTTTAGGAAGGGTAGAAGACGGGAAGCTGGCCAGGAGTGGGTTGGAATAGTCAAGTTTAGAAGTATTTAAGGAATGAATGAGGGTTTCAGCAGCAGATAAGCTAAAACAAGGGTGGAGTCAGGCCATGCTACAGAAGTGGAAATAGGTGGTCTTGGTAATAGCACCGATATAACGTCAGAAGTTTTTCCCGGGGTCAAATATGACACCAAGGTTGCGAACAGTCTGGTTCAGTCTCAGGCAGTTGCCTGGGTGAGGGATCGAGTTGGTGGCCAGGAAACAGAGTTTGTGTTGGGGAACAAAGTCAGTGGCTTTGGCCTTTCCAATATCCACCGGGAGGAAGTATCTGCTCATCCAGTATTGGGCAAGGAGTCTAACAAATCAGAGACAGTGGAGGGGTTGAGATAGGTGGTGGTGAGGCAGAACTGTGTGTAATAAGCGTACATGTAAAACCTAGCGTGTTTTCGGATGATGTTACTGAGGGGCAGCGCATAGTGAGAAATAGAAGGGGGCATCTGCTATTTCATGTCTACGTTTGTGAAGTAACAATGATAAGCTATAGCTGGCTTGAAATCAGCTTACAGTGCAGAGTAACTCCATCCCATTGCACAGGAATTAACTTTTCTGATCAGCTGTGAAGAATAATGTGGACATGTCAGATTTAGGAAAACCTAGTGGAGATGTGCATCCAGTTTATAATATTGTTTCTAGATTGGGACACTTCCAAACTCACTGGCTCCAAATAAATGAATGGAACTAATTTGGGACAGATGCTAAAACCTTTAGAAACCACATAATTACAGCAAATTCAGGGTGTTCACCAAGATTAGAAATTCAGGCTCTTTATGGACAAAGGACAGGTCTCTTAAAACAAGATCATGTCTACCACAAAAACACTGCCAAGTAGTTCTGTTTCCAATGTAATCTTTTAATCACACGGTTTCAAATTGGAAACTCAGTACTAATGTGTGCTCAATTATTGGCAGTTTTGTACACGCACCAAGAACTGGATGGAGACTGCCAAATTTATTTCAAGCAGAGCATTGCACACACAGAGAACGTTTTCGTGCCATCAGTCAAAGATTTATCTGAATTAAGGCCCAGAGGTGACGCACTGTATGAATTAGTTACTAAAAGCGAAAGGGGACAAAACTGAAAGGGACCTGAAAACAGGTGTGGGGATCGCAATGCAGGATTATCCCGCACACCATTTTACTGATGCAGGCAGCATAGAAGCATGATTTCTGCTTGCCACCATGGGCAGCTGATCATCCAGGACAATTAATGTCCAGTACACAGGCAGCAGTTATGATGCATTAATTCTGTGGTAGTCCGCTGTGCCATCTGCATTTTAGCCACCACAATAAACCAGAGGGTGGCTACTGGGCGACAAGAGCTATCCTTATATGACAAGGTTCATGACTCCGATGTGTAACACACACACGTGGCATTCATACAAAGAAAGCCATGTAGCCACACAAAATGTGATAGAACAGACCACTGGGGTGCTTAAAGAATGCTTCCCCTGCCTGGACAGATCTGGAGGAGCCCTATAGTACTCGGCAGAGCAGTGTCAAGAATCGTGGTGGTCTGCTGCATGCTGCACTACATTGCCATTAGAAGGCTACAGTCTTTGCCATCTGCGACACGGTGCAACCAGCAAGCAGGAGGAACAGCATAGTCCCTTTTGTTGTGGTACATCTCAGAGTTGACATACGATGCCCGCAAAGCAATGTGCATGCAGTCAATGGCACCCTGTATCATGGGGAAGCCTGCAATCCCACAAAGCTGTCTGCTCACTCTGCCCGCTTTTCTCTCGTAGAACGGAATCAAGTGTATTCTCTTGGAACATAGACCCTCAGTGACCTTCCTTATGCAACAGCGGACAGCAAACTGGGAGATGTTGCAAATATTACCTGCTCCAGCCTGGAAGGAGCCAGACAACATAAAGGTTCATGGGCTCGATCACCTTCACAACCACTGGCAACACTGTCCTTGTCCTGCTCTGAGGTTGGAGTTGTGGCTGAAGGACGTGGCAGATTTCAGTGAAGACATCCTTCATGAAGTGCAGACATCTGAAACACTGTTCCTCACTGATGTTCAGGTAGGAGAATTGCTCCCTGAACATCCTCGATGGATATAGCCTCCTGCTGAGAGCTCTTCTGCCCCTCTTCCTCCCTCTTCCAGCAGCTTGTCTTGCTGTGTCACCTGTGCTCATTTTCCCTGACATATAGTAGTCCAAAGGAAATGCATATTATTGCACCCATATCTGGGAGAAAGTGGTTTGTGCAGAATCCTTGAAATTAGGACAAAGTCCTCCAGCATATGTCACACCAAACCCTGTAGATTTTAAAGAACTCTAGAAATCAGCAAAACACTTCTACAATCATCGCAATGGCCAGTAAAAATCAGCAACTAACCGGAAAATAGTTGATGATCCCTTTAAATAGCATTAGTGGGGTCCTTCCTGCTGTTGAATGAGTGTTCAGCTGTGTGACGTTAAAAGAGGGTATTAGCTGGAGCACTGAGCTCCAAGATGACAGCACTGGCATCAAATCAATGTCACATGCTGACTGATGTCATGATCTGTCTACTCTGCATATTTCCTGCCGACGTGATATCAAGAAATGGCTGAGTGCAATAGATACAGCAAAGGCTATGGGCACCGATAACATCCCAGTTGTAGAACTGAAAACATGCTCCAGAACTAGCCGCACCCACAACCAAGCTGTTCTAGTATAGCTACAATACAGGCATCTACACGACAATGTGGAAAATTACTCAAGTATATCTTGTCCAAAAAAAAGCAGGACAAATCCAGCGTGGCCAATTACTGTCCCTTCAGTCTCCTCTCAATCATCAGCAAAGTGATGGAAGGTATTGTTGACAGCGCTACCAAGTGGCACTTACTCATCAGTAACCCACTCACTGATGCACAGTCTGGGTTCCAACAGGGCAATTTGGCTCCAGATCTCATTACATCTTTTGTCCAAACATGGACAAGAGAGCTGAATTCCAAAGGTGAGGTGAGGTTAGAATGACGGCCCTTGACATCAAGGCAGCATTTGACTGAGTGAGGCATCAAGGAGCCCTAGTAAAATTGAAGACACTGGGCCATCTGGGGGAAAACTCTCCACTGGCTGGAATCATACCTAGCACTAAGGAAGATGGTTGTGGTTTTTTTAAAATTCATTCATGGGATGTAAGCGTCACGGGCCAGGCCAGCATTTATTGCCCATCCCTAATTTCCCTTGAGAAGGTGGTGGTGAGCTGCCTTCTTGAACCGCTGCAGTCTATTTGGGGTAGGTAGACCCACAGTGCTGTTAGGAAGGGAGTTCCAGGATTTTGACCCAGCGACAGTGAAGGAACAGCGATATAGTTCCAAGTCAGGATGGTGTGTGACTTGGAGGGGAACTTGCAGGTGGTGGTGTTCCCATGTATTTGCTGCCCTTGTCCTTCTAGTTGGTAGAGGTCGCAGGTTTGGAAGCTGCTGTCTAAGGAGCCTTGGTGCATTGGAGGCCAATCATCTCAGTCCCAGGACATCAATGCAGGAGTTCCTCAGTGTAGTGTCCTAGGTCCAGCCATCTTCAGCTGCTTCATCAATTATCTTCCTTCAATCATAAGGTCAGAAGTGGGGCTGTTTGCTGATGATTGCGGTTTGTGCAGTTACATTCATAACTCCTCAGATAAAGAAGCAGTCTATGCCTACATGCAGCAAGACCTGAACAACATTAAGGCTCAGACTGTTAAGTGGCAAGTTATATTCGTGCCACACAAGCGACAAGCAATGGTGATCTCCAACAAGAGATAATCTAACCATCACCTCTTGTCATTCAACGACATGACTATCACTGAATCCCACACCAACAACTTATTGGGGATTAACATTGATCAAAAATGTAACTGGACCAGCCACATAAATACTGTGGCTACATCAGCAGGTCAAAGGTTGGGAATTCTGCAGCGAGGAACTCACCTGCTGACTTCTCAAAGCATGTCCACTATCAACAAGGCACAAATCGGGAGTGTGATGGAACATTCTCCGCTTGTCTGGATGAGTACAGCTCCAACAACACTCAAGAAGCTCTGCACCATCCAGGACAAGCAGCCCACTTGATCGGCACCCCATGCACAACCGTAAACAGTTATTTCCTCCACCGGTGCACAGTGGCAACAGTATGTCCCATATACAAGATGCACTGTAGCAACTCACCAAGGCTCCTTCAACAACACTGTCCAAACCTGCGACCTCTACCACCTAGAAGGACAAGGGCCGCATGCACATGGGAAAACCACAACCTGCAAGCCACATACCATCCTGACTTGGAAATATATCACCATTCCTTCTCTGTCACTGGATCAAAATCCTGGAACTCCCTCACTAACAGCACTGTGGGTATACCTACACCAAATGGACAGCAGCTGTTCAAGAAGGCAGCTCACCACCACCTTCTCAAGGGCATTTAGGACTGGGCAAAAACTGCTGGCCTTGCCAGCGATGTCCATATTTATAAAGAAACACTCCTTGTGCATGCATTTCTAGCCTCACCAAAAATGGCATGCATGTCGGCTCTCACCAGAAGTGTGCACGCATGCCACTGATGCCATATTGGAACCAAAACAATACTCAGTGTTGAAAAACTGGGCAATAAGGAGCTGAATTTCAAAGCCAAAGTTTTAACATTGTATTGAGTCTATACTGAGAAACCAGTGTAGTTATATTGTGCCAGATGCTTTTGACCATGGGAGGAGGACTTGCCAAATGCACAGATTTTAGATGACAATTTTTCCTATTTTAATTCTTTTCAACATGAAAAATAATTTATTTTCAATTATTTAATTTTCAGCTCGCCAGCAGTAAAAGGTCTGCAAGAACAAACTGGTTTAACTTGAAATGCAAATATTGCTCAGTTTCTTACTTATAATTCAATTTTGCTGGAACTCAACACCATAGAATTCCTTACTTCTCCTCAATCTTGTATTCCTTGCTAGAAATAAATTACTTTTTCCCTTATTAATTTTAATTGCATGGAAGTAATTTGTAGTTTGCATTACCAGAGGTTAGAGAGCTATATGCTGATAATAAATTACATTTATTTCAAATATGGTCAATTTAATGTTAAAGGAAAGATATTTTAGGAAGGTTCAACTTGACATTATTTAGTTGTAAACAAATACAAGTTTTAAAATACTGAAGAAAATGCATGATAGTTGTTGTAACCATTCAGAACATGGTAAAAAAAAATCCACTTTGAAATGTACCTTTTTTGTTAAGAAAAGTTTTATTGATAGTGCAATGATTTTGAAAATTCTTTGAGTGGACTTCCAGCAAGCCTGCTAGGAAGCACATGTGGAAAGCAAATGAAAGCACTGTTGTGATGCCTCCCTGATGGAAAAGCCTACTGGCATTCATTGGAGAGCAATCCATGTCCATGAAATGGCACCTCAGCAAAAAATCATCAGAGAAGTTTGTTGCGTGAATTAGGGTAACACAAATAACTGACCCTGTCCTACAGTCAGCTGGCAAGGTTACTGTGCTGGCAAGTGAGTGGTAAGTTCCATGCTGAGCGCCAAAGTCCAAAATGGCCTCAAAATCATATTTTCTCTTTTCATACGCACATTTCGCACCATGGAGAAAAATTGCAGTGGAACAATCTTATTCATCAAACCAAGGAGAAAAGTGGCAGTGCACACCTACACATGACAGGATGACATTGTTAGGAAAACACTTCGTTTAAACCTACATGGAAATGTATAATGACGAAAGATTAATATCCTAGACAAGCTGCTACACAGCCTCCAGCCAGGAAACCATGTTAAATCCTCTCACACCATGTTATGTTAGGTCAAAATGACAAAATGGCAGGGAAGAATTGATAGGAAATATAGCACAATAAAAATGAATTATCTTTCAACTGCAATTAATCAATTATGGTACTCTATAAATCATTTTTCACTTGCCTTACATGAATTAATAAAGAAGAAACCCAGATTAAAAGAATAAGGCCCTTTCAGTTCTACAAGAGGAATAGGGAAGAAGTTAGCATGTTTGCAGATATTATTCCAACATATAGTGGATCAAATGAGTCCATTCAGCCTATAGATAGATCCTATTGTGTGCCATAACGGGGCTTGAAATCCCCACTGAGGTCCAATAAGGAAGGGTGTGATGACAACTACAATATAGTGTTCAAAGTATCATCCGCTGTGAGTGAGGCAATTAAGCTGAAGGGACTGGAATCATCATAAGGAATTCTCCCAAATGCTGCACAAAGCACTGTCATATCAGTCAGCTTTCTGAGGAAATTAAATGTCAACAGAGGCTGCATTGCGCACTGCAGCTGAAAAACAATCCAATTCCATTACACTATCACAGATGTTGAAGGCGCGCTAACCAATTAATTGTTGGTCAGACAGGATTTGAATGTCAACACTCCAAATCTAATCAACAAAGTCTAGGATGTATGTTTTTCAATACTCTCCTTAGGACTCACATCTGCATTTATTATTGTTGTTACAGGTAAAGTAATTGTGTTAAAAGGGGGAAAAAAAGCAAAAACAAAACACGGTCAGGACTCCTGCTCTATTACTGTAAAATTACTTAGTCATATTGTGTTTTTGCATTATGTAACAAGTGTACAGTAAGGTCATAATTTCTACTTTTGTACTCTAAGATGCTGCTGTAGTGTTTTGCAAATTATCTCTTACAGAATTCAGCACTTAACATAATCCATTGCAATATAAATAACACAACAGTTGGGGATTGTATTTTTACTCTAGTTTCTTTATTCAAAATTATGTGTAACAACACCTCATATTATTGAAAATCATTTATGATGGTAAATACTGGATGTGTAACATATTCATATACCCTGCATCATAAATACAGTGCAATTAACACTGCAGAGATGCTTGTATTGATAATATTTTTTTCTTAGTGGCAGGGAGAAATCTCTGCCTGTGGATGAATCATCATGGTTACAGGTCGATCACTTTTATTCTACTTTCAACATTTGTTTAAATGCAAAATAACTGCAACAGAACCAGATGAGCTTGTGGGCTAGTGATTATTGCATTGCACGATTGGGAGCGGTTTCTTCCCAAATCCCTATATGCCTAGTTGCTGATTTCAATTTGGGACATCTGCAAGATACCAAGCAAAAGCAAGGCCTTACACTTAAGCAGCATGATGGCCTGGATGGTATGGAAGGAGGAGAAAACATAAAACAACAATAATAACTTGTATTTATATAGCACCTTTAATGTAATAAAACATCCCAAGGTGCTTCACAGAGGTATTACAAAAAACAAATTATGACAATCAGCCACATAAGGAAATATTAGGGCAGATGACCAAAAGCTTGGTCAAAGAGGTAGGTTTTAAGGAGTGTCTTCAAGGAGGAAAGCGAGGTAGAGAGCCGGGAGGTTTAGGGAAGTAATTCCAGAGGGTAAGGCCAAAGCAGCTAAAGGAACAGCCACCAATGGTGGAGTGATTAATGTCGAGAATACTCAAGTGGTCAGAATTAGAGGAGCGCAGATATCTGAGTGTTGTAGGGCTGGAGGAGATTACAGAGATAGGGAGAGGCCAGGCCATGGAGGGATTTGAAAACAAGGATGAGTATTGTAAAATTGAGACACTAGTTAGCTGAGTGCCAATGTAGGTCAGCAAGCATAGGGGTGATGGGTAAATGGGATTTAGTGCGAGTTAGGACATGGGCAGTAGAGTTTTGGATAACCTCAAGTTCACAGAGGGTAGAATGCAGGAGGCCAGCTCGGAACACATTGGAATAGTCAAGTCACAAAGGCATGGATAAGGGTTTCAGCAGAACAGCTGTGGTAGGTGTGGAGTCAGGCAATGTTATGGAGGTGGAAATGGGTTGTCTTCAAAAGGGCACAAATATGTGGTTGAAAGCTCATCTCGGGGTCAAATATGACACCAAGGTTGCGAACAGTCTGTTTCAGCCTCATACAATCATCAGGGAGAGGGATGGAGTCAGTGGCTGGGGAGCGGAGTGTGCAGCTGTGACCGAAGACAATGGCTTTGGTCTTCCAAATGATTAATTGGAGGAACTTTCTACTTATCCAGTACTGAATGTTGGACAAGCAGTTTGACAATTTGGAGGCATTACAGGGGTTGAGAGGGGTGGTGGTTAGGTAAAGCTGATTAAAAAGTCAACGTATGTCTGTATCCCTCACCTCCCAGTGGCTATTTGACAATGTCGCAGGCAGAGGATTGAGAATCACTAACTTAAGTAACATGCCATCTTGAAGGAAATCTGTAAAACCTGTCCATGGACTTCTGATTGTAAATGAGTCTAATCATTATATACAAATGTTAAATTACATTAAGAACTGATACCAACATATAAAGGGTCATGGAATCATAGAATAACAAAGCACAAAAGGAAGCTATTTGGCCTATCGAATTTGTGCCAGCTCTTTTGAAAAGTGATCAAGTTAGTTGATTCACTGTTCTTTCCCTAAATCCGTGCATTTTTTTCCTTCAAGAATTGATCCAATTCCCTTTTGAAGGCGACTATTGAATCTGTATCCATCACCCTATCAAGCAATGCATTCTAAATCCTAACCACTTATTGGATAAAATGTTTTTCCTCAGGTCACCCCAGGTTCTTTTGTTCAGTACCTTACATCTGTGCTCACTTGTTATTGACTCTTCAGTCATTGGAAACAGTTTTTCTCCATTTACTTTTCATGATTTTAAACAACTCTATCAAATCTCCTCTTAGCCTTCCCTGTTCTAATGAAAACAATCCCAGCTTCTTCAGTCGCTTCACGTAGCTGTGATCCCTCATCTCTGGAAGCATTCTACTAAATCTCTTGTGTACTCTCTCCCAGGTCTTCACATCCTTCCAAAAGTTTAGTGCTTAGAATTGGACAATACCCCTGCTGGGGCTGAACTAATGTTTTAGATATGTTTAACTTAAGTTCCTGGCTTTGGTATTCTGTGCCTCTGTTTATGAAGCCCAGGATCCCAGATGTTTTATCAACTGTTTTGTTAACCTGCCTTGCCATCTTCACAGATTAGTGCACAAGCACTCTGACGCCACATTGCATTGTTTAGATTGTCTTCTCTCTCCTCATTCTTCCTACTATATATATCACCAAGGTAAATCAACAACAACTTGCATTTATATAGTACCTTTAAAGATAGGAATTGTTGATAAAGACATTACAAATGTCAATTTAATTGCCAATTCCCTAATCAGAGTACAGAATGGGCAGGAGCATTGACATCACCCTAACATTAAAAAAAATTCCATCAACAATATATTTATACAGCTAAATTTATATAATGTACAAATTTATATACAAAACATTACAAGTTCCCAGGCAGTCTAATGGACCACCTTGGCACTTCTAACGGTCTCCTCTAAAGGTCTCTCATAACTTGGCTTCCCGGTGAATGCTAAATTCAAACCTAACACTTGAGTTATGATTCTCACTTTTTCTGTCATGCCATTTAAAACCAATTCACATCAGTGTAGAAGTACAATTAAATTGTGTCCCAAAAATATGACTTGCATTTATTTATCGTGTCTTTCAAAATCATCTCAAAGCACTGTATGTGCCAAGAATTACTTGGAAATACACTGAAGACAACATGACAGCCAACTTGCACTGAGCAGAATGTCGCAGGTAACAATAAAGCAACTGATCAGTTGATCATTTTGGCGTGATGTTGATTGTGGAAGTAATGTTAGCCAGAAGACTGGGAAATCTCTGCTCTTCAAGTAATTATAGGGGCCCTGAAAATTCATGCAATAAAGCCCTCAAATTGCACCAATATATCAGAGTTGCATCCTCCATAGGTCTACACAGCAGAAACCATCAGAATATTGTGGATTGATAATTTGCATGTCCACTGGCTGATCTCCAGCACAATTTATCTGTAAAATAGGAGTAATTTTTTAGAGGTGTTTGAAAATTCAAGTTCAGCATTGTAAAGCCAAGACTGGCTGAAGTTCTGAACAAAGTTAAAAAGTACGAGGTCTATTGAGTTCACTGTCAGTTGGCTGCACTGGATGGCTCATGTGACTTTTGTTCTCAATTTTTGCGTATGTCTTCCACTGGAAAGCACAGACAGACAAAAATGGAACAATGCAAAGAAGAACACAGAAGAGTTCACAATTTCAGTGCAACTAACTTCCAAAACCACTTAAAAAGTTTGACCAGAAAAGAAACAGACTGACGGGTCGGCCTGGAAGAAAGCAGCACTCTCACTAATTGCCAACCCTCTCACCCCAGAATTGTGCATCAGAGATGAAAAGTTCAATGATCTGCCCAAGGCAGGCAAAGTAACACAGTAGCTTTCTCCCTTTCTTAGTTGGGCAGCAGTCTTCTCTTCATTCTGTAAAATTAACAGAGATACTATTCATCCTTCACACGGATTAAAGGCGACACTAAGGATAGTACAGTACATGTATCCAAATCCCCCAATATTACTTACTTGCATATAAATCCTTAAGACCCTTTCCTCTAACCTAATGGCGCAAAACCACCCGACCTCTTAAAGCAACTGTCCGATGTCACCCAGGAGACAATCTTCAACTGTCATGCTTAACCTCATGGACAATATTGTTAAAGGAGAAACTTGCACATAGTGCTCGCTCAAATCATGGTACCAGAGGGGGCCTCCCTGACATCAAGGAGTTCATACCCCTTACAAGGAGCAGCCATTGTGCTCTTGCTGTTGGAGATAATGGGATCAAGAGCGCAGTACCTGAAGCACACCTACATGTAAAAAATGGCCAGGGACTAGTGTCTTCCCATGGAAACACAAACTGCAGCTTTGGGAGAAGTAGTGGATAGGATGGATAGTGTAATTAAAAGCAAAATACTGCGGATGCTGGAAATCTGAAACAAAAACAAGAAATGCTGGAATCACTCAGCAGGTCTGGCAGCATCTGTGGAAAGAGAAGCAGAGTTAACGTTTCGGGTCAGTGACCCTTCTTTGGAACTGACAAATATTAGAAAAGTCACAGATTATAAACAAGTGAGGTGGGGGTGGGGCAAGAGATAACAAAGGAGAAGGTGCAGATTGGACCAGGCCACATAGCTGACCAAAAGGTCACGGAGCAAAGGCAAACAATATGTTGATGGTGTGTTGAAAGACAAAGCATTAGTACAGATTAGGTGTGAATACACTGAATATTGAACAGCAGCAAGTGCAAACCTGAAGAAAAACAACCTGAAAAAAACAGTGGGTAAGCAAACTGAACAAACTAAGATGAAATGAAATAAATGCAAAAAAAGATTGTAAAAAATGTAAAAAGGAATGTAAAAAAAGGAAGAAAAAAATAACTAAAAATGAAAGCAAAATGGGGGGCTGTCATGCTCTGAAATTATTGAACTCAATGTTCAGTCCAGCAGGCTGTAGTGTGCCTAATCGGTAGATGAGATGCTGTTCCTCGAGCTTGCGTTGATGTTCACTGGAACACTGCAGCAATCCCAGGACAGAGATGTGAGCATGAGAGCAGGGGGGAGTGTTGAAATGGCAAGCAACCGGAAGCTCAGGGTCCTGTTTGCGGACTGAACAGAGATGTTCCGCAAAGCGCTCACCCAGTCTGCGCTCGAGGAACAGCATCTCATCTACCGATTAGGCACACTACAGCCTGCTGGACTGAACATTGAGTTCAATAATTTCAGAACATGACAGCCCCCCATTTTACTTTCATTTTTAGTTATTTTTTCTTCCTTTTTTTACATTCCTTTTTACATTTTTTACAATCTTTTTTTGCATTTATTTCATTTCATCTTAGTTTGTTCAGTTTGCTTACCCACTGTTTTTTTCAGGTTGTTTTTCTTCAGGTTTGCACTTGCTGCTGTTCAATATTCAGTGTATTCACACCTAATCTGTACTAATGCTTTGTCTTTCAACACACCATCAACATATTGTTTGCCTTTGCTCCGTGACCTTTTGGTCAGCTATGTGGCCTGGTCCAATCTGCACCTTCTCCTTTGTTATCTCTTGCCCCACCCCCACCTCACTTGTTTATAATCTGTGACTTTTCTAATATTTGTCAGTTCCAAAGAAGGGTCACTGACCCGAAACGTTAACTCTGCTTCTCTTTCCACAGATGCTGCCAGACCTGCTGAGTGATTCCAGCATTTCTTGTTTTTGGATAGTGTAATTGTTTGCAGATGTAGCAACCAGAATGAAGGCTGCTGTCTCTCAGGGCTTTCAGGATCTGATAGCTGTCATAAGACAAACAGCTTATTGATCGACGGGAAGGCAGATTCATATCATGGCAATGGCTAGAACAGACTTGCCTGTGGTTACCATTCTCCTTCATTTACCATGCTAGGAGACAACACCAGGCTGTAAATTCCGTGGCGTGCATCCTCTTAAATGCTTGCTGATACTCATTTCCTCCATCTTCTCTAGGCTCTTTATAATGATCTACAAAGTTATACCCTCAAGGAATGTCCACTGCTCCAGAGGAACCTCACCAGTGATGTAGAAGGGGAAGATCAATACTTCCTGGTAATTTTACACTTGCACTGGCTATTAGAAGCAAGTTCAAAGCCAAATGAAAACAGCTCCAAAAGGTAATTCCCAGCTGCAACTTTCAGCAATCTTCAGATTCAAAAACTCCTCACTTCCAACAGTTTTAGCTGGTGTTGCTAACAGCTGTGTCTTATATTTCTCATTCCAATTTATTCCTAATTTATTGTGAGCATCAACCCAGATTTGGGCTCCGATGCTGCTGGCCTTCATTTACATATATTGTAATTAGCAGGTCAGAGGGACAAAACCTCATTGATAAATTTGGCAGAAATTACTTCCACCCGAACTTGCTGCCCAGCAACAGTACATGTCCTGACTTCACATCGGCACCCACTTCCCCCAACCAGAAAAAAAAATAAGAAAAACAGTGACTTTTTGGGGCCAGGTTTTTAAAATCCATCTTAGCTGCCAGAACGGGAGCTAGATTTAATATTTTAACGTAAGAATGAAACTGTAATGAACATCAGAATTTTCTGTCTGCTTTACATAATTTGAGTTCGAGTCAATTAAAATTTAAGTAACATTAGCCAGCTATGTTGTCTCTGAAATGTCTGAGGCTTCTTTTTGTCTGTGACAAAGTTATTATGTAGGAAAGTTCAAGTACAGAATTGGCTACATGCAAAAAAATCCTCATTAAATTATGTGAATGTTCATCATAAATGCATTTTTCGTTGTTCCTGCCATGCCACTCAAAAACAATTGTTTGCTTCCATGAAAAACCTCACAGGACCACTGCCAAAGTTTTTCTCTTTTTGTTAGATGTCTTGTAATTTCTTCTGTTATTGGGTGTTGGGGACCAGTCAAGCTGGAAAGGTGCCAGCAGCATTTCCTGGTCATTAACTAACGGTTTATTGGGGTCAGCTCAGACAGCGTTTGGTAAATTCAGATAATCTTCAATGGAAAAGATATCCTTATAATCCAGAGAGCTTTGAGTTTTTCAGTTTTCTGTTCATTTATAAATTCAGAGTGTGAGAATGTGGAACTCCCTGATACATGGAGTAATTGAAGCTTATAATATTGATACATTTAATAGGAGGCTATGCAAACATGAGAGAGAAGGAAAGTAAGGGATCCAGAGACAGGGTGGAAGAGGTTTGTGTGGATAAGAATTATTTACATGGACCAAATGGTGTGCTTCTGTGCTGTAGATTCTATGCAATAAACTGCATAAGGCCAGGTTTACACGGCAATCCATGCTTTGGGTTTCAAATTATTAGGTGCTAGATGTTCCAACTTTTGGGTCTACAGATTGATTTAATCAGATACTACTCCTGCATTAACACTAAGGAAGGTGTGAAACAGTTCCTTGACATTTCCTGACAATGTTTCACCAAACTATCTAATTTCAAGCAAAACACACCATACAGGAATCTAAACATGCATTTACACTGCAAGCTTAAAATCAGTGATAAGTGTCTCAATACAGACATGAAGGCTGTATTGTAAATCTAAAGTCAAGGCATACTGACTCTTGGAGCAAAGTGGAGTTAGATTCCTTAAGGTGGTGGGGGGGGCGGGGTGGTGGCGGTAGGCGGAGGGGTGTCTCATACTGTACAGAATCCAAATCCAGTCACGATAAACTTGGTTTGCAAAGTACTCCTGGGGTCCAGTGAACTGTCTGGACACTTTGTGAACCAACCTGACCTTAATTTAAATGTTTAGAGATTATGGATTTTCTTCTCCTCATTAACATTTAATTTTCTAATCTTTGTCGTGACAGCTCTACACATGCATGTATCCAGGCGTATGTGGAAATCTCTTTCAGACTGGACTGTTAAAGTTCCAGCCTGGAAGGGACTAAGCAATGTACACAAGGTTCTCTCTGCTGGGTTGGAACCTGAACTGCAGCTTAGAGTAGTCGTTGCACCCGAAAATTGTCTTCTGTTAGCAGGTAAAAACTATGCATGTAAAGTTTTTTTTTAATCGTATTTATGTCATTGCTTTTTATTAATCATGCATTGCAAAAAAAAACCTTGAAATTGGCTCAAATCCAAAACTTTACCCTGAAGTATGAAAGTCAGAGGTGATACAACACACTGGAACTTGGATGCTATTTTCCATGGAGTGGTACAATGTGGAGTTGCATTCCCTTACCAGACATGGCAAATAATCATTTTCCATTGAGAATGGCCAAAAGAGCAAAACCACCTTTATTGGGATATGCATCTTGTTCTAAGCTGAAAATCAAGGTATTCTGAAGCTATCTTGCAAAAGCAACAACCCACACATTGACAAATCAAAAAATGTATTTCCCTGGCACGATGAACAATCAAATGCACACATGACCGTTCATTAATACCACACAAGCTTGTGCTTTTATGAACTCATAACAATTTATTCGAACAAAACAGAAAATGCTGTGAGCAAGAAACAGCACAGTTGAGTCTGCTAGCGAAGGGTTGGACATGAAATACTGGCCCGAAATTTCCTGGAAAGACTTGACCTTCCTAAGGTGCAGGTGTGATATTGCACTGTTTTCACCAAGGAAATCTGAATTTAACTGGTTTTATGCTGAACTTCGCAATGTTCAAATTTCCTGTCGTTTGTATCACTTCTCAGATACATCTGTCAAAAACTTTTGTAATTCAGTTATGTAGCTCCATTCCAAGGCAAAAGACCAACGCACAAGTTGCCTGAATTTACATAAATAATGCACTAGTGTAGATTTATGCCCAGAGTTACAGGCACACTATGCCTGAGGCCACCTGATATCAATGAAAATTTTTTTTAAGAGTTTGATAGCAATTCTCTTCATGATTTTGTTTTGAGGTTTTCTCTTTGTGCACCCTAAATTGTTTGAACTTTCGTCCACCTCTCTCCAACTTGTTCAGAAAAACTAAGCAGCTGAAATGGTTTTTTTCAATAGGCACACTCCATTCTGCATAATAATTGGAGAGGAAATGGAGCAACAGAGGCAAGTGGCTCTCAAAGTGGAGCACCATAGCACATGTCACTGTCACAGTGAAGTCATACGAACATACGAATTAGGAGCAGGAGTAGGCCACTCGTCCCCTCGAGCCTGCTCCACCATTCACCCAGATCATGGCTGGTCTGATTGCAACCTCAACTCCACATTCCCGCTTACCCCCAATAATCTTTCATCACCTTGCTTATCAAGAATCTATCTACCTCTGTCGTAAAAATATTCAGACTGTGCTTCCACCGCCTTTTGAGGAAGAGAGTTCCAAAGACTCACAACCCTCTGCGAGAAAAAAATTCTCCTCATCTTTGTCTTAAATGGGCGACCCCTTATTTTTAAACAATGACCCCTAGTTCTAGATTCTTCCACAAGAGGAAACATCTTTTCCATAACCACCCTGTCAAGACCCCTCCGGACCTTGTATGTTTCAGTCAAGTCACCTCTTACTCTTCTAAACTCCAGCGAATGCAAACCTAGCCTGTCCAACCTTTCCGCATAAGACAATATGCCCATTCCAGGTATTAGTCTGGTAAACATCCTCTGAACTGCTTCCAACACATTCACATCCTTCTTTAAATAAGGAGACCAACACTGTACACAGTACTCTAGATGTTGTCTCCAATACCTTCAATAACTGAAGCATAACCTCCCTACTTTTGTATTCAATTCCCCTCGCAATAAACAATAACATTCTATTAGCTTTCCTAATTACTTGCTGTACCTGCATACTAACGTTTTGCGATTCATGCATGAGGATACCCAGACCCCTCTGCATCTTCTCACCATTTAGTTAATATGCTTCTTTTTTATTCTTCCTGTCAAAATGGACAATTTCACATGTTCTCATATTATACTCCATTTGCCAAATCTTTGCCCACTCACTTAATCTATCTATATCCCTTTGTAGACTCATGTCTTCTTTACATCTTACTTTCCTACCTATCTTGGTGTCGTCATCAAATTTAGCAACCATATCTTCAGTCCCTTCATCCAAGTCACTTATATAAATTGTAAAAAGTTGAGGCCCCAGCACAGATCCCTGTGGCATACCACTCGTTACATCTTACCAACCAGACAATGACCCATTTCTACCTACTCTCTGGTTCTTGTTAGCTAGCCAATCTTCTATCCATGCCAATATGTTACCCCCTACACGATGAACTTTTATTTTACACAATAACATTTGTTGTCATCCAGCAGCCATGTCTCTGTAACGGCTATCAAATCGTACTTTTTTATTTCTATTTACACTATCAGTTCATCTGTTTTGTTTTGAATACTGTGTGCATTCAGATACAGAGCCTTTAGTTTTATCCTTTTATTATTATTTTAATCTCGAGGCTTATCTGATGATTTACTCTTAGATTTGTACTCTCTGTCCCTTCCTGACACGGCCTGTTCATCATTTCCCATATTAATACCTTTCTTCCTTGCCTCGTCTCCACATCTTCCCAAATTTGATCCCTTGCTCCAACTATTTAGTTTAAAACCCTCTCTACTTCCTTAGTTATGCAGCTTGCTAGAACTCAGGCCCCAGCATGGTTCAGGTGTAGACCGTCCCAACGATACAGCCCCCACTTTCCCCAGTACTGGTGCCAGTGCCCCACGAACCGGAACCCAGTTCTACCACACCAGTCTTTGAGCCACGCATTCATTTCTGTAATCTTATTTGCCCTATGCCAATTTGCACATGGCTCAGGTAATAATCCAAAGATTATTACCTTTGAGTTTCTGCTTCTTAATTTGGTGCCTAGCTCCTCATACTGATTAGGCAGAACCTCTTTCCTTGTCCTGCCTATGTCATTGGTACCTACATGGATCACAATGACTGAATCCTCCCCCTTATACTCTAAATTCCTCTCCAGCCCTGAGCAGACATCCCGAACCCTAGCAGCGGGCAGGCAACACAGCCTTCTGGACTCTCGCTCTTTGCTGCAGAGAACAGTGTCAATCCCCCTAACTATACTGTCCCCTACTACCACTACTTTCCATCAGCATACATCACTGAAAAGTGAAGATCCATCTAGTAGGGATGTGAACCTCATGAGGCAATTCTGAATCATTTAGATTTTGACAAAGTTAACAATGGCTTTTTCACACTGGCATTGGATGCTGCCCAAAATGATACATGTTGAAGGTGTACAAATTAATCTTTGTTACCAGATCTAACAATACAGCTGCTGCCTTTACAGTTGCTTGTAGAAAGGAAAGTCTAAACCAGAAATAAATTTGTCTCCAGTAGACCTGGCAATAAAATGTCAAGGATCTCAACAGACAACTGTGAGTTCAAATCCAGATTTAACTGAGATTCACACTTCCTTCCCCTCATTAGACAAGATTTTTGTCAGACTACTAAATAATTCAGCAGTGCTACTGTGAAGCATCAGAGTGCTCTATTTAACACTAAGCACATCTACATTTTCTGATTTTACCAAAAAAAGGTCCATTCTACAGCAATACAGACACATGCACTTTTTCTGAGGGCAGTATATCATTTTAAAATAGTTTTTAAGTTCTGTTCTAACACTTGCCCTTTCTTCAGATGACAGTCGTCTTACTATTTCTCAAATTTTTGGTTTGTTATTTTATTTTCACTGCTTATAGACTGCATATAGTGGCACCACAATTCCTGACCAGAATTGAGATGATTGGTAATACCCTCCTCAATCACTGCTGTAAGTGAATGGTGTAGGACGGTAGTTTTTAAAGCTATTTTCCCTGTGGTCTTCAATTGAGACTTTGTCTACTCACTACTGCTGCCACCATATTATGAGTTTGTTTTATGTTGTCTGATGCAACATAAATGAGATGTGTGGAGTCCAGTAGGTTGAAGCTCTCAAACAGGTTTATTACAGATAAGTATTATATACTGTGCAGAGCTAACTATTTACAGAACCTGCCTCTAAGTGTTACAGCTACGGAGTGACTCAGGCTTGTGGTCACATGACTACATCCTGGCATGTAGCTCATTAGCATTCAAAGATCTTAAAGAGATATCACTCTTAAAGGCAATCACACAACAAATGGGATTGAGCTTGTGCACATAACTTGTATTATGTAACTATCCTCCATTTACTGCATTTTGCTGGAGAAATCACGCTGCTGTTATTGGGAGATTTTGCTATAGCTCTGGCCATGTGTTCTGTTTGCTGCAGAGACTCATTTTAAAAAAAGACTTTGTTTGCTTTGTTGAATGAATAGATGAGGTTTGCTGTAAAATAGACTGTTTGCTACAAGTCCTATTGTATGTCCCGTTCTACCTGCAGCTCACTGGCTGACACAGAGGTGTCAATAGACGTTCTATTTATATTGACATCACACCATTTCCTGAGTTTACACTGTGCAACATGTGCTGGGCCTCCCACTAGCTCTCAACAGAGATCACTGACCATGGAATATGCTCAGTCAGGGTTCAACACACATAAACACTGTGACACTTTTAATTCACCTATTTTAAAATATATTTACCTTTTGAGTAAATAATATATGGAGATATTCAAGTAAATAGAAATGTTTCATATATGCACAAATCAGTACACAGTAATTAGTGAAGTACAAACACCATAACAAATCATCAGGAGATTTTGCCTGGCTATCTGTTTGATGAAAGCTCATAAATTATTAGACATGCACAGTTGTGCAAAAGCATTTTAAAGCAGCCTCTTGCAGGAACCTTTTTAAGCCGTTTTCAAAATAGATCTTATAGTGCATCCTCCATCTCATTGTAACATATTAATGTGGTATTTGTTTCAGGAGAAGAAAAAACAAAATCGATCTAAAATAACAATCAACAACCCTGAAATCTATCCATGAGAACAGAGCATGAGTGGAGCATAGATGTGAACATTTTGGAGTATTGCTAGGATAATAGCTTGTTTCTTTTTCCTTTTTTGCCAACAAATAATGCACCAAGAAAAAAGATTGCCATCGAGGAAGAAGATAAAACAACCAATTGCAAGCAGTTCCAATTTAGCTTTGATTAATTGGAAATTATTCCCACTACCCACACTGTAGACTCGGTTCGAGCATTCATGTCAATTATCCTCATTTGTTTTTTTTTTGCTTCACTACACATAGCTATTCCTAAAGTAGCACAATTTTTTAATTCATTCTTGGAATGTGAGCGCTACTGGCAAGCCCAGCATTTGTTGCCCATCCCTAATTGCCCTTGATAACTGAGTGGCTTGCTAGGCCATATCAGAGGGCAGTTAAGAGTCAACCACACTGCTGTGTGTCTGAAGTCACGTGCAGGCCAGAGGAGGTAAAGACGGCAGATTTCCTTCCCTAAAAGGACATTATTGAACCAGATGGTTGTTTTTTTACAACAATCAATGATAGTTTCATGGCACTATTACTGAGACTAGCTTTCAATTTATTAATGGTGGGATTTGAACCCATGTCCCCAGACCTAGGCCTCTGGATTACCAGTTCAATGGCATTATCACTACACCACCATCTAATGAACCCCAACAATGGTCGCATAAATACAGGCAGTCAGTTCTAGCAGTGCAAGTTTTTTTCTCTTGTGTCATGCAGGCCCCTACCTGCCGAGAATAAAGCACATTAATTTTGCCAGATGGACATGAAATTTCAAATTGTTGCTGGGAAGAGGAGAAAGCCTGTGAAAAGGGTTGCCAGGCCCCTGGCTGGAAAGACATTTTTGCATATTAACAGTGTTTGGAACAAAGGAGCTATCCCCTGCTCTAATACAATCCACAAACAGACGTGGTCAAACCAGTTAGTCACATGACTAACTTGCTTGGCAGTCTGGCTTTTTTTCAGAATTGTACAGTTTGAACCAAGACCCGACAGAAAGCAAATGTCCTCTCCTGTCTGTCTGCTCCCATCTCTTTCTCACAAGCCTCTAAATCCACTGAAGATACCTGAACCCCAAGAGAGAAAAGTCTCCAACAGCGAACAAGATTTAAGAAAGAATACTGGACCCCAACGAAAAGCAGGATCTACCTACAATCAAGGACTCTACAGTGAGCTCGAAGAACCAGAACAACAACTCTTCAGATATTTCCTCAAACCTTTCCATTTTATTTTTCTTTTCTTTTCTGTCGCTATTTGCATGTGTGTATCGCGTATGCATGCTGGCGTGGGGCAAGGCGTGTATCCGTAGGCATTAACTGAATTAGAGTTTAAGTTTAATAAATTTCAATTTTTCTTCTTTAAACCCAAGAAAGCCTGTTTGTGCTGGTTTCTTTGCCTTATAATTGGAAAGCGGTGAACAAGATTTCACCAAGGGGCAGCTAAAAATACGGTGTGTTTGAAATTAAATCCTCTTACAATAAGACCAGTTGATGGCTGAAAGGGAACCCTTAACCTCTTTCTCACCTGGTCATAACAGTAGCCTTTACATTGGCAGCGTTAGAAGGGTCACTGTAAATTCTCACAATGAAAAACTACTAAGTGATAAAACAAAATGCTTCAAGTGGGATCCATTCTATTTTATTATAATGTTATCTGCCACATTCAAAAGGAGTCTGGATATGCACCTCAAGTGCTGTAATTGGCAGGGCTACAGACAAAATGCTGGAAGGTGGGATTAGAATGGGTGGATCATTTTTCGGCCGGTGCAGACACGATGGCCCAAGTGGCCTCTTTCTGTCCCTTAAACTTTCTATGATTCTATTCTATCCTATTCTGCTGCACTGGCTCAACTCTAAGTAATGTTCTTATAATGGGAAAAATGAAATTTGCTTTTAGATATGAAGGAAACTGATGGCCACAGAAAGTTAAATACTGCAATAATGTAAGCTATTATGCTACAACACAGGTGTGATGGTAAACACTGGAAAGCAGAAAGCTTCTAAAATTTAAAGGAAAATTCAAACTTTCATAAAAGAAACAGCTTACTTCATGAACATCCAACAGCAATTTGCATTATCCTGAAATGTGAAGTGGGTGGACATCTGAAATGTTGTATATGAAGAGATTATAGACATTTTGGCACCCAGAGGGTTTCATTGTTTCCTTATACTTTGAAGTGAGGCATAGAAACTTCAGTGTGACACGTAGTGTGATGTACAGGAATTATGTGCCAGATAGAACTTCTGAAAATATTACTTTCGTGTTAGATAGACAGATTGATAGTTGAATCTTGACTCAAAATTTAACATACTGTGGTGCAATTGAGAATTATGCCTATTGGAAATGTGCAACTCAGAGTATGAAGGCATTGGGGTGACATTAGAGCCAGATGTTGTTCTTCCATTTGCACAGCCTATATAGGACGAATTTCGGAAGTACATCTCAGGTCTCTTAAAAGGAAGTGACACGAGATATAAATGATATAAGTTACCTAACTTCCTGTCATCTGTGGCTCAGTTGATAACACTCTTGTCTCTGGATAAGAAGCCTATGGTCTTAAGACCCACTCCAGAGACTTGAGAACAAAAGTCTCAGCTGACACTCCAGTGCAGTACTGATGGACTGCTGCATCGTCGGAAGTGACATCTTTGGATGAGATGTGAAACTGAGTCCCCGTCTGCTTTCTAAGGGGGATGCAAAAGATCCCATGGCACTATTTTGAAGAGCAAGAGAGTTATCTCCTCTGTGCTGGCCAATATTTATCCCTCAATCAACATCAAAAAAATAGATTATCTAGTCATTATCACATTGCAGTCTGTGGGAGCTTCCTGTGTGCAAACTGGCTACTGTGTTTGCCAAATTACTACAGTGGCTGCACTTCAAAAGTACTTAATTGTCTGTAAAGTACTTTGATACATCCTGTGATCATAAAAGGTACTATATAAATGCAAGTCCTTCTTTTACAAACCTGAACCTTATATATCTTATTGGTTTGTGGCGAAGACCGGATTTTTCTGAATGCCAACAGCCCCTGCCCTTATAAATAAACCAACAAAAAAACCTAAATCGCAGCACTTGGGGCATATATACTGTAAAGTTTTTGTGAATGTCTTACAAAAGGCTTAGTCCTCTAAATTAACATTATTCAAATATTCCTGAACCACTGATAACTTCAAGAATTGGAGGCACCCAAAAGAAAGCAATGTTAGCATTGCAGGAAATAATTTTTCATTAATATGTTGCAATAGAAATTAGCTTCCAGTAAATTAGGAAATACAGATAAGTACAGTACAGAGAATTATCAAGACATTGCTCGCAGCGGTTTGGCTGGCCCCAAATAGAAACCATATTATCTTGCAGATGTTTCTCTCAAGGACATCTTAAGGAGTATGTACTCCAGTTGAAAAACTTACATACGACAGCACCTTACTCAAGCAAAGTGTGTGAGAATTTCAGAGGCATGATATGTGCAGCAGATGTCAGCCAGTTTGGCTCTGCTGTCAAGCTCCGGTTTCCTCCCACATGCCAAAGACTTGCAGGTTGGTAGGTAAATTGGCCATTAGAAATTGCCCCTAGTATAGGTAGGTGGTAGGGAAATATAGGGACAGGTGGGGATGTGGTAGGAATATGGAATTAGTGTGGGATTAGTATAAAAATGGGTGGTTGATGGTCGGCACAGACTCGGTGGGCCGAAGGGCCTATTTCAGTGCTGTATCTCTAAAACTAAAAAACTAAAACAGTCCAAAGATGGAATTTTCAGGAGCTTGGAGTTGGAAGTAACAAAGGAAAATAACTCTCTGCATTCAGGATGATCAAAGGCTGTGCCCTACTTTAATGATGCCTCACCTGATGTGCTGCTGGGGGTTGTGAGGAACCTGAGAGGGATACTCTTCCCCAGCAACAGGAGGAAGAAACATGCTACTGCCATAAAGAAAAAGGTGGCCCAGATCAATAGCAGCAGGAGCATAGTGCCTCGCTCATGGATTCAGTATAGGACGCACTTCAATGACTTAACCAGGTCAGGAAAGATGAATACATTTGCGCATGCTCTTACCTGCTACTGTGTGCATCACCCCAACACCTCACTCTGCCTTGTCAAGCCTATTCCATCATATCATTCCTCACACCCACTTACCTTGCAAGCAGACCCATTGTTCACTTTCTATGCGTTTTCTCAAATCCCCGTCTATCCATCCACCAATGCCATTCACCCTCATCCTTACGCAATTTCATGCCTGACCCTTATACTCACCCTCACCAAATGCACTGCATCCTTCATGGTGTCCCCCCACCCACCCGGCCCCACAACCCCCTTGCTGGAGGAGTGCAAAGAATACAAGGGACAAGGAGAGAACCGGAGGTGGCACTCCACAAATCACTCAGCTCACAACTGCAGAGCATAAGGCACTGGAGATCAGTTGAAGTTTGGCGTCCCTGACAGTTGTAGATGGGGAAACCTCCCAGCTGCTTGGTGACACAATTAAACATCAGCGACCTCCACGTCATACAACATTCAGTCATGTTAACTTGATTCAACAGAGAGTGAAATATGATCATTTTCATCATAGATTGCAACATTTTTACCCGACCAGTATTTATTTATATCTTTCATCTCCACCAGTTAGTGGATGTGGCAAACAATGATTCCTCCAAGGAGCTGATTCCGTGAGGGGGCAACCCCACATGACCTATGCTTACCATATACCAGTTCACATACTCGTACTTCAGTGGGTCCAGTAAGGTAGATCATTGGGTTTTCAGATGGTGACTCACACTTCACAAGTAAGCAGGAGCAGATAGTGGAGACAGGGACAGCAGTGGAGAGTTCACATCGGGGTGCCAACTCTTCTCAGCTTTACATAGATGCTGTACCCCAGGGGCCACCGATGCAATGGATAATCTTTGAGTAGAGAATGTGTGTTCCAAGCACCCTGATCACAGCTGCAAAGAAAATGGAGGAGTCCACCTCAAGCACTGATGTCACAGGGCATGGCTATGATGTCTTCTTGTGTGGATAGGGTGGCCAAACCTGTGGAACATCAAGTGTGGCATCTCATGCATCAATCATGCCTTGACCACACCATGCAAACTCTGGACCCCAACTTGCTTGTCACCTTAAACAGACAGCTTAACCTTGGCCTAAAAGTACCCACATTCATCAAGTGCTCTCCAGCACATTGGTAACCGTGAAGTGCGACTGAACTACGAGAGGGATGATGGCAAAAGGGGACATGAAAGTGAGAATTCCACCGAAAGCACTTCTACTTCTCACCTGTTGGCTGAGCCTTCCCCTGCATGTGCTTAGGTGGAGCAGTATTTGCTGGGGCCCACACAGGCTCCAAAACCCAGAGGTCATCAGCGCTCAGCATCTCAGCAGTCAGTGCAGGGATTTGAGCAGCCTGCCCCTATCTCTGGTGTAGCCATAGGGGCTGCATCAAGTAGGAGCAGTAGGAAAAGGAAGAGTAAAACTTTGTAATTGCACAAGGATATGAAAAAATGTTACATTGTGCAGTTTCTGTTCTTGAGTTCAATCACTTAAGTCTTATTCTTTTGCATCATTTTCCCAGTCTGCCCATTCTTGGTTGCTGGGTGGTAATTCACCTTTCAGTTTGTTTGATGATGAATGGGAAGACATGAAATGTCTTAGCGGGGAAGGGAGGGGGTGGGAAATGTGCAAGAGGTGGTTGGTTGTTCTCAGGACTCCTTTGAGTCAGTGGCACTGCGTGGCGTGGGGAGTGTGGGAAGAGGAGCAGCTAGTGGTGCAATGCCCTCATCACCGTCCTCATCTTACTCCTCCTCCTTCTCGGAATTGTCTGAAGAGGATCTGCGACCTGCGTCTTGTTCCTCCTGCCGTTCCAAATCTCGTTACTGTGCAATTTTGTGGAGAGTGCAGCACATTACGACCATTCTGGATACCATGGCTGGTGTGCACTGAAGGCCACCTCCAGATCTGTCTAGACACCTGAAGTGCATCTTCAGCATGCTGATGGCTTGTTTGAGCACACATCTGGTGGTCATATGGCATTCATTATAACACTGCTTGGCATCATTGGTCAGGTTTCTAACGGGTATCATCAGCCAAGTTTGAAGTAGGTATCCCTTGTCTCCTAGAAGGCATCCTTTAAGTATACGACAAATTTCAAAAACATCAGGGAGCTTGGACTGCCACATGGTAAATCCCTGGGAATCTTCCCCACACCTGCAGAAATCTCTTTTTGCGGTTGCACACTGTCTGCACATTTATAGTGGAAACCCTTGCGGTTCACGAATATGCCTGGTTAAACTGGGGTGCCCAGATTGCCACGCGTGTACTGTTGAAAACGCCCTGCATGGAAAGCCAGGCAGAGACGCAAACTCAGACACCCATTTGTTCTGACCAGCATCAGCACAGGGGAACACATAATTGTCAGCCCTGGTAAACATGCCATCAGCCTCCTGTCTTATCCATTTGTGTGCCGTGTAGACTGGAAGTTCCTGGATATGTCTCCAGCAGAAAGACCTGGAAGGATTCAGAGGCAAAACAGTTGATGGCAGCAGTGATGTTTACAGTCACTGGTAATGTATGACCACCAGGTCTAGCAGGGAGCAGGCCTTCTTCTATCAGGCTGCAGATATCTGAGACTCCCTGATGCGACAATGACAACCTGAGCCTCCTGAAGCACTGCAGTTCTGACAAGTCAAGGAAACCCAGCCTCTGTATCGTGAATAGTGCCTCCTACCAGCTGCTGCTCCCCTCTCTGCTGTCCAGCTTCAGGTCTCTCAACAGCAGGCTGCTGCTGGTCATAATGCTCCTTGTCCAGGGTCCAATCTAAGGCAGCCAAAGTGCCACCCATTCTTCTGCGTTTCAGAAAACCACTAAAGTGTAGAAAGTAAACACCCAGCAAAAGTATCGTGAAAATCCTTTCCCACCAGTAGGTAAGAATGGAGTGGAACTGAGTATTTATTGGAGTATTTCACGTGAGTTTGAATCAGCCCCCTCAATTGTCATTGCGCTCTAGTCTTGCTTTCACTGGAGAGTTTCAGGAATCCCAGGAAAGCCACGGATGCACGATTAAATTTGAACTTCACTTGAAATATCATTCCAATTGAGCGATTATCATATGTTAATAGTCAACTCGCCTCTCCCGACAAGGTTGCATGCAAACAGCCAAATGTGCTCAGGTTCAATGTGGAAGTCGGTGGGTTGCAGCGAGCTCCCTGATATGCTCGCACTTTTCCTGGTTTTCACCCTCCCACCAATACCCAAACCCACATGTCCTCACAGTTAAAGTTTCCCCCAGTGATTCATCAAGTATTATGCTAGCTAAAGGAAGGATATTAGTTAGTCTTTGACAATAAATAAACTTAAATTTCCTGGATATTGACAAATTATGCAGTTGGTAAAATGTGAAGGAAACATGGATCCATTTCTTTCTTGCAGCATTTGCTTAGGAAGATGAATTATCTATTAAAATTACTGCTAATAACGTTTTACCATCATTGGAGATACTGAGTTCTACCCTTCAATCTCATTACTGTAGAACAGTTTCAGCTCACTGTAATCTCCAATCAACAGCAAACCCTATAACCTATACATTTCTCTGGATTCTTAATATTTTTGAAATGTTATATGGGCTGTCATAACTGAGCAGTCACTGCATATGGCTTAACTGAAGATTCAGTTTAGCTTTTCCACATATTTGTGAAATAAAGATGTATTTATATAGCATCTTTAACATAGTAATACATTCCACAGCGCTTCACAGGAACATTACCAAACAACATTTGGCACCAAGCCACAAGGGAGATAGTAGGACAGTTGACCAAAAGCTTGTTCAAAGAGGTAGATTTTCATGTCCTGTGACGAAAACCCCACATGCCAAATTGAAAATATTCATTTCATCGTGTGGAACTTTGCCTGAGACTTTTACAAATAACTTTTAAAAAACAGAACAGCGAGCAGCCAAGATGGCCACGCACAATTTGCACATGAGAAGCCAAAGGCAGGCTGGAGACAAAGAAGAGTACCTAGTCTAGCCAGAACAATGGAGTGCTCTCTGATTCACTTATCTGGGATAACCTTATCAATGGGGATCGTCAAAAGCCATTGACATCCATTGACTTTGAAAAAGCTAACCTTCAACCCGCACTGCCGTTCCCCCCCCATCCCCGCCCCCATCAAGTATGTTTGAACAGCTTGAAGAGAGCCTTGAATTTCAAAGACCTTTCCGGAAGCTTCTATTTCAAACACAAAGGGGTGGTCGCATCACATGACTGCTTGGGTCACTCTGGAGATTTGAGAGTGATTATTCAGAAAAGAGTCAGTAACTGAGACCCAGCAAGAAAGCATCTCTCACTCTCTCTCTCTCTCCCTCTCCAGTAAGTTCTCAGAGATGCCTCGGTTGCAGCTATTAACCCTCAAGACTACAGATCCTTACAATCAACAACCAGGGGACATGGATAAAGCGCCTCTTCTGTCTTCTGGAGCTAAAGAAGCAAGCCCAAATTGTGCACGTGGCCCAGTGAGGACTTCAGGACAACAACTTCAACTAAAGACTCTGAAACTCAGTAATTAAATTCCATTAATTACAGACTTCTACTCCAACCTCCCAACTCTGTTTTTCCCTCTTGTAATCTATTGGTGTGTGCGCACGCATGTGGCTCTTGTGTGAATGTGGGCATAGATATGTAGCATATTTAGTAATTTTTAATCAGTTTAGAGTAATAAGGTTAATATTACTCTCTTGCTTAAACTCAAGAAAACCTGTCTGACTGGTTCATTTGCCATGATATTCAAGGAACAGGCGCAAGTGCTCACTGAGGTGGTAAGTTAAATCACAGTTCAAAATGATAAACCCTGTTGCAGTCAAATCAGGGAAGGGGTGCAAAGGGAGCCTAAGACCCCTTCCTCACCTGGTTGTAACAGTCTTAAAGGAGGACAGCGAGGTCGGGAGGTGAACAGGCTTAGGGAGGATTCCTCCCTGATGCACGGTGGCAGGTTATTAGGATTACTTAGCAGATTATTACATGCAACAATGCATGTTTGCACTAGCTAACAGGAGACTGAATATCACTGGGATACTTGCATCTCACTCGATAATCCTGTACATCTTAGTCCCAATCTGACCATGATGTTGTGAAATTAAATTTACTCAATCTAGCAATTTGTGGGCTAGCTGCTGATTCAGGTGAAGAAAACCTGCCCCCACTACTTGCTCTGAGCTATGTTTGGATCCAGTCCCACAATAAGTGGTTGGCGCTTAATAACTCTTTAGGCAAAAAGGAATGTCTGATAAATAATGCGTTGCCAGTGTTACAGCCAGAGAACAAATACAAAAAAAGGGTAAGGAATATGTCCCCAATTTCCTCATCCAGTCCTAACACCTTTGGCAGGAGAAAGTAGTTTGGGTCTGAAAATTTGAAGGACTTGAATTTTATTACTGTTTTATGTTTAAACCAATCCTCATAATATTTTCCCCTTCATTACTCTCTAGAGTTCCCTGCACCCCCTATTACATTCTTCTTTCCACTGTGAACATGAAAACTAAACATTCATTTGCCTTTGTCCTCTACTAATGACATACTCAGGGGTATTTTAAATGGACCCACTTCCTTCCTTACACTTTTATAAACTTTTACTTTCATCCTTTACACTAGTCTTATTCCCCAATCCAATTTAGCTGCCTTTTATTTTCTTGCACTCCTTCTTTTGCTTTAAAGTCCTAACCCCTGACGCTCCTTTCCCATCCCTACAATAACAATTACAATAACTATCTGCCCTCCCCTGCCAAAACACTTACTTTTAACATCGGGCCCTTCCCCCCATCCCCCACCCCACAAGTTGCACAAAGTTTAAGGTTCAAACATTCCCACTATCCCTTACACCCATTATGTTTATTTGACTCCCTCCCCCACAAATGACAAACTTCCCTCCTCCCCCCTCCCCACCAGCGTGGCACCACGTTTCCCTGGATGGGGAGCTGAAGGCGCGGGAGTGCCGGCCACTGTGCCGAAGATCATGGCGGGCCCTCAAGATTGGAGGTAAGTGTATGTAAATTCAGGAATTTTATTAATTTGCATATTTAAATTCTGGTTCCATCACCCAGCGGCAGGCAGGGGGAGGGGAGGTGCCACAGTGCCTTGCCGCTGTCGGGAGAATCGGGCCGGGCCCTCCCGGCATCAAGGTCCATGGCGGACCTCATCTGGAGCCATCTTCAGGCCCCCCCTCGCCCATCATGGATCACAACATCGAGGGCTTGATAAAATCCAGCCATGTGGCTCAACACCACTTTTTCAAGGAAACCAAGGGATGGATATAAATTCTGGCCTTTCCAGTGATGCTCACATCCCGTGAATAAATAATTACCTTATGCATTTTATTCTACTTCCGATAAATTCCTCCTGGCCTGTTGTATTGAAATCTTTCCTTATCCTATCAAAGTTAGTCTTGGTTTAAGTCCAAAACCTGCATATGTGATCTGTCTTTTGCCCCTTCAAATCTGAAAATATGTTCAATTTACTATGCTCACTTTCCCCAAGATGCTCTCATGCTATCCTAATTCTAGTTCATTACTCTTAACTAAATCGAATATCAATGTTCTCCTTTATTGGCTTGAAGACACACTACTTGGGCGGCACAGTGGCGCAGTGGTTAGTACCGCAGCCTCACAGCTCCAGCGACCCGGGTTCAATTCCGGCTACTGCCTGTGTGGAGTTTGCAAGTTCTCCCTGTGTCTGCGTGGGTTTCC
Source organism: Heterodontus francisci (assembly GCF_036365525.1). Lineage (NCBI taxonomy): Eukaryota > Metazoa > Chordata > Chondrichthyes > Heterodontiformes > Heterodontidae > Heterodontus > Heterodontus francisci. The sequence goes on along the minus strand of NC_090392.1, from coordinate 56,769,551 downwards.
TCCCACATGCCAAAGACTTGCAGGTTGATAGGTTAATTGGCCATTATAAATTGTCCCTAGTATAGGTAGGTGGTAGGGAAATATAGGGACAGGGGGGGATGTTGTAGGAATATGGGATTAGTGTAGGATTAGTATAAATGGGTGGTTGATGGTCGGCACAGACTCGGTGGGCCGAAGGGCCTGTTTCAGTGCTGTATCTCTAAACTAAACTACTTTAGGAAGCTGTCGTGGATAAATTCAATAAATCTATATCCTTCACTTCTTCTGCTATTATTCACAACAACTTGCATTTATATTGCACCTTGAATGTAGTGAAACCTCTCAAGGTACTTAACAGGACTGTTACCAAACAGAATTTGACACCGAACCTCATAAGTAGATATCAGGACAGGTGAAAGGTTGGTTTCAAGGAGTGTCTTAAAGGAAGAGAGAGGAGAGGTGGAGAGGTTTAGGGAGGGAATTCCAAAGCCTTGGGTCCAAGCAGCTCTAGCAATGGGTGTCAACGGTGGAGCTGTTAAAATCGGGAATGCGCAAGAAGCCAGAATTGGATGAGTGCTGAAATCTCGAAGGGTTGCAGAGCTGGAGAAGGTTGCCGAGATAGAGAGGGGTGATGCCCTGGAGGGATTTGAAACCAATCCCAATCCATGAGCAGCTTAAATTCTTTCATTACCACTGTATATTTATTTCATGTCATGAAAAAATCTCCTTCTTGAATCTGATTCTTTCCCCACCCATTTAGATCCCCTCATTCTACTACCACAGTGAATGCTGCAAGCCGACTTCTTCCGTACTTTCTCAGTTCTTGGTAATAAATTCATTTTCTTGGTATACCTAGTTCGTGAACTTGTCCAGCTGGCAGCCTGTTCTAACAGCAAGCAAATCCTGTTCCTCTTGTGCTGCTTGTTCCACAATTTTATTTTTAATGCTCCTAGCATGGGTACAAAGTTCTGATGAAAGGTCACTGACCTGAAACATTAACTCTGCTTCTCTCTCCAAAGATGCTGCCAGATCTGCTGAGTATTTCCAGCACTTATTTTTGTTTTTATTTCAGATTTCTAGCAGCTGCAGCATTTTGTTTTTATTACAAAGATAATTTGTTTGGTCAATTGCTTTCTTCTTCTCAGGGGCCCCTTGCTTCCGTTAATTTACCATCTAGCTTAATTTCTATTAAATTTCTAATTTCCACTATTCTCTCCATGCTGCCTATTTCACAGTCATGATTTGCTGCTCTAATGCAGCATGAAGTCATCACATACTGAACAGGAACTCAGGCAAAACTTTTTCACTGAAGAGGTAATAGACTTGTGGTGCATGCATAGCAGAAGGGTCACTGAAACAAAGATTATAAATAAAGATCATTAAAATCAGTTTCCACTGCTAATTAAAAACCATGTTTTTTCTGGTGCTTTTATTTAAACAAAAAGAGAAAAAAAGTGGTCCTTAAAAACCTTACAAAATTCAGAGAAAATCAAATGGAAAAAATATTTTATTTGAACATTGTTCAGATTTGAGCAAAAAAAAAGAAAGGGCTATAAAAAGATACACTTAAGCTGAATGACAACCGAAAATTATTGATATGATTCATAGACACCGCTGTCACGGACCCAGCTTAATTTTTAAAAAATTGAAGGATTTTAACAGCCTTTTCCTCTCTCAGTATTATTTAGAAGCAATTTGGACTCAACCTCATTTCCAGAACATTTTAAATCAGGCCTAATTTAAAAATGATCGATCCACATGGGGTTCACTGCAGTCTGTAGGCCAAAGGGAATTAGTCGTCCAAGTGCTCCTGGGATCTTAAAGGCAGCATAATAGTGTCTAGTGAATTTCACTTAACTCAATGTAAATTTTATGGAAAATAATTCGGGTGGGTTTTTGAGGAAATAGCTGTGTAATCTTTTGCAACAGGATTGAAAATATACAGCTCTTAAACTGTTGGGCTTTCTTTATTCCAGCATTGTCACCTCCCCATATGAGAAAAGATTTGTATTGATCATTCCATCTTTCAAAATGACAGAAGTGAAATCATTCAACAATGCATTTATTGATCAGTCAGTTTGATATTTTGGCCTGTTGAAATGAATTTTTAGAAAGAACTTGCTTCATATTGCCCCTTGCCACATCCTCAGGATGCCCCAAAGCAATTCACGGGAATAACTTTTGAAGTCAAGACATTGTTATGGAGGCAGATCTGGCAGCCAATTTGCATACAGTAAGATCCCATAAACAGCAATCAGAAAAAAATGACCCACTCCAGGTAGTTCAGCATATAATCTACCCCGGCATTTCGATGCAACATTGAGGAACTGCTGCACTGACAGTGATGCAGTCATTTACATGCGATATTAAACTTAGGTCCTATCTACTTGTTTAAGTGAATGGAAAAGATCCTATGGCACTATTTGAAGACAAGGGGAGTTGTCCCAGTTTCCTGGCTGACATACATCCCTCAAATAACACCATAAACGGGCCATGATTAGCACCTCCTTTCCCTCTAAACATTCAAACTTTAAGAGTAAGAAAAAGGAAAAGTATCTCTCTTGTTCATTGTTGTGGCTCCAATCACTTATCTGCCATTATGAAGGTGGGATAAGAAAAACTGTTGGAAATTATGTCTAAGGGATCAGCTGCAACATTATTCTTTAGTGAAGAATGCATTGATGTGTGGCCTGAGTCAACATTTGATTGTCGTCAAAGAGTCAGCATGCTGTTCTCTGCTATAGGCCAAATGCAGAGTGAAAGATGGATACTTGTTGATGGACAAGGAATATAATTATTACAGCATAGGATCACAGATGTTTGCAGCACAAAAGGAGGCCTTTTGACCAATCATGTTTGTGCCAGCTCTTTGCTAGAGCAAACCAAAATGAATCCCACTGCCTTAAAACTTGCAACAGTCTGCCTCAACTACTCTCTGTAACAAAGCATTCCATGCACCAACAACTATCTTCACAAAGAAATTGTTCCTAACCCCTCTCGTCACACTCTCTTTTAAATTGACAATTCTTTGTCATTATGATGCAAAGAGAGGCAGTCTTGCGATGTGCAGCCTATCAAAACTCTTCAGAATTTAAAACAAAAAACTTGGTTAAATCTTTCGATGGAAATAATTCCATTACCTCTAGTCTCTCTTAAAACTATGTTCCCATCCATGACATCCTCTGAGTGAATCAGGCTGGGAAGCAAGGTGGGGGGTCTAATATCAAGTGGGAGGCATGGGGTCGGGGGTGGGCGGGGGGGTGTGGAGATATCATTCCCATTGTCTACCCGCCCCCACTGCTATGTTACCAGCAGCGGGGGAGGTGAGCCCATCCGCCCCAGGCCAATTGTTAAGTGGCCTATTAATTGTCCCCCCCGCGCCCCGCCCCCCCCCCCCCCCACACCCCCCGGGCCCAAGCCGATTGTCCCCAGTGACGCACGAACCTCATTACCTTTCTGAAGGACAATGTCCACCGTCCTCTTCTTGTTGGGTGTAGTCCCAGCAGTGGCCACCACTCCCAGCTGCGCTGCTGGGAATGAGGAGTTGCCGGCCCTCTGATTGGCTAGCAGCTCTTAGAGGCAGGATTTTCTGCCTCAGTGGAGCGGACGTCTCAACCAACGCCAATTAAGGGCCTCGGCCAAGCAAAATCGCTTCCAGACCCGTTGGAGGTGGGCTCTTACCCCCACTTTTTAGCCAGTGGGCGGGGCCACTGCCTCAAAGTAAAATTCCAGCCTATGGCTTGAACGTGTTTTCTATAATGAAGTACCCAACACTTCAGAGTACCCTAACTGGTCTAAATCAATGGTTTGTACAAATTTATCATTACTTCATACACTCTATGCCCCAATTTATATAACAGTTACACCAATGTGTTTTGTTGAACGTTAATTTTGTTTAATCCACTGAGTGGAGATCTGAATTATTTTTTTTAAGACATTTTAAAAAGACAAGCTGCCAGCCAAGTCATCCTTTCAGCTTAAGATGATCACCTAATTCGCTACACTGTGTCCTACACTGCAATGCTTGTGAAGAAAGAGACAAAATGTCTGTTAAGTCCCCAGGAAGTTTAAAGGAACTACCTGTTCTCTGAGCAAGAAGAAGAAATACTGTTAACTGCTATGTTTGAATCACTAAGTGACTGTCATATGTCAAGCCCCTCCCATCTGTGGTTTTAAGCTGGTGTTTTCTCTGCGGCAAAGGAGAAGCAACTGGACTCTGACATGAGTGGACCCTAAGTGGGGGACCATCTCTCTGTCTCTCCAATCCAACTTGAAAGCTTTCAAATCCTGCCCGTTGACTGACCACCTTTACATACTCTGGCTACAATCAGAAACACCGTTGGAGGAAATTATCCACATCGCTATCTCCAAGAAACCCACCGAACCAGTCATCTACCTCTTTAAACTAAAAGCCTCAGGACTACTGAATTCAGCTAGAAGCCAGCTGAATCACCAAAATCCACAGACAGTATACCTTTTATCTATGGACTCTAACTCAACCAATCTACCTTTCCCCATTCTGTAACCTATTTGTGTGTATGTAAATCGCTAGTGAAAGTTGGCGCATTGTTTATTATTTGTTCAGATTAGGTACAATAAAGTTAATTTCTTTCTTTGTTAATTCAAGAAAATCTGTCTGATTACTTACTTGCTATGATCATAACAAGAATCAATCAGACACCTACTGAAATGACCAGTACATCCACTTTAGGGAAGAATTATACCTGTTGTGGTCTAACATGGAGAGGGAAAAGAGGGAAGCCCTTCGACCCCTTCTCACTTGACCGTAACAAAACCCAAAATGCATTTGGCTTTTTTATGACTGTATTTAACTACACTTTCAGGACTTTCACTTGAACTTGAGAAAATTGCTTTTTACTTATTCGCCAACTGACATTAAAAGATCTGGGAATTCATCAATGGAAATCTTTAAAAAAGCATTTTAAAAATCTTTAATTATAAATGGATTCAAGATGCTGTTCGAGCAATTGCTAGAGGAAGGGGCTGAGGAAGATAATGAGTAAGTAGCTGAGTAGGGCTAATTTCAAAAGAGACAGGCCGGAATTCTACGCCACACCCAAAGAGCAGGTTGGTGGTTGGGGGGGGGGGGGGAGGTCGTAAAATGGAGTGCGAGGCTCGAGGGGCCCTTCCTGACCCGTTTCCGCCTCCGCTGCCATTTTATGTGTGGTGGGAAAACCGGCCCGCCTGCCCCAGGTCAATCAAGACCCTTAAGTGGCCAGGTAACAGCCACTTAAGGGCCTCTGCCTAACACCACGGGGAATTTATCCTTAGCCAGTCGGGTGGCCCAGGCCTGAGAAAAGCCACCTGACAAAAGCAGGCGGCTTTCTGACAGCCTGGGGGGGCCCTCATAATCAGGCACTCTGTGCCCGATCGAGGGCTGCCCCGATGCCCCAACCACCCCCACATGCCCCCAGCTCCTCCAATCGACCACCCTTGCCATGCCAGGGCCTGACCGATCACCCCCGGCGTCCCCAAAAACGTACCTTTTACCAGAAATTCTTCCTCTTCTTGTTGATGCTGGGTTGCAGTCCCAGCAGTGGCCACCGCTCCCGGTGGCGCTGCTGGGACTAAGGGCGGCCAGCCCGCTGATTGGCCGGCAGCTCCATTAAGGGTGACTTCCTGCCTCTATGAAGTGAAAGTCCTGCCTCAGACCAATTAAAGGCCTGAGGACCGCAAAATGCGGATTGGATCCCCAGTCCAGGCGGAGGCAGGTTCGCCACCAACTTTTCAGTCGGTGGACAGCTCCCATCCGTCAACGGTACAATTCAGCCCTCAGCCTTTGTTGGGCTTAATTACATTTAATTGCATTGCAATTTCCTAAAAATCCCTGTGTTCTCTACAAGACACTGAATAGTTAATTTAAAACCAATAAAAACATGTCATAGCTTCAAAGCCAATGCATACATCAATTGAACTGGATAATAAACTATTGACTAAAATAAATAGTGTTCGCAATTATTATAAATGTTAGCAGTTTCCATCAGAATAAGGCATAAAAAAGCAAATGAAAGCACACATGCTATAATGTATATTTGCTAGATTGATGACAAATAGCCAATTATTTTGTAAATCCAAAGTGCAATTGATTAAGTTTAATTGGCACAACAGGAGTTAACATTGGTTTAACAAGATTAAACGTAACTAATATCATGCTGTCACACAGAAAAAAATACATGCTTTTGAATTGATCCAAGTTGAACAAAGGATTTATTTACATGCTCTCATTCAATTCGAATTTTTCTAATCTTTTACAATCTTGTTAAGTCAAATATGTTGTCATTTATTATTCATACATTTCAGGATTGATTTAGTCATATCCCAAATATCTGCAAACCAGCATCCAATCTAAGCTTCTGACAAGGGGTCACCAAAAGTTAACATGTCTATTTTTGATGTTTTTGACTTATGCTAAAATTTTACTTTGTTAAGGGTGCTATTTAAATGCAAGTTTTTGTAGTTGAGGTCTAATCTAGCTGAATTTCCCATTATCTATGTTTCTCTGGGGGTGTCTTAGGTTTCTGCATTTCAAGCACTTTTTTTTTACTGATTTTCAATTGACTTAATATTAATGCTGTTATGAAAGTGCTTCCATTTAAAAAAATTTCCTGAGGACTTGTGTTTTAGAATTGTGGGGATGGATTGATTCATTAGAGGACTGAAGTGATTCCACAGATGCTGGACTTTTTTTTTTTAAAAGGGTCACTGGAAGGACTCTGTTTAAAAACATTTACTGGATGTCACATGTCTTCAGCTAAGTAAACAACAGGTGCCTTCTGACTACGGGAGTTGTTTACAAGAGAAGTGACATGTCAAGACTTATGGTGCTCAAGAGCGGGCTTCATTTTTAAAAACTGTTTTGAGTCAGTTTGGAGGTCAGCCTGCCATAAGAGAAGACCAGTTCAACTTTTCTCCACCTCTCTAAGAAGCCCTGAGGATCAAGTGTAAGAAATAGAGAAACTGAAGCAGCATTTCTCCTGACAAGCTTCTGGAAGACCTCCCCTCAACATCTCCTGAAGGACTGATCCTGAAAAGATCCAAGTGACCCGTCTACGTGTACTCGGATGCCAGACTGTATGCCATCTGGAACATAACATATCTTATCCTTTTTCTTCAAGGATTAACAAGTACTTTGGCTAAAGCATCTTTATTTTTCCTTTAACAGGTGTGTGTGTGTCTATGTTTCTGTTGGGTATTTAGCAGGGAGTATATATATATACACACATATATAACTGTCATATTTCAAACGGTGTTAAAGCTTCGCATCTTTATTGATTAAGTCTTGTTTTATAATTAACAAACAACAAAAGCATTAATTTAAGAAACTGGTTGGTTGATTTTCTGAAACTAAAATAGTTAAGAGTATATAATTGGCCGCATCGGTAACTGGGTACACATTTAAATATATGTTTTGACCTGTGGAAAAGTTGAACTAGAGAAAGACAGTGCACTCCTCCCGCCTTGGTCATCACAATACTGTTACGACCGAGGCGGGAGCATTGCACTGTCAATTCAGTCCCAATACTCCACAGGTCACAGCATATTATTAAAGTTTTCCCACCTAACTGGAAACAGCCAAAGTAAACACTTCATTAACCCCCAGAATAAAACACACCAAACCAGGTATCTTTAAACAACAACAACAAATTATCTATTAAAAAAAAATCTTAACACTATTAAGATAAATTTATGTCTAAAGACCTTATAACTCTTATTTAACCTAACCCCCATGCTCACACACATATATTCAAAAACTAATAGTTAACCAGTTTTAAAAATAGTATATCTTAGAAATAAAATAAATAGCTGGGTTGCAAGTCCTGTTCAGTTACGTTCCCGGTTAATGAGGTGTCCCAGAATAATTAGATGCCACTCGAAGTCTCCATGCGAATTCGATGAAACAGTTTTTCATAGATAGGCAATCAAAGTCTTTCAGCTGCAGCAGGCATCACACAGTTCTTTCAACGAGAAGCCCAACAATCGGTCTACTTGGATTTTAAAATCGGCAGTCTTTTGTTATAAACTTTACTGAGAATTCCAGCAAACACAAATAAAAATGGATTTTACTACCTCCAACAATGCAAATTGTTCTTTTTCAGGGATTTTTTCCTCCTTAGACAAACACATTGAGCTCAATGTAGATTTTTCTGCTGAGAAATCGCTTTTTTTTTTTCAGAGTACAGCATGCTTCATTCGACTCCAGTTCTAGCCAGTTAAAGCCAGTCTTTACCCACAGTTAAAAGTTACAGTACACCATGTGACCGTCTCTCTCTCCTGCTGTGGGCTAGGAAGCAAATGCAGCTGGCACACTGTGCCCCCTTAGTTTTTAAAGGCACACTGTTTTTAAACAGACTCTTAAAGGCACACTGTTTTAGACAGAAAAAAAACTACACTTCCATGACAATACCCATTTCCAAAAATGATTTCTCAATTTGAATTAATCTTAAACCCCACGTCTCATGGCTGTATGATCAAAAAGTGTCAAAAAAACTGGTAAGAAGCCTCAAACCAAAACATTTCTTGTGGTTTTTTCTACCTCCTTCAGGGAATTTTCTTTCCCAACCCAACCTCATTTAGTTTCACGAGTTTTGTTAATCCCTGTAATGAAACATTCTGATGCCCTTTCATTCAGACTAACCTTGACACAAAGATGCCTTTTCGAAATGTTGGTTGAAATGTCATTTTGAGGTCAATGAGCATTCCACCCGATTGCTTTTGTTTGCCATCAAATTTATGTTGCCCAACAATATTAAAATTATCACTTTGTATTCATGTGGTCTATCTTTCAATTCATATCCAAATCCAAAATTGGAACAATGCCATTCATCTGTACATGCAATAAAGACATAGCTGAACATTTTTCTTTCCAAAATTAATAAGAAGACATGAATCCCAGGAGAACGTGGAGTCTTATGGTTATGTTTGAATATAACTCAAATCTCATTTGTAAACATTGTGAACAGCTGAACATAATTCTTGAATTATAATGCACATTAGTAGCTACATTCTGTGTTTTAGTAATAAATCAAATGGAAAGCTTAAAAGGTAATAGCATTTCTAGGTAACAAATGGCATTGAACTAAAAAGGCATTAACTTTTTATTATCTATAAATGGACATTACAGAGCAAGTACATTATTACATTATACTATACTGTACCAATCTAAGTGTTAAATCAATGAATAGAAAATTAGGTTTTAAACCCTCTTGAAAATTACATTTACCTTAGACAAAACGAGTTAAATGGTTTATTTGTGGTGACAAAGAAGTTATGAAAGGAGCCCAAAACCTGAATAAAACCAGTCAGTAACAAGTTGCTCTCCCTTCAACTTAAATAAAAAATCTTCTCCCTAGCACCCACTCACCTTCCCCAGGATAAAACACAACAAAATTTTTGCAAACATCCATCGTTACTGTCACGTAAGTGGTTTTTTTTTCTCTCATCTGTTTTAAAAACTAATGGGGGAAATGTACCTTTAAGACTGAGAGTTGTTCTCTCTGTATGTGTGTGTGCAGCAGCAAGCCCTTTTCCTTGGCAACAGGAGAGGGCCACCTGCTGTATTGTATCAGTTAACTGTGTAAAGACTGGCTAGAACCAGTTTGATCTGGAGACCAGCGAAGCATGCTCACTGAAGGATCTCTCTCTCTTAGCAGATAAATCATTGTTATTGTTGGAGATAGCAAATTCCTTTTTATTTCCAATCTCTAAGAAGTCTTTGCCTCAGGAGTGACTTTCTGTTGCCTTTTTGTGTTTCTTGGAGTTCTGGAATTCTCAGTAAAGTTTCTACTGATAGATTGCCAATTTTAAAATCCAAATAGACCTGTTGCTATACTCCTTGTTGAAAGAACTGTGTGACACCTGCTGCAACCGAAGTGCTTTGAACACCTTTCCATTATAAACTGTTAATCGAATTCACCTGGAGACTTCAAGTGGCATCTGATTGTTCGGCTCTGGGACACCTCACCAAACTGGGAATATAACCCACAAAGACTTACAACTCAGTTATTTATTTATTCCTAAGAAACGGCTCTAATTTTATTGAAACTGGTTAACTGTTGGTTTTTGAATGTATGTGTGTGTGCATGAAGGTGAGGATAAATAAGAAGTTATAGACACAGATTTATCTCAATAGTGTTTAAGAGTTAGTTTATTAATAAATAGTTAATTTGTTGTTGTTTAAAGATAGCTGGTTTGGTCTTGGGTTAATAAAGTGTTTAATTTGGTTAATTTCCAGTAGGTGGGAAAACTTTAATAATATGCTATGACCTGTGGAGTAATGGGATTGAATTGACAGTGCATTACTCCTGCCTCAGTCGTAACATTAGACAAATAATCATATAAGGATGTTAACAAGAACAATTGTCATTGCTACCCATCAGGACGTCTTTCACCTTCATCCTGACACATGTCGGCACATTTTTACACTCCACAGCATTGTTCATGAATGTACCAGTACAATATATCACTTGGCTGCCTCGTGTCCAAAAACTGGTAATACCTACTTTGCCCTGTAACAGCTGAAAGTGAGTTTAAAACAACAGTAAATGCAATAGTAAAAGTGGCATGTTTGTAGATTTGTGAAATGCTCAAGGTTTCTACAAGTACTGAAAAATGGAAATATAATTGTGTTTTAGGAGTAATTTACATATATTGAATGCTTCACAGATGCTGTATTCTCCAAGTTGACTATCAACCAGTTAAATATTTTAGGTGATTTAAAACTGTGCACCTGGAAAACAACATGGTTCACCCCACTATTAAAACAGTATTTAAAATAAAAGCGAGCAATTCTTTCTGTTTTAAATAGTCCAATGATGACATGGTGCACAGCATGTCAGAAAGCACCAAGTTGCATTTTGTAACTCTGACCAGATTTTTTTTTGGCTCTTCCCTTTCCCATACAAAACAAAAAAATTATTGCTCAATGTTTTTTCATAAAGATTGTGCATATTAACATCATGTATACTGGTAAAATTTTCAATACAACATTCTGCATACTATTCAGAAGTTATCTTGATTTAACCTAAATGAGGATAGTTTTGTAGCCAAACTAAATCCCCTCGAATGAGAGCGAAAGATCTTCCATATATTTACCAAATCTAAATAAGTGCTCAGATCAGTTGTCTTCTGTCTCATCTGCAAAGCTGCCAAGACAACTCTGTCATCTCAAATGCCATTAAATGAGGTTATTAATCTGAATTCTGGCATGGGCTTGTGACATGTTTGCTGTTTTCATTTTGGACAGAATGTATTCTTGATAAGCACGACAGGCCTCCAATCTTCTGACAGCTGTTTTTGTAAAAAGGTCCATTTCATTTAAGGTGGTGTCTGGGACAACAATCACAGAATTGAAGGGGTCATTTTTTTCAAGTTTCAAATTAAACATGGATTAACAGTTACAAAACTTTCAACTCATATCAGCGTGCATCAGGATGTTTACTACTTTAATAATTATTCTTGAAATCAGAAGTGCTGACAGAAATTATTGGAAATGTATTGATTGAGGACAGAATCTTATGTATTTTGCCTTAATAAGATAGCAAATAAAAAACTTTTTGTAAAGCTGAACCCTTCAAGTCATGTAACAGTTTTATATGACATTATCATAATATAATTTAAGAAAATTACTTATTTTGTTACCCTACCATCTACATACTTGCTACTCTACTGTAATATGTTCTTTAATTCAAATTTAATTCAGCTCATCACGCATTCATAACCCAGTGTGCTCTCAAGTCAAAAAGACTTTAAAATGCTGTGCTCAGTCCTGCTCTTTTAGCTGACCAAAAAATGTAAATGCAAATAGTTGTTAATTAAAATGACAGTTTTTGCATGAATGAAATTAAAATTTTAACAACTTCTTACAAAAAGTAAAGTAAAAATGAGATAAAGACATTAGGCTAGGAACTGAAAATTATTTCCAAGACTGAAACTGTGGTGGCAGTGAATAACTATTAATAGAAACAATGCAATAATTGCTCGCTCAATTATTAATAATGTTAAATCTAAGATTGATAGATTTTTGTTAGACAAGGCTAAAAAAGAATAAGGAGCCAAGGCAGGTGGAGTTAAAATACTGATCAGCTCTGATCTCATTAAATGGTGAAATAGGCTTGAGGGGCTAAATGGCCTTCTCCTGTTCTTATCATTTTTAACAAAGTCGAACTCTAAGAGTTTTCATCTCAACTCACACGCCCCACTGCTCGCTGAAAAATGATTGCAGTGACGGGAATTCAACTCCTATATCAGAAACACAACAAATTTACAGATTCTGTTACATAGGCCAGAATTTTACGTCACCCCAACGAGCAGGATGGCTTTTCCGACCCGCTGTTGCCTCCACCGCCCTTTACGTACGGGGGGGGGGGGGGGGGGGGCGAAAAACAGCCCGCCCCAGGCCAATCAAGGCCCTTAAGTGGCACAGGTTGCCCAATGGAGGGCCGTCCGTACTACCTCAACCACCCCCAGCACCCAACACACCCCCTACCCCCCCAACCGACCACCCTTGCCTCGCCGGGGCCTGACCTATTACCCCCTGCAAGGCAACCAAAACTTACCTTTCCTCCTGGCTCCACGTCTTCTATCTTTGGCTGTCCTGCAGTCCCAGCAGTGGCCACCGTTCCTGGTGGCGCTGCTGTGACTAAGAGCTGCTGGCCCACTGATTGGCCAGCAGCTCAATGAGCAGCTCAGCACAATTAAAGCCTGGGAACCCGTAAAATACCAAACGGATCCCCAGGCGAGGCGGAAGCGGGTTCGTCACCAACTTTTACGCCAGAGGCCGGCTCCCATCCGCCCACCGTAAAATTCTGGCCATATTCTCACATGAACCACCTTCAACCTGGAATTTGCCTGCAATACTCAACCAATTCCACAGGATGAGTGAGGGCTAAAAGTTGCCCTACAGTCCTACTATCCACCGGTCCGAAACAAACAGAAGTCCGATGTGGTTGTGTACACACCTGCTGCTGAAAATGCAGCCTGCAGAAGTCCAGGACTCCTTTCCATCACTGAGTGCCATCTTCCATCGCAATATATGGTGTTGGCACCACCCTTCTCCACTGCTCCATGCATCCAAACAAAGAGGTGGGGGGGGAAGACGGAGAATGAAGCAAGAGAGGGGGAAGAGACAGAAAAGAAAATAGAAATAGAGGTAGAAGAGAAGAGAAAGAGAGACCCTTTGTTCTGACTTACTGTGAGCAGTACCGTGGAAGACCCACCAGTTTTAATAAAACGGCTAACTGCAACCTAACAGACATGTGAAAAATAATCTTTGCAAGGATACGATTTTGCACTCTTGCAAATAATCATTTAATTTCACGCATCTGAGTAAATTAAATGATTACTTTAGACGGTTCAAAGAAAGGGTTCTTAAATTAATTCTCAAGGCCTTGCTTGCTAAAATACCTTTTAGCTAATTTACATACATCATTATTTGAGCACTTGAAGCAATAGACAAGATGAGGTGAGAGAAATCCATGGCCTTCAGCATCCTACTTGTCCTTGTTGAAATTGGAGTCTCAAACTCCAGCTAATTAATGCTGATGCCAAACTTGGTAGTGCTCGATACAGCCAATGGATGCAAGAACAAAATTATTCCACTCTTAGTTTATAATCATTCACAAGGATGAACATAGTATTTCATCTTTCTCATACAAAAAGACTGTGAAATTCAAAGCTCACATTTTGCATTCACTGATAGAAGTTTGCTGAGATTCTATGTGTTTGAGCCATTATTGCTATCAGCAGGGTCAGTGATATTTATAAGCACCAGATGGTCTGCAGCATCATTGAACAAAAGCCTCCGCTGTACTCAAGGGGAAAAAAAGTACAGGTTAACTCAGTAACAGAATTCCTTGTGACCCTGAGTAGATGCAGCAAAAATACCAAATTGTGATCAGGTTTTAGCCCCAACTGTTCATGCCATCAGCACCTGGAGCAGAAGTCCAAGCAATTTCAGCACACTCCATTGAAAATATCACAATCGATCACAGTAATTAGATACACAGAAGTATCTTAAGTATGTTGAAAGAGGCTCATTGAGGTGACAAATGCAATTCACTCATAACACACCTATAACTGCAACATGTCTTACAAATAGATTTTGTGGGATTTAAATTTTCAGCCATGTTGTCATTTAAACATTGGGGCCTGAATTTTATGAGCACACCGCAAATCGCTGCAGTGCGCTCTGATCTCGGTGGTCTTCCTGCGCGGATGTGCCGTCGCTGAGCCCCCGCAATTTTTCACGTGGGGCATATTTAAATGGAGGTGGCGGAGTGGCTGTCCCCGATGACATCATTGGGGCAGCCGTTCCGTCCCCGGCAACTGCGCCCAATGCCACCGCACAGGCGCCAATTATAAATGGCTTCAAGCCCTTCAGCTAGCTTTAGATTTTTTTAAGTGCCGCCGCCCTAAACTGAGAATTAAAATTGTAGTGATACTTGCAATCCCACTTCCAATCCCCACCCCTGCTACTGAGTTATGAATAAAGTAACCCATCCCCCTGGAAAACCAATTTTTAAAAATGAGGACCTTTCACCCGCCCCCACCACCAAATTTAACACCTTTGACCCTCAAACCCTTTCCCACCATCCCCACACCCAATTGGAGTGGTTTTCCCCGCTCCCCCCACTCCACCCTGAAATTTTCACTACTCCCACCTCCCCACCAGCGTCATGCCTCAGAACTCCAAACCAAGTTCTCAAGGTGTGGGAGTTCTGGCCAGCAGCCAGAATATCGGCATGAGACGGCCATCACTACCAGGTAGGTAATTATCCTTTAATTGTAATATGATTTGCAAATTAAAATGAAGGCTCCGCCACCGAGCAGGTGTGCCGCACCGAGGCCTTGCAACGCCGGTAAAATGCGGCGTGGCCTTCCCAGCATCGTGGGTCTTGGCAGGTCTCTCCCGGAAGACTTTTCTAGGCCAACCCCCCCACCGCCCCGCCACGACTTCCGACATTGGAGGACGAGTAAAATATGGTGGAATCTTATTAGCCGTGCGGACGGAGGGGTGGGGAAATTCTGACAGATGAGCACTGGGTCAGATATCTGATGCTTTCCCACCTCTGTACAATTCTTGCTGGAGGCGTCCTCGTGGTCTCCTGTCTCTCCCGGTGGGGCTGCCAGCAGGAACTCTTGCAGGCCCTCCCATTGGGTTCCCCTGTTCCCTCGTCTTTCCACTATCCTTAATTTGACAGTGTTCCCTGAATGCGACTTCTTAATTGGCCACTTCCAGGAAGATCTTGAGCCGCTCAGGCTGCCGACATCATTGGGGTTGGGACTCGTATTTTTGTCCTCAATGGAAGAATAATTTCAAGGGCTGTAAGATTCCACCCATTGTTTCACTCTTTACAACAATATCGTTATACCACCAAATTCTAGTAAATTTAAGGGTCTACTGTACATTTCACAGGCTTGTCATTAACATACCAGGTATCTCTTCAGGCAAGCCGAGTTCCTGTTATACTCAATATAGAACATTGTTATGGTCAAGTGAGGAGGGGTTGAAGGGCTTTCCTCTTTTTCCTCTCCTTGTTTGACCACGACAGGTTTAATTCTTTCTTAAAGTGGATATACTGGCCAATTCAGTAGGTGTTTGATTACTTGTTTTGATCATAACAAGAACCAATCGGACAGGTTTTCTTGAGTTTAACAAAGAGAGAGGTTAACTTTATTGTACCTAAACTGAACTAATAAAAATAATAAACAACATGCCAACTTTCACTCTCTCACACACATTCTTGGGGTTTACACACACAAATAGGTTACAGAGTGGGGAAAGGCAGATTGGTTGAGTTAGAATCCATAAAAAAAGGTATACAGTCTGTGGAGAGTGGTGATTTGGCTGGCTTCTAAGTGAATTCAGTGGTCCTGAGGCTTTTATTTTGAAGAGTTAGATGACTGGTTCCAAGGGTTTCTTGGAAATCGTGATGCAGATGATTTTTTCTCCAATGGGGTTTCTGATTGTAACTGGAGTATGCAAAGGTGGTCACTCAGCAGACAGGATTTGAAAGCTTTCAAGCTGGATAGGGGGGAGAGAGAGAGATCGAGCAAGAGAGGGACCCTCACTTAGGGTCTGCTCATGTCAGAGTCCAGTTGCTTCACCTCTGCTGCAGAGAAAAACATCAGCTTGAAACCACAGATGGGGAGGACCCTGTTACATGGTCACTCAGTCAAACATAGCAGTTAGCAGTTCTCTGCTTGCTGAGAGAACAGGTAGTTCCTTTAAACTTCCTGGGTCTTGGTACTTGCTGGGGACTGAGCAGACATTTTGTCTCTCTCCTCACAGTCCTTTGCAATGTAGGATACAGTGCAGCATACTAGGTGACCATCTTAAGCTGAAAGGATAACTTTGCTGGCAGGTTGTTTAAAAATTTCTTCAAAAAAATTTAAATTCAGATCTCCAGTCAGTGAATTAAATAAAGTTATCATTCAACAAAACACACTGGCATAACACAATTAATTTTACATATCTTTACTGCGTCAGCAGAATGATCATGCTTACTTTGCCTATGTTTCAGCAGTCCAGTCCAAAAATAGCCATCTTGTTTAGCAGCTTCAGCTTTTCAAAAAATACAGCTTTAACATAGTGGGGCTGGATTTTAATTTCCAGCAGTGGGTGAAAAAAACTGCAGCCTGTGCACCGCCATGCCGCTGCAATCTTGAGCACGGTGGCCCCCCCCCCCCCAATCACCTGGTTGGGGGGGAGCGACCTCAGCGATGCCATGAACAGTGTCTGCTCTCTTTGCAAAGGTGCCAATTTTAAAGGGTAACCAGCCCTGCTCAGAGAATGCAGACCCTGTCCCTTCCCCTCCTCCCAGTTCACTAAAAATCCTGTGATTTCCCCCCATCCCCACCTTGGTGGTGCCAGATTTTCCTGAACAGGAAAGCGATGCGTGAGAGTGCCACCCATCACGCTAAAGATCCGGATCCGAAGGTAAAACCGCGGGTAAATGGATTTCAATGTTTCCGGAACTGGCCAGCTACCTGGAGCCAGCAGCCCGGCAGCTCTGACCATTTCTTATGTTAATTTTGTTTTTAAAGTTGCTGAGAGGGTGCTTCAAGATGGAGCCGCTCTGTCTCTCCGCAATGGCAGGCTGCAGCTTCTTCTATGCTGGAGGGATTTCTATTGGCCCTCCAGTTTTGGGAGCCCACCTGCTGTCCTTAATTGGATGGCGAGTGCGCCCTCTGACCATTAATTGAACAATTCAGGGAAAATCATCGTCAGGTGACTGTTTCCCACACAGTGCGGGGTCAGGACCCCTATTTGACCCAGACATTGGGGTCCCAATCCAAAAGGCAAAATCCTGACGAATACATTTCTAAGTTCTTCTTCATGGTCCCTCATGCTGGTGAGAAAACAATAGTTGCACTGTTGCAAAGACAATTTCTATTA
Organism: Heterodontus francisci; assembly: GCF_036365525.1. Taxonomy (NCBI): domain Eukaryota; kingdom Metazoa; phylum Chordata; class Chondrichthyes; order Heterodontiformes; family Heterodontidae; genus Heterodontus; species Heterodontus francisci. The sequence goes on along the minus strand of NC_090392.1, from coordinate 56,752,156 downwards.
ATGCCAAGAGAGCATGCAGAGGTTCAGCACTATTCCTTCATGGGATTTGACTCCATTTTCATTCTGCACTCTCAAGAAAGCCAGTTGATACATCATCAAATTTTATTAGGTCTACATTTGACACAATGGATTCTCGAACACAAGACAAAATAGCAAATGTTGCTTTTATAAATGAGAGAAAACTTTTAATTTTCAGAATTTAAAAAAATGGAAGCAAAACATGCTTTTGTGACTGCTTGGTTCAATCAGTAGAACTCCAGCCTCAGACTGAGAAGTAGATTTAAGTCCTGCTGCAGGGACTTGAGAACATGATCTTGCTGACACTTCAGCAAATCTGACATTGTCAGATGTGCTGCATTTCGGTTGAGACATTAAACCAAGGCCCATTATTGTGAATGCAAAAGATTGCATAACAACCACAAACACATTAATTGGTCATTCATCCCATTTACTGTTGGTGGGATCTTGTTGTCTGAAAATTGGCTGCTGTGCTTTAATAGATAATAACAGGGATCCGTGAGATGCAAGTTTTTTTTCCACTTTCAAAACATTTCCACTAAAATATGAACTTTCTATCCATTAGAAATAAGGTCAACAATTTACCTAATCCTGTTAAGTTCATCACTGTTAAGTTTACATATCTCACCTTGAAAATGGAGTGAAGGTCCGTAGTCAAACACCTGGTTATAATTCCTTTTAAAAGGCAGTTGAGACGGTTTTCCTTAAAGATAAGGTTGAGAGGAGATTTGATAGAGGTATTCAAAATCCTGAGGAGTCTGGACAGAGTAGACAGGGATTAACTGTTCCCATTGGTGAAAGGATCGAGATTTATGGTAATTGGCAAAAGAAGCAATAGTGACACAAGGAAAAACTTGTTCAAGCAGCAATTGATTGGTTAGGATCTGGAATGCACGACCTGACAGTGTGATGGAGGTAGGTTCAAATAAGGCAATCAAGAGGGAATTGGATAGTTATCAGAAAAGGAAGAATGTGAAGGGCTACAGGTAGGCGGCGGGGGTAGTGGCAAGAGGTAAATTGCTCCTTCGGAGAACCAGCACAGACACGATGGGCTGAATGGTTTCCTTCTGCTCTGTAATAAATCTGTGATTCCATGCAAAGGCTGTACCCACTCCCCGACCACCCAAAGCATTCTCCATTTCAAAAATGGGAAGGTAACCTTCTCTTTGGGCAGCTCTCAGCACTGATTTTAATGCTGCTACTAAACTTGAAGTTTTAATTCACCTTGTCTGCAGCAGCACCTACAACATCCACCCCCCTGGAATGGTACAGGCAAGATTAGAAATTAACCATGGGCTGAATCTTACGCCGCCCCAGTGGGTCAGTTGGTGGCGTGGGGGGCGGTGTAAAATTGAGTGGGAGGCTCCGGGAGGCCTACCCGCCCGGCTGCCGCCTCCAGTCGACTTTACGGTGGTCGGGTGGGGGAGATGACCCACCTGCCCGAGGCCAATCAAAGCCCTTAAGTGGCCACTTAAGGGCCCGCACCCACCTCCACGGGTATTTTACCCGAGGCAAGCAGGTGTGCTGGGGACGTGAAAGGCTGCCCAGTGATAGCTGCCAGCCTTTCTACTGCGCCCCGGGAGGGGGGCGGGGGGGACCATGGTAGTCGGACACAGGGTGCCCAATTGAGGGCCGCCTCCGCCTCCCAACCCACCCCAGGACCCAAGACCCACCCCCCCTAACGACCACTCCAGCCTCAACACGGAAGGACCAATCCCCCTGGCAAGGCAAGCCCAACTTACCTCATCTCTAGGCTCCATGGCGTCAGCTGGCCTGCAGTCCCAGCAGTGGCCACCACTCCTGGTGGAACTGCTGGGACTAAGAGCTGCCGGCCGGCTGATTGGCCAGCAGCTCACTGAGGCGGGACCTCCTCCCTCAAGTGGGTGGAAGTCCCGCTTCAGGACAATTAAAGCCAGGGGACCCGTAAAATACGGACGGATCCCCAGGCTAGACGGAAGCGGATTTGCCACCGACTTTTACGTCAGTGGCGAATTCCTGTCCACCCAAGGTAAAATCCAGCCCCATATTTGGAACTACAGCACAAAACTCTACTCAACTTCAACACAATCATTTACTCTGAGGTAAGGATCATATTCCTGCCGAATTGCCTCATGGACCAATAGTACATTGACACTTATCTCAAGATTTTAAAACTGCTCTTGTTTTCCTTTATTTATATCACCCATTCTTTCTGTCTCAACAAGCTTCAGCTGGAAAGCATGGACCAAATTTTAAAAGTCCACACTTGTAAATTTAGTTCCCATGCTGAATTCTCTCAAAAAGATGAAACTTTGCTTGAGTGCTTTATGGACCAGTCTGGCAAAGTACTTGGAAAAGAAATATAAAACCCTATGAGCTCCTCTCAACCATATCTCGCAGATTTGAGTGATACTGCCTTCAGCCCTGAACTTCTAACAATCACGTTGTAGATAATAACTGCTGGACTACAGGATTGCTTGTGGCGGCAAGCCCCTTACCAGATCAATTCGCAGCAGGTCAAATCTTCCACAAAGAAATTTGAGCTCAAAGAATCCATTTTGCCAGAAAATCATATTTGCTACTCTGAACTTCTGCTATTGGGATTTTCAGACTCGCGTTATAGTTTCACATTGCCAGTTGTAATTGGAGAATATTCGCTGCAGTCAAGTACATTAGGACCTGGTACTATCACCTGATGAAATAAATTTAAATTTGTCCTTGCAAAAATGGTACAATTTTGTATGGCACCAGTCGACTGCACTTATGAATTCCTGGCCTCGAGATTACTTGAAATGTCACTTGACTACATTCAAGAGCATTTAACTGTGGTGAAAATGTATTTTCAGGCGTAGGCAGTAATGACTGGCTGATGTGCATCGAATGCTCGAAACAGTCATTATTTTCTATGGAACATGCTGCTGACCTCTCCTGTAATTGAATTGGATGGAGGAAAGAAAAAAATAGATATTATGTGTTCAAGCAAAATGCCAGGGCCAAAAATCTGCAAATTGTGACAAAATGCTCCAAAAAAAATCCACACAATTTAAGAATTCATTTTTACCAGGCATTGAACATGGTCAGCCTCTGCTATTCATACAAAAATTGGCTGTCAATTGCTTTGTGCTCTCATGAGTCATGAAACTGCGCGTTAAGAACAACCAGGGCCTGACACCTGAACCTGGGTGACAAGATAAACAAGTGTATCGAAAAATACATGTGACTAACATTTTAACCCAGCTCTTAGGTAGGGCATTGCCATATGTTTAGATGACATCACTGCGATAATTATTATTGGGGATTGGCTGAAAAGCTATTTCAATCATCTTATGAAAGTATGTTATTTGATTGCTTGCCACATATTTACAAATATTGTGCACCACATTATAGTGATCTATGTAAAACTTCAAAAGAGAAACAAACACTGGGGTATTCTACACACAAAGAGGATGGTGATGCTGATGAGGTGCCCTGTTTTTGGTTTCAGACAGAGAATGACATACCACGTTACATTATCTGGGGAAGGAGATAACTTCTCTGTTTGCTACCATGGGGTTTGGTTAAATGGCTAATGCATTTACCAAATAATTACTTGCAAATTGGATGCTTGAAGCAGGACATCAAGGACCGCTATGAGAGAGAAAAAACACCAATTTTCCACTTAAAATATTTCACCCTTGTGTTCAACAGTACGGGGATAATTCTTGGTTTTTAGTGTATTTTTGAATTGTTGTCCAGAGGAAATACTGTAACATCTTAGAGCAGCTTATGCTACTGCAGTTCGCATATGAGGCTCAGAGTAAAAATGCATATAACGAAAGCAAATGAATGCATCTGACTCTCCTGAACATTTTTGTTTCCTCTCTCTTTATTGCGTTTGGCCTTTGTACTCAGACTTGAAGTTCCTTCTGCCCCTGATCTTCTGCGGTGAGGTGACTTCTGCAGACAGAAAGGGCGACTGCGCAAAACTATCTTTACACATCCAGAGGACTTGTTTTTTTTTTAATTACTCATTTCATGGAATGTGGGCATCGCTGACAAGGCCAGCATTTGTTGCCCATCCCTAATTGCCCTTGAGAAGGTGGTAGTGAACCATTGCAGTCCACCTGCTGTGGTTACACCCATAGTGCTGTTCAGGAGGCAATTCCAGGATTCTGATGCAGTGACAGCGAAGGAACAACAATATATTTCCAAGTCAGGATGGCTTGGAGGGAACTTGCAGGTCGTGGTGTTCCCACGTGTCTGCTTCCCTTGTCCTTCTAGGTGCAAGAAGCTACGGGTTTGGAAGGTGCTCTCAAAGGTGGCAAAGTGAATTGCTGAAGTGCATCTTGGACATAGTACACACTGCTGCCACAGTACATCAGTGGTGGAGGGAGTGAAGGTGGTGGATGGGGTGCCAATCAAGCAGGCTGTTTTGTCCTGGATGGTGTCGAGCCTCTTAAGTGTTGTTGGAGCCGCACTCATCCAGGTAAGTCCTGACTTGTGCCTTGGAGATGGTGGACAAGCTTTGGGAAGTTCAGAGGTGGCTTACTTACTACAGAATTCCCAGCCTCTGACCTGCTCTTGTAGACATAGCATTTATATGGCTGGTCCAGTTAAGTTTCTGTTCAATGGTAACGCCCAGGATGTTGATACAGCGATGGTAATGCCATTGAATGTCAAGGGGAGATGGTTAGACTCTCTCCTGTTGGAGATTGTCATTGCCTGTCATTTGTGCGGCGCGTATGTTACTTGCTACTTATCAGCCCGCCTGAATGTTGTCCAGGTCTTGCTGCATATGGACACGGACTGCTTCAGTATCTGAGGAGTTGAGAATGGTACTGAACAACGTACAATCAGCAGCGAACATCCTCACTTCTGACCTTATAATGGACAGAAGGTCATTGATGAAGCAGCTGAAGATAGTTGGGCCTAGGATACGACCCTAAGGAACTCCTGTAGTGATGTCCTTGGACTGAGATAATTGGCCTTCAACAACCACAGCCATCTTTCTTTGTTCTAGGTATGATTCCAGCCAGTGAAGAGTTTTCCTCCTGCTTCCCAATGACTTCAATTCGGCTGGGGATCCTTGATGCCACACTCAGTCAAATGCTGCCTTGATATCAAGGGCAGTCAATCTCACCTCACCTCTTTTGTCCATATTTGGACCAAGGCTGTAATGAGGTCAGGAGCTGAATGGCCCTGGCGGAACCCAAACTGAGCATCAGTGAGCAGGTTGTTGCTGTTTAAGTGGCGCTTGATAGCACTGTCAATGACACCTTCTATTATGATTATGATTGAGAGTAGACTAATGGAGTAGTAATTGGCTGGATTGGATTTGTACTGCGTTTTCTGAACAGGACATACCTGGGCAATTTTCCACATTGTTGGGTAGATGCCAGTGTTGTACTGGAACAGCTTGGCTAGGGTGATGGAAATCACTGCTAGCTGTTTAGCTGTTTTGGAGGTATTCAACTTTGAAGACCCCTCACTTTATGTTGGGAAATGGAGGATTCTCTTACATATTCAGGAAACTCATATCAACATACAAGGCCACAGCTCTCTAAATCCTATATTGGCATCAGAACTTTGGATTCATATACTCCAATCACATTAAAGACAGATTACCATATTTCTGGAAGGCAGGGTAAGAGCTATTAGGTTGCTACAAGTCACACATTCCAAGAATGATCTATCAATTTGTAAACAAAACCACAGGGCATCTCTGCTCATTATTCTTTTTAAGTGACAAACAGCCTGTACTCTGGAATGAGGAAACTTGATTTTATGAGAGTGACTGTACAGTCTTCAAAGCTAAACTAACAGAAAATAAAGATACAAAGCAATATCCATGAATGCAGGTAATCTACAAAAAATATTTAAAATATTATCAATAAATAGGGTCAGTTGCAATTGAAAACTGAAAGAGATAGATAGGTTAGCATTTCAGGTGGGACCCAATGTGAATTCCCATTGCCAGCATTTCATCTTTATTTTGTAGGACAGAGATTTGTTGTTATTCACAATATTGTCTCTGGTATTTGACATCAGCAGAAAATTCCTTTGTTTTGCTTCAAGTTAGGAAGAACTTCTAAAATGACAAGTGCATCCCCTGCCCATTCCAGAATAAAAGCTGCTAACAAATTGCATCACCGTTAACCTAAAAGAAAAGAAACATAATTCTTCATCTGGCTAAACCAGCACAGATAGCCAGTCAAAATACAGAATCTCCAATAAAAGCAAAATACTGCGGATGCTGGAAATCTGAAACAAAAACAAGAAATGCTGGAATCACTCAGCAGGTCTGGCAGCATCTGTGGAAAGAGAAGCAGAGTTAACGTTTCGGGTCAGTGACCCTTCTTCGGAACTGGATCTCCAATATTGCAAGCTACAGAAAAATTGACACCACCACATAATTACCTATCGTTGTGATACTACATCCTTGTAAATCTCCACTTTCTTCTTTATCATTATCAGCCAGCTTTAAACTAAGTGAGTTTTCCTACCGACAGCATATTTGATTAAGAAATGTCTTTTTGCTGTAGTTAGAAATTCTTTGAGTCATACTTTATATATATGGTAGAGCCCCAGCTATCCACATTCATAATGGTCTGTGAACCCAACTGCTGGATAGAGTTGGGCCTTCAGGCTTGATCATCTGTTTTAACTTCTGGACAGTGACTTTGCATTGGGTCTGGTGTGGACCTCAGTGAAACTTACTGTGCATTTCAGGTCAGTTGGATTGAATGGAGGCTTTTTGTTGAGCTGTACAGAGTCCACTCAAAATATAGCACACTGCGGAGAACACTTCAGGTCAGGATGGGTGACATTTATTTGGACTTGTTTTAACTGTTGTGCCTCGGCTTCAGGTCAGACCAAGAGTTCAGGTTAAATCTTATATTGAGTTCGATAACCTTGACGTCCTTTTGACTTCTACTGTGCCTTCCTTTTTACATTGATGTTTAAGCTTTTCTTTTGCTTTGTTTTAAAAACAAAAAAGCCACAATCAGAAAATGAAGCTGTCTATTAGGAGGTTGTTGATTTACTGGAGCTTACCATGTTACTTTTATATGTGCCCTTCACTGCAACCTTGGCGATGAATGTTCAAGAAAACATAAGCTGATCATGCAGCCTGACCTCACAATATGTTTCAGTAAAACAGAGACTAAAAAAAATTCAATCTGATAAAGTCTGGATTATGACTGGAACAAAGCTAAAAATCTATAAACTGGTAACAATGCATCAGAACTGCAAGGTGAGCTGCAAACAGCTGGCATTATTTATTTTGTGTGGAAACGGAGTCTGTCATAGGCTAGATTGTACCGTCTGTTATTTATTTTTGGATTACTAACTGCAGATGTCATTAATTTTGGCTTTGCAGACAAAAAGTGCAGAATAATGAATTTGACAATTAGTTACGCCTCACTTTTAGTTCTGAACTGAGAAGTAATATTGTTGTGTCATCACATTTTGCAGTGGAACAAACACAAGCTTCTATCTTAAAACCATTTCTTTCCCTTTTGTTAAATCGCCACAGAGATAAAGCAGGCCTGAATTTTATTTACGCGTCGCGCTCTCAACCCGCTGCGCTTTCAACTCAGCGGCCTTCCGATACGAAAGTGCTGCCGAGGAGCTCATGTGATATTACACTTAATATCCATTTAAATGGAGGGGCTTCTGCCCCCGATGACCTAGAGGAGGCAGCCACTGTGTCACCTGCCAACATGCTGGCGCCATTTTTAAAGGGCTGCAAACCCTTAGGACAAATTGTAATTTTTAAAGTCATATTGTAAAGGATTTATTAAAAATTAAATAATGGAGGTCCTTTCTCATCCCTCCCCCCCACAATGTTTGTTTATGGGACATTAGCATAAAAAGAAACTTTTTACCAACCCGCACTTTCCCCCCCAACCTCTTAACATTTGCCCTTCAGCCCCTACCCACCATCCCCACATTCAATAAAAAGTGATTTCCCTGCTCTCCCATCCCTCCCACCCTGAAAATTTTATTCCTCCCCACTTCCTACCAGGTTTTCGCCTCAGAACTAAGGTGTTCTGAAGGTGCGCGACGGACTAACGGCGACCGTAAAATCGGCGTGGGATGACCGCCGTCTGCAGATAAGTTTATTTTCATCTCATTTTTAATTAGAATATGCAGATGAAGGGACCGCTGCCAGGTGGCGGGGAGACTGTACCGAGGCTCCCCCGCCGCTGGTAATATGCAGCAGGCCCTTCTCGACATCGCTGGTCGAGTCGGGCCTCTCCCCGCAGAATTTTACTGGCATATAAAGAAGACCCTGCTCTCACTTGTCAATAGACCTGGGCAGCCAGTACTGAGAGGGGGGTTTTGGTGTTTGTGGTGACCAGGAGGTTAGGCTGCAATACAAGCAGAGTCTAATAATACTGAGGGGATTTGATAGCATGGAGGTGTAAGGTGTAGCTATCGTGTGGGAGAGGGGAGCCCTGGGAATTGGGACCCAAAAAATCCTTATTTGGCACCATGTACCAGTCCCTGCCCACCAGCCTCCTCCTCCAATAATTCTGCAGCTGTTTTTACACCTGCAAGTTTAATCATGCACTGCTTTCCCCATTGTCTATCACTTCCTGTCTAAATGTTGCTGCCATAAAGCATTCAGTGCACATTGCTAAATTTGTCAAAGGACATATGGTAGTTATTTTAACTGGTTTAATAATCCTGAGGCCTGGACAAGTACGCCAAAGAACGTGGGTTAAAATTCCACCACAGCAGTTTTAGAATTTGAATTCATGAAAAAGTTGGTATCAGTCATGAAGCTTGGATTGTCATTAAACCTAAACTAATTCACTATTGCCCTTCACTGCTGTCCATGTTTGTTCTGGTGTAGCTATAATTGCAGTCTCAAAGCACCACAATTAAGTTTTAACTGTCTTCTGAAGTATCCAACTATTCATTTTTCAATTCAATTTTCTATTGGGGTTTAAATGACTTAGAAGAACAAGCCAACATCCTTTCCAGCCTTTTAACTGCAAAAGTTTTTAGATTTAGATTAGATTAGATTAGAGATACAGCACTGAAACAGGCCCTTCGGCCCACCGAGTCTGTGCCGAACATCAACCACCCATTTATACTAATCCTACACTAATCCCATATTCCTACCAAACATCCCCACCTGTCCCTATATTTCCCTACCACCTACCTATACTAGTGACAATTTATAATGGCCAATTTACCTATCAACCTGCAAGTCTTTTGGCTTGTGGGAGGAAACCGGAGCACCCGGAGAAAACCCACGCAGACACAGGGAGAACTTGCAAACTCCACACAGGCAGTACCTGGAATCGAACCCGGGTCCCTGGAGCTGTGAGGCTGCGGTGCTAACCACTGCGCCACTGTGCCGCCCTGTGTTCTCCATAAACAATCTTTTAGTTTCGTTTTCTAACAAGGAAAACAAATAAAATAAAAACAGAAAGTGCTGGAAATACTCAGCTGGTCAGGCAGCATCTGCAGAGAGAACATAAGAAATAGGAGCAGGAGTAGGACATTCAATAAGATCATGGCTGATCTGCCGCAAATCTCAACTCCTCTTTCGTGCCAGCTCCTCATAGCCCTCAACTCCCCGATATTTCAAAATCTATCTATCGCCTCTTTAAATACTTTCAGTGATCTAGCCTTCACAACTCTCTGGGGTAGAGAATTCCAGACGTTCACTACCCTCTGAGAGAAGAAATTCCTTCGCATCTCAGTTTTAAATGTGTGCTCCCTTATTCTGTAACTATGTCCCCTAGTTCGAGATTCCCCCACTAGTGGAAACATCTTCTCAACATCTACCCTGTCAAGCCCCCTCAGAATCTTGTACGTTCCAATAAGATCACACCTCATTCTTCTAAACTGTAAAGAATAAAGGCCTAACCTGTTTAGCCATTCTTGATAAGTCAACCCCTTCATCCCAGGAATCAGCCTAGTGAATCTCTTTTGAATTTCCTCCAATGCCAGTTTATCCTTTCTTAAGCAGGTCTGTGACCTTTCATCAGAATTGAAGGAAAACAAATGCTCTGAATCATTGTCTGTTAACAATTTAAAATAGAAATCAAAAGGTTAGTATTTTAAAAGTATAATTTGATAAATTACAGCTTCAAGAGTTCAAACTCCAATTTTCTTCAAAGTCTTCTAGACAAAATAAACTCTCGGTTTCTCATAGGATCAGAGGTCACACGTTTCTGTATGCGGATGCATTCTAGGATATTAAACACGCTGCAGATGTTCAGAATACACAGATGTGATTGGGAACAACCGTTCTGGGAGGGAAATATCAAGTTAAAGTTCAGACTTTTGAAACAGCCTGAGGTTTAAAGTAAAAACTTTCCGGAGGTATTAAAGGACATAACGGACAATTTGTGTGCCAACATGTTCATGTCATTGTGAAATACAGGGTAGAATTTTCACTGATGTGATCTCAGGGAGTAAGTCGGTCAGAAGGTTGGAGAAACCCATAGTTTGGAACACCCCCCACCTTCACACTGTGCAGTTTTAACTTAATAGCGCGTTAGTGACACCAATGATCGGTTCCATGCCCAGAGGCCTAGCTTGATTGACAGCTGGGCCTTTAATTTGGCGAGGAGACAGTCGCTGATTACAGCAGCAGCAAGAATGTCCATGCCGGGACTGGGGTTCAATCAGAGGGAACTACTGTTCTTGAGGGCTTTTGGGGGAGGGGTTGTGGGAGGGCTCAGATCCTGGTAGGGGGAGGTCGGAGGCCTCAGTTGAAGGTCGTTGGGGGGCTCCAATCGCGGAGGCTTCTCAGGCAGGCACCTGGATCCAGGGGTAAGCGTAAAGGCACGTACCTCCTGAATCCACCAAGCCCTTGCCTCAAGGAAGTTGCCGGGTTCCCCACAGCTCGGAAAACCCAGCCAACAACAGTTAAAAGGTCAAAAGCTTGCATTCTCTTTATCATAATTCAAGCTACAACCTGCCGCCTTCGAGCAGGTTGGCTGCCCGCCCACCTTCTGGCCTCAGTTAAAGTTGCAAATAGATGGGTTGGAGGCGGATTTAGGTAGGGAAGCAGGTTGTTCTGACTTTAACTCCCCCCCGACCCAAACCCGCCTTTTTTTCTGTTAAAATTCCAATAGAATTTTTTTTTAAAACATTGCATTGAACACTTCACTTTGGACACGAGAACTTTAATATAGAAGGGAAAATGGCAGGAGAAAAAAAATAAAGTTGGCTGTTTGTCACTAAATTTGGCAATTTTCTCATTCTGTGCAAACCTTGGTCCTGCCTTAAACTCCAATGCTCCAGTATCAAAGGCAGAGATGGAAAAGAGAACATAACTGCTGTCAATTTGAATAACTGAAGCTCTTCTGATATTTCAAAGTATTTTTCTTTCCTCCATTCACTTACCTGTGAGGAACTGCCTCACATAAAATATACTAGCTTGCTCCATGTAATTTAGTGAAAACATGGCCATTCTTGTCAGAATGCAGCTCTAATATTTTCTTATGAATACTCAGTACTCTTTGGAAAAAAGAACAAAATATTGTCTACTTTATGGCATCAACATGCTGCTTCACATCTACAATGTCAAACAATTATTAATTTGTAACGAATAGCCATAGGTCAACTGTGCAACGTAGTCACAAGCACTGAATTTATGCTAAAGCCCAGTGGTGTGATTCTAGATTCATTACCCCACTTTGGTGCCTTTCACTTTCATAAAACTGCCATGTTTTATTTCCCTACTACCTGCTCTGCCACTCATGTTTACAACAACTTGCCTCTTAAGTAACGTTATATCCAGTGGGAGTAAAATACACTGAGAAGTTAGGAGAAAAAGTTAGGGGAGAACAAAAATGCAATTTAAGGTTTAAGGCAGGAAGCAGGTAGCAAGGCAAAAACAATTTCCTCCATTGATCTAGTCTAATGGGTGCAGGTTCTACCACTGACTGTAGAGCTGGAGCTGAGGTGGAAAAGTCAAAGTGGAATGTAGGGTTAGACAAGATTGCAGAGGTAGGCTAAGGCTAGATCATGTGAGATTTGAAGATGAGCATGAGGATTTCAAAGTTAATGTGGTGGGAGACAGGAAGCAGTGGATACCAGAGAGAAAGAGGATAGTGAATGTTTTCCAGTTTGTGTGCAATAGGACATAGATCATAAATTTCTGAATGAGTTGAAGTTTGTATAGGGTGTAGCTGGGGAGATCGGTGTGGAAAGCTTTTGAGTACTGAGCTGACAAACCATGGATGACGGCGGGAAAGAGGCTGGAGAGGGATTTTAGATTTTACAAAAGCTTAATTTTTTTGACTGATTAATTAGTAGGTAATAAAATGCAGTAAGTAATAAATGAGATTGAAGCTTCAATAACAGATCATTATGAGTTAGCAGATGCACAAACTAGATTTTATATAGACATCCATCAAGTATCTCAACATTGCAGAGAATCACATGTAAATGTAATAGTTCACTGTACCATAGCATTATTATTCAATATTGATGTTGAAACCCCACATAAATCTGAAACTACTTCATACAACACAAACTATAGTGTCTTATTTCCTCAGCCAAACTTCACTGTAATATAATGCCACAGTAAATTTAATATTTACATATTCTTTTTATTGAGTGAGGTCATGGCAGCTGGAGAAACAAATTGGCATGAAATAATCATTATTTTATACAGTTAGGCATGTTTCATCCCTCGAGTTTAGCACTCATGTTAATGTGCTAAGCCTAAAAATACCTGCAAGTTCGAATTATCCATTTTCTGAGCATTCAGTAGAAACATGTTAGAAATAACATTGGGCCAATAACAATTTCCTGATTAAAATGAACTACAAGCCTTGTTTACTAAATCCAAGAAAAATGAGTAAACAAGCACTAAGATCCAATGTGGATTAAGACTTCAGTTTCACAACTGATCCCCAGGTCTTCGCTTCCTTTTGGAATAACCCCTATGAACATGTTTCTGAAGCCCAACCTGATCATGACGGTCTGACAATGATTAAACAAAGTCACTTACTCCTTGCTCATGATATCCCTTGGCAATTGGCAAATACATTTAATATATTATGCATATAATTAGCAGTCTCACAACATAATTCAACAGCTGAAAATTAAGGGGCTTGTGCAGCAGAGTCTTGAGACAGCACCATTTGTGCTCTGGTTGAATCCTTGGAAAATATCAGAGGACCTTTACATTTTGGGCACAATTCTCTCCACAGTATTGAGTACACAATTGGAGATATTGACATATTTCCTCCACATCTGCACACACAAAGCAGGTTTCTATGTCGTATACAAAGTTCATGAGCACAGTTTTATTTTCCCTGAAATGCTCGGGTTTTATATTCTATTTCAGTTTTGTTCACTGGTAGATTTTTTTTTCAAACAAATTTCTTGAGTTCTATTGCTGCTGTACTATTAGTGAAAAGAATAGGGGTAAAGCAGTCATCCTGTTTTTGCCAGTTTGTTTGAATAATCATTCACAACAGGAAATAAACACTGGGTAGATTTACAAGTTTGTGGAAGAAACTTATCACATATTTCTCAAAAGGCGGCTTTGAAATTCTGATAATTACAGATCCTATGCAAGCAGACACATTGTAGAACCAACGGTGCAGCAAAAAGTAGGTACCTGTCAGCTAATTCTCATCTATGTTCACTTGAATAAACAAGTGATCCCTATTGAGGTTACTCCATATATTTTCAAAAATCAATGTACAAGGAATTAGATAATTGCCTGTTGCTTCAGTTGCAAAGGTGGTTTATTCGCTTTTATCCAGCTACCAATTTTGGCCCTCAAGTGGATGAAAATCAAGTCAAATTTCAGGGAAAAAGAACAAAATAAACATTCCATTTTGAACCCATGTTCTAAAATTGGCAGTCAGAATCTCACCCTAAAATTATAAATGAGCAAGCCGTAAATTAACACATTTTATTTTCACATAAAATAAACTACATTAAAACTCCTCGCTGTGTGATTCCCCTGAAACAATACTTGTTTGTTAGCTTTCAACTACACCTCAAAAGTAATTCATTAATTTTTAGATGCTTTGAGGCATCTTGAGGACATGAAAAGTGCTATGTAAATCCGCTATTTCTTTCTTTGTAGTGTCACTTTGGCTCAGTTGAGTCAGAAGATTGTGGAGTCATACTCCACTTCTTCACTTGAGCATATAATCCAGGCCTGTGTTGTCAAAGGCGCCATCCTGAAAGAGACATTAAAATCAAGGTCCCATCAGCCTGTTAAAGTCATTTAATTCAAAGCTAAAGATCCTATGTGACTAATTGAAAAGAAGCAGAGTTGTCCAGTTCCCTAGCCAACATTTCTCACGCAAATAAGATCACCAACAATAAATCATGTTGGGCAGTCTTGCTGTGTACAAAATGGCTGTTGCATTTGACACTACAATGACAGTCACTCCATTTCAAATTAATTTATTTTATGTGATGAGACATGATAGGGGCTATATAAATGCAAGTCTTTTCATACCACTTAATTGTTTGAATAAATCACAGTTGCAGATGTAGTTTGGACCTTAAAAAGGTCAATCTGTGGCAGAGTTTAATGCAGAAGAACCTCAGAGAAAAAGAAAAATGAGCAAATCCATCAATAACCCTGTGTTCCAAGATGTGAAGCATTTTGGAAGATAGTTTTGCCAGTAATTCATTGATACTAATGAAGTTTAACGTCAGAAAACGTCTTAATTGATCCAACTATATTTCTAAGGCAACTTTGCAATGTCAGTGCATCACCATCTATTCTGTGCCTTTATGTGAAAGGTTGACCTAATTAAGACGAAAATGCATAATAATTTATCAAATGAAAAATGTTCCCTACTATCCACATTTTAGTTGTTCAGCACACTGAACATGATCAGATCTACTTCATCAACTACCTTCTGCAAATAAAGGCACTCATAAAATGTAATATTTTATATGAAATAAAAGCTGCCCTTGATTGGTATAATCCCATGGTACACTAAACCAAGGTAAATGCTAATAACGCTTTTAAAAATGAAAATGAAGATAATGAAATGCCTTGTGCCTACCAGTACAACAACAAATTAGCAGAATGTGGTCATGACTTATTATTTACTTCTGACTTTATGTACTCTTCAACTTCACTAGTTATATCAATATGGCACCATACAAGGACATCTTTTATTTCGAGAATGAAATGTGATTTGGATTCAATTGCAGGGGTAATAAGTCATCTGTAGTTTACTTTTTCTTCTTCAGTTGGCATTCCAATTAATGACTGATCCAGCCAGTTAATTCCCTGGCAAATTATGGATTTCAGAATTCAAATATTCAGAATGGACTTGAAATGTGGCCACAATTCTCAACTTTTGATGAATAAAACCCATCTTTCAGTGATGTTGATAGTGACCATTCGGTTTTATATGGCTGGGGGTGGGGGGGGTTTCAAACGTCTTTCCATGACAGACAATTGATAAAAGTTCACTAAGCAATGATGCTCACTAGGTAGTTCTGATAAAAGTTTTTTGCAAAGAATGCTAATAAGAGACTGGCAGCTGATTAAGTAGAAGTGTCAGAATTCATTCAAATAAGAGGCATGATGGATAGTGGTCAAATCAACAACAAAAAAAGAAATAGACTATACTCGGAGCACAAGCATGGGAACCAGTTATAAAGGTCAGGTCACCTTTCATCTGGAGCAAAGGTACAGTAGCAGGATAGTATTGCAAAATTTGTAGGTCTACTTGCTTCATAATCACCAAATTATGGGGCAAGTACATGTATTTGAATGTAGAACTCTCAATAAAGGGATAAGACATGTTCCTGACAAAGATTTGATGTGAAAATGCTGTGAAAATGCTGTGAATATGATGTACATGTATGCGTTTGAGGGTGTCAAAAGTCTTATGTAGTTTTGGGCAGAGATAACGCAGTCAAAAAACAGGGAATAAAAATATCAAAGTTACAGGGCTGAATTTTTGTGTTGAGGTCGGGACCCCAACATCAGAATCAGTCGGGGTCCCGAACCCTCACCATGTTGGCCAATTAATGGACAATCGATGCACTCACTGTCCAATTAAGGACGACCGGTGGGCTCCTTATACTC
Organism: Heterodontus francisci; assembly: GCF_036365525.1. Lineage (NCBI taxonomy): Eukaryota > Metazoa > Chordata > Chondrichthyes > Heterodontiformes > Heterodontidae > Heterodontus > Heterodontus francisci. The sequence continues at coordinate 56,736,123 of NC_090392.1, read as the reverse complement.
AAGGAGGTCCTTGAGCAACTGAAGGAGCTGCAGCCTGCTGATGCAGGTAGGGAAAAGAGAGAGCACCTCAACATGGAGGCGCACTCAGCACTCAGTTGTAAATTTAGAACAAAATGGCCACATCTGTCAGGCCACCATTGTGAAGGGAAAGCCCTCACAGGGCAGCCTGAGAGTGCAGCTGTGGCCATGGAGGTAAGGCGGCTGTGGGGGTCCACAATGATCCTGGAATGCTGCTGGAGGCCCGCAGGCCAACGGAAAATTCCAGTTGACCTCTGATCATTGGCCTTAATGGGCCTTTTAATTATGTTAACAAGCTACCCGCTGTTGTGCGATTGCTGTTAAGAGTGATGTTCCTTTAAGATCTTAGGATATTAATGAGCTAAGTACCAGAACTTAGTCATATGACTACACTCCACTCTCACCCTGCTACTGTAACACCAAGAGGCAAGTCCTGTAAATATATAGCTCTGCACAGTATATCCTTGTTAGCTGTTTAATAAACCTGTTTTGAGATCTTTAATCAACTGAATTTCACGCATCTCATTAATGTTGCATCAGACGACATTAAAAGCTTCTCATGACAGTGGCAGCTGTGGTGATAAGATAGAACCCATAGTTGAAGACCACAGGAAAACAGCTTTAAAAAAAAACTACCTTCCTACAGCTAGAAGAGAGAAAGTTTCAAAGAAATATTGGCTCAAACAGTGAAGAAAATGCTTACCTCAAGCTGTAGAAGGCAGAGCGCTGAACTCAGGCTGCAAATCAATCAATGTGATCAAGTGTGTCAGAATCCCCATGGAACAAAAAAAAAGCTTTGAGGTGCAAGCAAAGTTGATTTTTTTTTAAGGCTCAGTAAAAGAAAGAAACAAAAACAGGGAAAACCCAATCCCCATCTTAGGCTGATCAATTGTTTGAAAGGCTCCCCCATGCTGATCAGGTCCATGTCATGACAGGAGGCGTTTGACAGCAAAATGCACGGGAATCCTCCATTCACAAAGCTCTCAGCTAAAGCTTTAAAAATAAACCATTAAATCACTCCAGCGTGAACAGCTTTCATTCACTGAGCCAGAGTTTAAAAAAACCTCAAAATCACTCAAGTGTGAAGAATTGTCGATTGAACAGCTGTGTAAACAGACTCTAGCAAAAAAAGCATTTCGCCACTAATATCATGTGCACAAAGAAAGCTGGCAAACATACACTCAGGGTCAAGACTGACACTGGAGCTAGTGCAAATATCCTACCAGTCTAAATCTTCAAAGAAAAGTACGGAGTTGTTGGAAATCAAAAATACAACTGACAAGTTATCTATATACAACGAGTCACCCATCCCTTGCAGTGGTACACTAACAATGCAATGCTGCTATGGCAAGTCGGCATGGAAACCACAAACATTCTACCTAGTAGATACGAGTGGACCAGCAGTGGCAGGTCTACCAGCGTGTAAGGACCTCAACATCATAACCATCCATGAGAGCATTGACGAGGTGAAATCTCAAAGGACCGGAACCCGCTCGCAGGCTCCGACTAGCATCAAACGGTGCAGTCTGGAAACCCAGCAATGGCAGAACTATGCCGCGCCTTCAATTCTGCTATCGAGAGAACCGCCAGCACTACAACGAGCCAGAACGGAGAGGTATCTCCATGTGACCAAGTATTCCTCCCCCAACAAGTCCTCAACCTGGTTCCCCAAGTCCTCAGGCACAGAGGCCGAGGAGAGGCACAGGACACGCAATGTCCTGAAGACGCAAAGGAGGAATGAGTTGAAGCAATGTCTAATGGCTCTTCAAGATGAGGTGCCGGAACTTTCCAAGAATGAAAAGGCCCCAAAAGTGGTCATCTTGAGAAAAGCAATAGAGTATGTTAGCAGGCTGAAGGCAGAGCAACAGAAACTGAATGCAGAGAGGGAGAAACTTCAGAAAGAACAGCAACAGATGAGAGTCAAATTCCCCGAGCAAGAGTTGTCAAACCACCAACACGATATGGACTATTTATAAAGTTCAAAGTCTATATCCGTGTGTAAATCATTTTGATGTTATCTAATTTTATATCTTTTGCTTTTCGCGTATCAAACTTGTATTTAGAAAGAAGGGGGATGTTGTGTGATTGCTTTTAAGAGTGATGTCCCTTTAAGATCTTAGCATGTTAGTGAGTGGAGTACCAGGACATAGTCATGTGACAACACTCCTGTCTCACTCTATTACTGTAACACGAAGAGGCAAGTCCTGCAAATAGATAGCTCTGCACTGTATATACCTGTTAGCTGTTTAATAAACCTGTTTGAGATCTCCAATCAACTGAACTCCACACATCTCACTTATGTTGCATCAGACAACATAAAAAGCTTCTCATACACCCGCCACTTATGGTTGCGTAGCCGTCACCCCGCCAGACTTGCCTCCTTAAAAATGGCCAGGAGGCGGGAAGATGCCAGCAAACAGGCATGCTGCTGATGCCGAGAAACTCCAGGACCCCCCCACCTCTGTTCCCTTCCCACCTTCAGTCCACTGAACGTACAAGCCAGCATTCAATGGAAGTATGAAAATAAAAATATAACAGCGTGGTGAAATAAAACCAATTGTTCTTTTCTATTTGCTATATTAAGATCTAGCAGTGTATGCAAATCAACTCAATTTGAAACCTGTCCTGTAAAACAAGTCCTCAATGACAGCTTTTCTCTGCAATCAAAGACCCACCAATAAAGGTGCATTCTCAATGACAGAATATTGCAAAGCCAAGCGAACTCACAACTTCGCTGGCAGCTCATTAATCACAGATGAAACATTTGTTGAGGAATTTCAGCCGCAATATGTAATCCTTAAATTGTTGTGGTCTCCAGAGGATAAAACTGAGGTGAATCATTATTATCCTTTGGGAAGATTTTTATGTTCTTGCAAATCTGAGGCCAGCTCCACTTCAATGTGTAGCGAAACTCAGAAAAGCAATGGCATTTGGATAAGTATAAAAGATTCAAGTCAATTTGAAGGTAAATATGTTAGACCAACAATAAAAATTATAATCAATTAACAAAATCAATTATCAGTCCTAAGTTGAATTAACTTGAAATCTGATGGAATAGTATATGCTTATGCAAAGAATGTCATTAAAAACTGATTAAAATAGCACGGGGAAATGAATGTAGCTCACAATTTCTGTGAATTTGAATGTCTATCACTTCTTTTTAAAATGCCATTCATTAGACTGCATTGTTTTCCATATCAAAGAAACAAACTACAGAAGGACCTGGGTTCTATCCTCTTTTCAGTTTTTCTCCCTTTCTATCCTAACTGTATTAATATTCTTCTGAGCTCATCCTCTCACTTCACTATCTTCTTTCGTTAAAAACGGAGGCAAGGTAGTTTAATACTTTGCGATTTTTCTATCATTACCTGTGGATTTATCTTGCTCATCCTTTAGTGGACCTATCCCAACTTGAACTTTCCTTTTATTTTTATTTATTTATTTAGAGATACAGCACTGAAACAGGCCCTTTGGCCCACCAGGTCTGTGCCGACCAACAACCACCCATTTATACTAATCCTAGATTAACCCCATATTCTCTACCACATTCCCACCATTCTCCTACCACCTACCGACACTAGGGGCAATTTACAATGGCCAATTTACCTATCAACCTGCAAGTCTTTGGCTGTGGGAGGAAACCGGAGCACCCGGCGGAAACAGGGAGAACTTGCAAACTCCGCACAGGCAGTACCCAGAACTAAACCCGGGTCGCTGGAGCTGTGAGGCTGCGGTGCTAACCATTGTGCCACTGTGCTGCCCAGTTTTATTATTTATGCATCTATAGAACACTATTATTTCTTTTTGTATTACTTGATAATTTGATTTCATAATTTCTCTTTCCCTTCCTGGTTTTTTTTTTTTAAACTTCTCTCCTCATGTTCTCCATATTCCCTTTTGCCCTCCACTCCAGTCACATCTAATTTTTATTCTGTGTCTTTTTCTTTAGATTCATTTTCCCTTTAGTACTTGATTCATCCACTGTGACCCATATAGTTGCTTTGTTTTTGTTTTTCAGTGGAATAATTTCTCTTGAACGCTACTGATTATCCTGTTATGGCCAGGTGGGAAGTGGTGTGGGTGACTTCCACTTTTCACCTCTCAACTGACCACAAGTAGGGCTGGATTTTAAGCAGTCCTGAACGCCGTGATCTGTGGTTTTGGGGGGGAGGGGGGCAGGGGTGCCTGAAGATATCTGCCGATGAGGCCCACTATGGACCGCTACGCAAGCAGGGCACGGCCCAATCCTCCCGGCGGTGGCGGCAAGTCCCGATGGTGACCCCCTGCCACTCGGTGACAGGGCCACATTTTAAATATTCAAATAAATAAAATTAAATAATTTAAATATACTCACCCGTGATCTTGAGGGCCCGCCGTGATCTTCGGCGCGGCTGATGTCACTCACGCCTTCAGATCCCCATCCGGGGAAACGAGGTGCCACACTGGTGGGGAGCGGGAAGGAGTTAAGTTTATCAGTGCAGGGGGAACAGGGTCAAATATGCAGAGGGGATGGTGGGAAGGTTTGAACCTTAAACATTGTGCAGTTTTGGCAGCGGGAAGGACTGTTGTTAAAGGTATGTGCTTTGGGGGCGGGAAGGGCAAATAGTTAACGTAATCGTTACTGGGGCGTATGTGGGGGAAAGGGTCATTGGAACTTCATTGATTTATTTTTTGGGGGGTGGGGGGTTCACTTTAAAAATTTAAATATCCCAGCAGGGCTGGCCGCCCTTAAAAAAGGCGTCAGCACCTACGCACAGGCAGCTGAAGCCATTGCCGGGAAGGACAGCCTGCCCCCTCCATGTTATCGGTGAGGGAGCAGGCCGTCCCAGCTATTTAAATGAGCTGCCCCGCTTGAGATCGCAGTGGCTCTTTGGCACGCGGCCCACACTGGCGGGCTGCCATTTTTTGAGCTCGCCGCTGAGACCATAGAGTTTTAAAAATAGCGTTTTAATCCCTGAGTGTTTTTAAAGGGCAAATAAATAGACGCACAATAGGTTTTCTCATAGATTAAAAAAAGATAAATATTTTTTACACAACAGCTGTACAATATTCACAACTTCACTCACTCAAGCATTCACACACATACACACAAGAAAAGACAGAGAGTCAAGTGGTAGCATGCAAATAGAGTCCAATTGTTTTAAAAAGAGATTGTTGTTCTAAAAAAAAACATTTAGAAGTTTTTCGGGAGGAAATCTTTCAGTGGTGTAGGCCTGAACATTCATCGTCCTGAAAAGGTTGAAGTGTCATAGGCTCCTTGTGGTGAATCCTCAATCCAAAGTCAATGGTGGAAATCCTGCTTCAGTTTTGCACATGGGGAGTTCCAAAGTCACTTTGAAATTTCTCTGCTGCAGTAGTTAAACGATGTTATTAGCAGGGCTCCTGCTTAGCTGGAACTGTCTCACAGTTGCTCTGGCTGGAAAAAGATCTTTGCTGGCTGTTCTCACTCTACCTCCCCAGAGAGATAGCTTTTAAGGTAGAATCCTGTCAGATTGGATCGTGGTCAGGTGACTCCGGGCTCATATATCCAAACATAGGAATTAGGAGCAGGAGTAGACTTGCCATTTGATAAGATCATGGCTGATCTGATTGTGGCCTTAACTCTACTTTCCTGTCTACCTGCTTTAACTTTTGACTCCCTTGCCAATCAAGAATCTATCTGACTCAACCTTCAAAATATTCAATGACACTGCATCCACCGTTCTCTGGGGAAGAGAATTCCATAGACTAACAACCCTCAGAGAACAAATTTCTCCTCATCTCCATCTTAAATGATAGGCCACTAATTTTTAAACTGTGTCCTTTAGTTCTAGTCTGTCCCATAAGGCGAAACATCGTTTTGGCATCCAATCTGTCAAATCCCCTCAGGATCTTATATATTTCAATCAAATCACATCTCATTCTTCTAAACTCCAATGGATACAGGCCGAACCTGTCCAATCTTTCCTCATAAGATAAGCCCTTCATCGCAGGATCAGTCGAGTGAACCTTCTCTGAACTGCTTCTAATGCAATTACATCCTTTCTTTAGTAAGGAAACCAAAACTGTACACAGTACTCCAGGTGTGGTTTCACCAACGCCCTGTACAACTGTAGCAAAATGTCCCTACTTTTATATTCCATTCCTCTTACAATAAACAACAACATTCCATTTGACTTCCTAATCATTTGCTGTACCTGCTTACTAACTTTTTGTCAATGTCCCAGGACACCCAGATCCCTCTGAACCACAGAATTCTGCAATCACTCTCCATTTAAATAATATGCTGCTTTTTTAATCTTCCTGCGAAAGTGGACAAGTTCACATTTTCCCCCATTATACTCCATCAGCCAAATTGTTGCCCACGTACTTCACCTATCTATATCCCTTAGGAGACACTTTATGCCCTTTTCACAACTTACTCTTCTACCTTTGTGTCATCAGCGCAATCAGCTAAGTTCAGTCCCTTCATCCAAGTCATTGATATAGATTGTAAACAGCTGAGAGCCAAGCACTGATCCCTGTGGCACTCCACTAGTTATAGCTTGCCAACCCGAAAATGCACCATTTAGCTCTACTCTCTGCTTCCTGTTAGCTAACCAATCCTCTATTCATGCTAGTATGTTACCCCCTACACCATCAGCTCTTTTTTTGTGTTAACCTTTGATGTGGCACCTTATCAAATGCCTTTTGGAAATCCAAGTACACAAAATCTACAGGTTCCCCTTTATCTGCCTTGCTTGTTACTTCCTCAAATAATTTGAAAAAATTAGTCAAACATGATTTAGCTTTCACAAAATCATGTTGACTCTGCCTGATCGCATTAAGAGTTTCTAATTGTCCTGCTATTACCTCCTTAATAATAGATTCTTTCATTTTTCCTATGACAGATGTTAGTCTAACCGGCCTGTAGTTTTCTGCTTTCTGTCTCCCTCCTTTCTTGAATAGAAGAGTTACATTTGCTATTTTCTAATCTGATCGGACCTTTCCACAATCTAGGGAATTTTGGAAAATTACAACCAATGCAGCTCCTATCTCAGCAGCTACTTCTTTTAAGACTCGAGGATGCAAGCCATCAGGTCCTGGGGATTTGTCAGCCTTTAGTTCTAATAGTTTTCCCAGTACTCTTTCCCTGGTGATTGTAATGGTTTTAAGTTCCTCCCTCCCTTTTACCTCTTGGTTTACAAGTATTTCTGGAATGTTACTTGTGTCTTCTACAGAGAACAGATGGAAAATAGCTGTTCAACGCTTCCACCATTTCCCATTATTAATTCCCCCTGGAATGATTCATGCAATGTGCCAGGATATGGGAACCATTGTTACATGATAGCGTCTGAATGTGGTCCATTTTGATAAATAGGTGTTATTTCACAACTATTATTTTGGCCTTGGCTTTGGAGTCAGTCTGTCTGCAAAAATCTTTGTCAGCTCCATTCCTGCAGATACAAGTTGTTAGCCTGGAATGGGCTGTTTTCAATTTCAATGTCTTTTCCCCAAAACTAATTCAGATCTGGATAATGGATTTTGTCTTCAAAAGACAAACATGTTTATTGACAGTACAGGAGGGGTCACCTAACCTCCAATCTATTTTGTCTCTGGCACAAATGCGTGTCCTTTTTTGTAGCTCAATTCAACAGTTGACTTCTGGTTCATACTTCCTCCAGTTCATTTTGTATTTCATCACTGTTCCCTCTATGAGCATGACAACCCTTTGAAAGTTTTCCCATTGTTTGTCTATTTTAACATTTTCTCCCAGTTTACCTTCTTCAGTTCGACTCTCATTTCCTCAATTTTCTCTTTTCTAATCTATTTCAATAGTTTTGGTCTGACTTAAGTCACTCTTGATACTCATCTTGAACCTTACTATGTGGTGATCACTACTACCACTCTTAATCCTCGTATCTGTTCTGGTTCATTACCCATTACAAGGTTCAGCAGTGATTCTTTTCTTGTGTTTACATACTGAGTGAGAAATGGGTCCTGTACACAGTGTAAAAACTCACTGCTTTTCTCAGTTTGGGATTTCTCCTCCAGTTTATTTGGAGGTAGTTGAAATCTCCCAAGGTTATTATTCTATACCTGCTACTCAGATACTATAGATTTGCCTACATAATCAATATCAGCGGATGCATGTTTGAGAGCTTGAACTCTTTTAGCATTACCAGTTACTGCTATTTTTAATAAAAAATCACTGTGCATTTATGAGAAAAAATTAATTCGACAACCCCCTGCAAAAAAGGAAAAATGCATTGACCTTCACCTAAAATTCCTGATAATTAAATATTTGGCAGTGCAAAGAACAAATGATCTAATTAGTTTCATTATGTATGTTACAGCACGCATTAGAACTCTGGGTATGTTTGCTTTTTGCCCTTAAATGGCTAACAGGTTTAGGGAACTTGAATTTTTCAGGGCCCGTTATTCTGTTAGTGGACACACTAGTTTAAAGAAAACTAATGCTAAAGTACGAAAGCTATTTCACAACTTGCATTTATATAGCACCTTGAACATCGTTAAACATCCCAATGTGTCAGCACTTAGTTTGTAATTAACAAGCTGCCACTAAAATTTCAGATGGACCTTGGTTCATTTAGAATATATTAACTCTATAGCATAATTTTAATAAAAGCAGTCATTACTGGTGCTAGAACCTTCACGCTTTTTCTTCTAAATTTTAATCTACCTTTCAGACTTTCAATTTGCAAAGTTTCAGCATATTCTGTTTTCTGTATCTTTCTGCCTTCCCTGCTCCCACTCTCGAATATGGAGATGGAAGCAACATTTTTCTTAACCAGAAAAGGTTTCCCACTAGCTCAAAGCTACATTTGAAGACGAGTTTTGCAGTCAATAAAAAGGTCTGATCCAACAGACTGACATGACTGCATCAAAGATGTGACTGCAGGGATGAATTACAGCTTTAGGAGTGGCACAGTGGTTAGCACCACAGCCTCACAGCTCTAGCGACCTGGGTTCGGTTCTGGGTACTGCCTTTGTGGAGTTTGCAAGTTCTCCCTGTGACCACGTGGGTTTCTGCCAGGTGCTCCGGTTTCCTCCCACAGCCAAAGACTTGCAGGTTGATAGGTAAATTGGTCATTGTAAATTGCCCTTAGTGTAGGTAGGTGGTAGGGAATATGGGATTAATGTAAGATTAGTACAAATGGGTGGCTGTTGGGTGGCACAGACTTGGTGGGCCAAAGGGCCTGTTTCAGTGCTATATCTCTCTATCTATTGCTTTAATGACAGGTAGGAATGGGATGGCCAGCACTTACTGCCAAGATACCAAGCTGTTAGCATTTTGGTGGGGCCTTGAAATAAAAGGCTTGGGCATCTGCCAGAAACAGGTTGGAGCCTCATAAGCAAATGTAAATCTGGACCTTATTATGTTATAGGACCCAGTTGCAATTCTGAAGTACCACAGATGCTTGGCATTATGGCTCATGCAGTGGTCCTGCAGGCTGTTCAACAAAAGTTCACAAAATGTCTATCCAAGCTGCACAAAAGTTAACTTGTGTGATGCCCAACACTCCACAGTCCATGTCCCAGATCACCTCCTCCCCTCTCCCCTTAACATACTTCGACTGGTTGGGCTCTGTGTTGAAGCCAGGCCCTTTTAAGATGAGAAAGCTGCTGTTAATCTGTGCTCGTCTCGCCACTGACATTGGGCAGGCATCTCCAACACTTACCCAATAGCTGTGAAAAACAAAAATTGGCCTCCACAAATCTCTGAAAATCCTGCCAAAATCAAGAAGTGGTCTACAGATGAATAACCTTGTCCCTGCCATTAAAAAGGGTTAATATTAGTATGAGTTTTAGCACATTACTTACAATGTTATCTCCGTTGATTTTGTAGTAATTTCCTTAATCAACGAAGGGATGGATTCATTGCTGTAATTCTACTTTACAGTAAGTTTAATATACGTGTCTTTTTTACAGCTCAGTTACATCGTACATTAGCGAGCTCAAATGCACATTTTTAAAAAACATGTCCTGAGCACACTGGCAGTTTATAAACCTCTCAACTGAACTGCATTGTGGATTAGTTAGCACCATAGAAAGACTCTCTACTTCAATTTTCTATTCTGAAATGAGACATACTAAACTCAACAATGTACATCTGTTAAGCTGTGCAAGTGGTTTTGATGAACACATCAATGAGAAAATATCCAACTAAAGCATACTGGGGAAACCAGAGTACAGCAACCTTTTAATTACAGAACTCCACTTAATTTCTCCCAGTTTCAATAAATTACCTGCTATTCAATTTCAAATGGTTTAGGTCAAACCTTAACAATGTAATATTACTGATAACTTTCAAAATAAAAATGTGACTACTATCTTGCATAAGACCATAAATATTTACAGCACAGATAATAGACATTCAGCCCATCTTGTCTGTGCAAGCTCATTGCTGGAGCAATCTGGAATGAATTCCACTGCCCCAATCTTTTCTGATTGTTCGTACCTTCCTCTACCTCAAACAGTTATCCAATTTTCACTTTAAAGATGAAAAGATTACTGCCTCAATCATTTGCGATGGCAATGTAGTCCATGTTCCAACAGCCCTCTGTGTGAAAACATTTCTCTCATTATTTTCAGTGCTAATTTTAAATTGATGACACCAAATCACTGCTTCTACCTCCAGAGGAAATAACTTGTCCATATTCATTCTCTCAAAACTCTTCATGATTTATAAACGATCCATTAAATTCCCTCTTAGCCTTTTCTGTCTCAGTAGAAATAATCCCAGTATCTCACGTTTCTCGTCATAACTGTATTTTTTCATCCCTGGCATTCTCTTGGTGAATTTACACTGTCCTTTCCAGAAGGGGATGAACACAATTGCACACAATATTCTAACCATGGCTGAATCAATATTCTATCATTAATTCTTTACTCTTGCACAGTGCACTTAGCTTAAAAATAAATGTTGTTAACCCTTCAGCATCTTTCCATTGAATTTCAACTCTGACCCCCTGCTCTCCTCCCAAAATAAAATACCTCACTGTCATCCACAATAAATTGTATTTTCCAAACTATCACCCATTCTGGCAAGCCATCCTTGTCTTTCTGAAGTCTATATAGTCTTTTACAGTCCTCCTTACCATTTGCCAAATCCCCTAATTGAGAGATTGTGTTCACTATGTTCTATTTCCAGTTTTAATGATCAGGCATGGACAGGGTCAAAAGGCTTGGCCCTCTCTTTATTTGACCGCAATAGGGTTTATGCCTTTTTAAACAGGGAATGTGCTGACCAATTCAGTGCGTTTTTAACCCTTTATGTGCTATCAGAAAAGAACCAATTAGACAGGTTTGCTTGAGTTTAAACAAGAGGTTAATTTATTGTACTTAAAATCTAAACCCGATCTAAGTACACTAATAAAACTATGTTCCAACTTTCTCTCTCTCACACACACACACAAATAGGTTACAGAGTGAAGAAGAACAGTTTGTTTGGATTAGAGTCCAGAACAAATAAAAATAATATGCAGTCTGTGGGGTCTGGTAATCTAGCTGTCTTCTGGCTGAATTTCTGGTTCTGCAGTCTCTGACTGGTACAAGTGCACAAAAACAAGTCCACCTGTTTCAGGGTTTTCTTGGAGACAGTGATGCAGATGCTTCTCTTTCCAGGGCCTCTGTCTGTAGCAATGAAAAACTTGGACATTCCTCAGTCACAGATAGATTTCAAAAACTTGCACTGTGATCTGGAGAGAGAGAGAGAGAGAGAGAGAGAGAGAGAGAGAGAGAGACAGCCCCATTGGGGTCTTGCACTGGTTAGCTCTCAAAGCATGTCTGCTGTAACAGAAAACACCAAGTTCACAAAGACTGGGGAGAAGGTCACATGGTTCTCTCAGTAGTCTTTTTTTTTCTTTAATGAGGTCCAAAGTCTAAGAATCCCAAATCTCTTTCAGGTTGTATTGTTTCAAGGTTTACCCCCTGTAGGTACGTCTCCATTAGCGAATGCCCAAGTTGGCTTTGAATTTCCTGCGAACAAGGGTGATCCTAGACAATTTACTCGACTGTGCAAGCCACTGTCCTGATGGGAGCTTTTTAGCCATGTGTCTCCACTTCGATGTCCTGGAATGTGAGGTATTTCAATGCAAATTGTGATGGCCATCTTAGCTGCCAGTTTTTCAAAGTTAAATGTAGGATTCCAGCTTTACTTTTTAAACGTTTAGTGTAGGTTTCCAACCGATAAATTAAAAAACCTCATTGAACATAGCATGTTTTCTTGACACCAACTGGTAGAAGAATTAACAAAATTGTTAGTTGCATCTGGAGAACAAAGTTGTCACATCATATATTAAAGGTGAAGCAATGATTTAGTTTTGCAATCTTTTTGTCAAGTATCAGATTGTCAGAGGATACAGCAGGATATAGATCGGTTGGAGACTTGGGCGGAGAAATGGCAGATGGAGTTTAATCCGGACAAATGTGAGGTAATGCATTTTGGAAGATCTAATGCAGGTGGGAAGTATACAGTAAATGGCAGAACCCTTAGGAGTATTGACAGGCAGAGAGATCTGGGCGTACAGGTCCACAGGTCACTGAAAGTGGCAACGCAGGTGGATAAGGTAGTCAAGAAGGCATACGGCATGCTTGCCTTCATCGGTCGGGGCATAGAGTATAAAAATTGGCACGTCATGTTGCAGCTGTACAGAACCTTAGTTAAGCCACACTTAGAATATTGCGTGCAATTCTGGTCGCCACACTACCAGAAGGACGTGGAGGCTTTGGAGAGGGTACAGAGGAGGTTTACCAGGATGTTGCCTGGTCTGGAGGGCATTCTCTATGAGGAGAGGTTGGATAAACTCGGATTGTTTTCACTGGAAGGACGGAGGTGGAGGGGCGACATGATAGAGCTTTATAAAGTTATGAGCTGCATGGACAGAGTGGATAGTCAGAAGCTTTTTCCCAGGGTGGAAGAGTCAATTACTAGGGGACATAGGTTTAAGGTGCGAGGGGAACAGTTTAGAGGGGATGTGCAAGGCAAGTTCTTTACACAGAGGGTGGTGAGTACCTGGAACTTGCTGCCAGGGGAGGTGGTGGAAGCAGGTACGATAGCGACGTTTAAGAGGCATCTAGACAAATACATGAATAGGAAGGGAATAGAGGGATACGGTCCCCGGAAGTGCAGAAGGTTTTAGTTTAGACAGGCATCAAGATCGGCGCAGGCTTGGAGGGCTGAATGGCCTGTTGCTGTGCTGTACTGTTCTTTGTTCTTTATTTATGATGGAACAGAATAAAGTGAACACATGCACAATTCAGTAAAGGATAGTGATTGTTATGTCATTTAGTACAACAATTTTCTTTCAAATTACTTTGTATCTAAACAAGTTTAAATAGCTTCAAGGTTTCTCTTGGTTCACAGATTTACTTTTTTCAGTTTTACTAAGGGTATCATCATGTTCACAGATCATGGGGTTCATACAGATTTGTGCAAAGTTAGGAAGGGTGGAGAAGCAAAATATTAAATGACCAATGATTTCAGTAACTGGGACTGCCAACTCACCTTGGAGTGAACATTCTGAGGCTGGCAAATAGGATTGTTAGAGGCATCCATATTCCATATACGTGAGGGAACAATTATGGTTCATAGCTATGAGAGAGGAATCCAAGCAAGAGCAAAAACATAAACGATGTATGCTGAATTCAATGGGACTGCTTGTACAAGAATTGCATGGGGCAGATTGTGGCTGAGAGAAAATCCATTTTTATTGTTTAACTCACTGGTGCCTCATTTGGTCCCTAAGACGATGCTGGAAGCTATGGAAGTACACAACCAAACCTTGGATTGCATGTGCCAGTTCCAACACAGGTTTCAGAGATGATAGGAAAGTCACTGAGGCTGCCTGTTGTGAAAGACAGACAGACTTTCACAACCACCAGATGTCTCAAAGCAGTTTGCAGTCAATGAAGTACTTTTGAAGTGTTGTAATGAAGGAGTGAGGTGAATTTGTCCACAATGATTAATGCTTTTCAATCCCTTTATCAATAATATGTTGGATCCCATCATAAGAGACAGTCTTTGAATGTGATGTGTGTTTCAAAGACTCTCAACCCTCAGAGAAAGAAAATCGCATCTCTGTCTTAAATGGGTGACCCCTTATTTTTAAACTGTGATCCCGAGTTCTAGATTCTCCCACAACAGGAAACATCCTTTCCAAATCCACCTCGTCAAGACCCCTCAGGATCTTATGTTTCAATCAAATCACCTCTTACTATTCTAAACTCCAGCAGATGCAAGCCTAGCCTGTCCAAACTTTCCATATAAGACAACCCAACCATTCCAGGTATTAGTCTAGTAAACCTTCTCTCAACTGCTTCCAACTCATTTCCTTAAATAAGACGACTAATACTGTGCACAGTACTCCAGATGTGGTCTCACCAATGTCCTGTAAAACTGAAGCATAACCTCCCTACTTTTGCATTAAATTCCCCTCGCAACAAATGATAACATTCTATTAGCCTTCCTAATTACTTGATGTACCTGCATACTATGGACCACTGCCTCTATTTCAGTGTAAAGCTATTTCAGCAGAATACAATTTCACCAGGAATTATCATTACAGCCAGTTTAGTGAAAGTCACTTATGTTTGATGATGAATGTATGAGTAGGTGTCTCAATCATGACTTAATATTTTCACGGCTGTTTCCAGATGTGCACATACCTGCTTCAAGTACCCCTTTGTATTCAGCTTTCAAACCTAGAACAAACATTTTCAAATACAATGTTTAAACATGAAATTAACACCTAACCCCCTCCCCCACCATCCTACTGCCCCAGTCACCCCAACCCTGACCAAACTGTCTCCATTTGTAATGGGGTGGTGCCTGACATACTAAGATGCTCATGGTAGTCAGAGGCCTTTGGATATCATGGCAGGAGCTCCTAATGGTAGTGTGCTAGGCCTAAATGATATTTAAATTTTCCTCCATCATAATCAGAACTGAGGGTGTCTACTGGTGATTCCACAATGTTTAGTTCCATTTGCAACTTCTCCGATAATGACGCACCCTATGCCTGCCCATGACACAACAATGTCCAGGCTTGGATGCAGGAGAAATAAGTGACATATGCCATATGAACGCTGGGTGATGAATATTAACAACCACTTTCTGCCTGCTTTCAATAGCATCACCATTGCAGAATCCTTTAATAGGATATATTGCTATCTGGCAATGTTTATGCCCAGGGCGTTGGCTTACATTTTCTCTATCAGGATGAGCAGACCGATTGTGTTTTTGGCATTTTAGGTGTTCAGACAGTCTGTATTTGTTTCCTCCGTCTCCTCCTCCATTTTTCTCACTTTTTGTTTCCATGGGCATCCCCAATCTTTTTATCCTCTCACCTACACGGTTTGTTTCTTTTCATGTTTTTCTATTGCTAATTTTTCAATCCAATAACTTCCATGCAGTTAGTTACATTATACTTAATTGAATATAGAATTTAATTATACAGTCCTTAATGGACCTCTAACTCCTAACCTAACTTAGAAAACCCTTGCTATTACTACCACACCTCTCCACTATCATCTTCTCCCTAGCCTTTTTGGCTCTTTGATAGCTGCTTTAAATGTCTTCAGCTGTATTCAGTGCACATCCCTGCTCTCTTGAGACATATTTTCCCTAAAACTGTAAAAATACTTCTGCTTTAGTCTAATTTGTCTTTGAACATGACTAGTTACCCAGTTACTTCTTACTACGAACTTGCAAAATTAACCCGTCTTTTCTCCTTACGGATGATCTGCTGTATTTTTAGATTTTATGCTATTATTTCAGATTTCCAATATTTGTAGCTTTTCTCCATTTTTATTTGCAATAACTTTCCGATCTCAGCTGGGTTCCAGCAGAGGTGGTTTGAACTGAATCATTTGGGCACAGCCAAAGCTACCTACAAACTTCTCATTGCAAGATGCTTCAGAGGGGAATTGACAAATTAAACTGGAGCAATTTGTCTGCTCAGCCTCCCTCAAAAAATGTGAAGGAAGAAATAAAGATTTGCATTTATATCACCTTTGATGATCTCAGGCACCCTAAAGTGCTTTACAGCCAATGAGTTACTCCTAGTCAGAGGCTCGGAATCCTGAGGCGAGTAACTCACCTCCTGACTCCCCAAAGCCTGTCCACCATCTACAAGGCACAAGTCAGGAGTGTAATGGAATACTCTCCACTTGCCTGGATGGGTGCAGCTCCAACAACATTCAAGAAGCCTGACACCATCCAGAACAAAACTGCCTGCTTGATTGGCACCCCATCCACAAACATTCACTCCCTCCACCACCGATGCACAGTGGCAGCAGTGTGTACCATCTACAAGACGCACTGCAGCAATGCACCAAAGCTCCTTAGACAGCACAAGAGCAGCAGATGTATGGGAACACCACCACCTGCAAGTTCCTATCCAAGTCACCCACCATCCTGACTTGGAACTATATCGCCGTTCCTTCACTGTCGCTGGGTCAAAATCCTGGAACGCCCTTCCTAACAGCACTGTGGGTGTACCTACCCCACATGGACTGCAGCGGTTCAAGAAGGCAGCTCACCACCACCTTCTCAAGGGCAATTAGGGATGGGCAATAAATGCTGGCATAGCCAGTGATGCCCACATCCCATGTATGAATAAAAAAAAAGTGTAGTCTGGTTGTAATGCTGGAAATGCAGCCCCAATTTGCACACAGCAAGCTCTCACAAACAGCGATGTGATGATAACCAGATAATTTGTTTTGTGTTGTGGATTAAGGGATAAATATTAGCTAGCACACCAGGGATAACTCCCCTACTCTTCTTCAAAATAGTGCCGTGGGATCTTTTACTTCCACCTGAGGGGGCAGATAAGGCTTCAGTTTAACATCTCATCTGAAAGAAAGTACCTCTTGCAGTGCAGCACTCCCTCAGTACTGCACGAGAGTGACAGTCTAGATTTTTGTGCTCAGGTCCTGGGGTGGGACCTGAACCCACAATCTTCTGATTCATGAGGTGAGAGCGCTCCCAACTGAGCCTTGGCTGTCAGCTAAAAGTAGTAAAAATACTTTAATAAAAATACCTCATAGGGCAGCAAATGATAATGACCTTACCTTTAAAGATCAGTGATTTTGGCAAAACACTAAGGTTGCCTTTTTGCAGTAAGTCAAGAGGTCATGCAATATCCACATTACCTCCGCCACTCTGTTGGCATCCTGCATGTCAAATTCCATACCTCAGCCAAAATCCCATCTTCAAGAAGAAAAAAGGTTCGGCAAGTAAATTGACAGTTCTTGCATGACTAGATGAAGCCAGCTATAAAACAGCGCCATTTGTTTTTTTTAAAAAAAACTGTTGTTGTTGATCCCAATTTGCAGTGCCATGGCATATTGGAAGAAGGTTATATAAGCAACAAAGCAAAGTCGAAAACTTTCTGTTACAAGTCCAAAAAGCAGCTGCCTCAGCAAACTATCGTTATACTCTCCTGAGGTAAAAATTGGTTGAAACTTCAAGTTTCTCAAAGGCTGTCCAGTGGTGATTACTATTGATTTTAATAAAAACTGCCATGAAATGTAGCTTTGATAAATGTCACACATTGAGGACATTTTCATATCACCAGTGTAGGTTAAATTCAAAATCAGGTTTCAGAAACAGCCTCTGTGCCATCCAAAACCATGACTGTAATGTTTCAATTCCAAGCATGATGCGTTTTCATCTTGATTAAGAAATAAAATTCTTCGAAAGAAACTGAAGAAACTAGCTATAAAAGAGAGAAACATGCTTAGGTGTAACTTGGAATGCATCAGAGTCATGAAAATGGGCATTAAAGCTCATTTCAGAAATTGATTGTACCAGAGGCACAAATGAAGCAAAATATTACTGGATAGCCTGAATGAAAATAATTTCCTTCGACACTCCCAGATGCTCTGCACCTTTAAGTTCACAGACACATAATTTCACAAATGTTAATTCTACCTTTTTTATGCTTCTAATTTTCACAATTGTTGACCAATGCCCCATGACAAAACACGAAAATTAGAAAAAAAAGGACTTCAATGACATGAACATAATTATAAATAAAATGAAGGGTTTTAAAGTGATCAGAAAAGTGATGAGAAATAAAAATCGAAAACAGCGTCTTCTGATCCATAAAGATTGCTTAACTTTTTCCACAACCAGGCTTTCAGCATTGCTCTCATTCTGATTAAGTTAGCTACAAACAAATTTGTTCTGAAACCACAATGATGGGCCTTATTATCTTCAGAATTCCAAGTAAATTTGCTCTGTTTTCAACTATTTACCAAACCGAGACCGAGTATGACAATGGGATTATTCCAATGTTCTCATGCCTGTAGTCAGAGCACTACAAAGGCCCAGCACCACCAAGTTGTGTCTGGTGGCTAAGATCGCATCGGTAGTGAGCTTGAAAGGTATATTTTATTCGTTGATAAGTATATATATCAAGAATTACTGGAATACTGCTGCCACCTACTCGCACAAAGATTTACTTTCCTTGAAGTTTTGAAAATGGCATTTAAAACAAATAGCTGAAACAGGGCTGAAGTATTGAAAAGAATAATAGTAAATTGTGCCTTAATGAGATATGAACTACTCAATGACCACTTGAATCTGCCGGAGATAGCCAGCACACCAAACAGGCTGTAAATGGTGACTCTGGTATTTTTTATTCATTCTCCTTTTTATGCATCAAGTTGCTATAATCTGGAATTTACTGCCTGAAAGAGTGACGGAAGCAGGTTCAGTCGTAACCTTCAAAAATGAATTGTATACTTGAAAAGAAGCATTTGCCAGGCGAGAGTGAAAAAAGTGGGTCTAATTTTCAAAGAGCTGGCACAGGCATGGTGGGCCAAATGGACTCCTTCTGTGCTGTATGATTCCATAAGTCTTGTGATATAGGCATTGCTAGTAAAGCCAACAATTATTCCCCATCCCTGCTTGCCCTTGTGGTAACAATGGTGGGCTACCTTCTTGAACTGCTGCAGTCCGTGTGGTGAAGGTTCTTCCAGAATGCTGTTACGTAGTAAGTTCCATGATTTTGACCCAGCAACAGCGAAGGAACGGTGATATATATCCAAGTTGGGATGGTGAGACTTGCAGAGGAAGTTGAGGTTTTTGTATTCACAGACACCTACCGCCCTCGTCTTTCTAGGCAGTGGAGGCGGTAGATTCTTAAGGTAAGGCCAAAGAAGCCTCAGGGTTGCTGCAGGGTCCTGTCGATAGAACACACTGAAGCCAGAGTACGCCAATTGTAGAGGGATTGGATGATTAAGTTGGTTGATGGGTTATTGTTCATTTGGACTGCTTTGCCTGGAATGGTGTTCAGCTTCTTAAGTGCTGTTGCAGCTACAAATAGAGAATATTCCAACACACTCCTGACTTGGAGCTTGCCGATAGTGGAGAGATTTTGGGAAGTTGGGAGGTGGGTCACTCGCCACAGAATACTTAAATCTCTGACTTATTTCAGTAGCTGTGGTAGTTAGATAGCTGATTCAATTGAGTTTCTGATCAATAGTTACCCCCAGGATGTTGATGGTGGGGAACATGCTACTGGCATGCCATTGAATATCAAGGGGAAATGGTTAGATTATCTCTTGCCTGGTTATTGCCTGGCACTTGTGTCACATGAATGCTACTTGCCACTTATCAGTCCAAGCTTGGATGGTGTCCAGATCTTGCTGTATGCAAACATGTAGTAGTTTATCATCTGAGGAACTGCAAATTGAACAGAACACTTCGCAATCATTATGAAGGTGGGAAGGTCATTGATGAAGCTGCTGAATACAGTTTGGCCTAGCATGCTACCCTGAAGAAATCTTGCAGCGATGTCTTGGGCCATTGCGCTCCAACGACCACAACATCTTTCTTTGTACTAAGTATGATTCCAGGTGCTGGAAAGTTTTCTTGCTGAAACCCACTGATGTCAGTTTGTCTCGGGCTGCTCACTCAGTCGAAGGCTGCCTTGATATTAAGGACAGCCACTCTTGCATCAACACAGAAATTCTGCTCTTCTGTCCATACTTGGCCAAAGTTGTAATGGAATCTGGAGTTGTTATCCTGGTGGAACTCAAACTGAGCATCAATGAGCACGCAATTGACAGTAATGCATGGGAAATTTGTTTGATTTAAATATGGCCAGTTTAAGTGGTGGGTACTGTACATAATTTCTGAAGCAATATAAATGAAGTGACAAGGAATGCAATTTTAAACTGATTTCTGACAACAGATGAATGTTGACATTTTACTTTATCAAAGCAAAATTATATAATTCGTACTAGGTAACAGGATAGAAAAGTACATGAAAAGGTGGAGGTGGGGAGTTACTGGGGGGGAATCAAAGCAAACACAGTAGGAATCTTCTACTGTACACTGTTCTAAATAAATCTCTGTATGCCATAGTAACTGCTTCTTCCAGTTTAATAAATCCATTTTTTTTGAAACAAGAAAATGAAGATTACTAACAACATGATATGAGGATAAACTTCATGGTGTTATCAAATCGTGGAGAATAAATTTACCTTTAAACGATAACAATTATTCGTGCTGGAATTACTTGACATTTGCCAATGTGGGTAACTTTGATACGTTGCCAGGAAACAAAACTGCAACTAACTCACAACTTTGATCACTTCCAAGTTGCTGCAGAAAAGCACTTTATAACCACATAAGGACTAGACGGTAAACTAAATTTAAATAAATGATTATGCAAATACCTAATTATGAAATATAAAAATTATGCTGTGCATTGTCAATTTTTCTGGCATATCATAGAAAATATTTATGTATATTTTTTTTTAAATGAGGGTTTTTAACAGGCAGAATTTACCACTCCCAGGTGACAGGAATATAGGGTGGCATTTGTGACTTTGATAAGAGCCATTTCAGTATTGTGGTATGGGTGGAAACCTAATTGGAGAGATTCAAACATTTCAAGTTCAAGATTCTAATCCCTAACTTACATGGGTTTCAGAACACAAGTTAAACTGACATACCTTTTCACTTAGGAAGAAGGATATGGCATTAACTAGACTCGGCTTGTTAATTACTTCCTTTTGGAGATTTTTTCATTCAACAAGATGGCAAAATCAATGCCAAGGAAAGGAATGATTCTGTAGTTCAAATACAGAGTGTGAATTCAGCCACACAGTGAATCTCTTTTCACTTTATTCTAATCATAGTAGGTCTTAATCCCAGATTGAGAAAACCAAACCCAGCTGTACAACTCCCACCCCCACATTTCCCACTGTGGCTTCTCTGAATGAAATATTCAATGTAGGTAACTCAGAGTTATGAAGATTTTGTGCATGCAAACATGAGCCGAGTAAGAAGTGGTTTGAAGTTGCAGAAACCCATTTCAGTCAGGTCCTTTATGGCTTGCTGACAGATTTGGCTTTCATCCTATAAATGTGGCCTGAATTCAGATCCTGGCCCCAGAATAAATAGGTCAAAATCCTAACTCATTGTGACACTAAATCCCTCATTTCACCTAAATATATGATTATAGTGCATTTGGGCCAGAATAATAAATTGAAATATAATATAAATTGAATAATAATAAATAAAAGGTAAATGAGGAAATGAAATGCAAGAACTATTTAATTCAGCTTCTCACAGGTCTATAAGACAGCTGCCACATAATGGAGTTGTGTTTTCCTTTTATTTATTTGTGGAATGTGGATGTCGCTGGCAAGGCCAGTATTTACTGCCCATCCCTACTGCCCTTGAAATGGTGGTGGTGAGCGGCCTTCTTGAACTGCTGCAGTCCATAAGGAGAAGGTAGGTTAGGTAGGGAATTAGTGGAAAAGATTCATTTATGTGTCATTCATTACGATTTTAGAAGGATATTTCGTGAAATGCTTGACTCTAAACAGACTGTTGAATAAACAATTGTATATTCCTTTAAGAGCATGGAGACAATGTAATAATTGTGGTATTCTCTTAATCTTCGCTATCCATGTTTGCAACTAAATGCATTCTCCATTGGCATCACCATCCCTCTCACCTTAGGAAAAATACTTCCTTATGTGTGTTGTGAAGAGGTACAGTTCGTCAGATAATTAACAATGATCCTGTTGCCCATTTATTTGGCACCAGAGGTTGAAAAGGCTGCCAACCATGTACTCTGACTTCCTCTGAAAGATATCATGGTATCAGATCATACTGTTTAAATTAAAGCTAATACTTGGGTTGATTTATAAGATTTAGAATTGCACAGATATAAAAAGAATATAGCAGAAAAGCTAACACTACAATTACTTAATACAGAGTTAAAGTATTTCAAATATCAAGTATGCAAAACCAAAGTCCTTTCCAGAATCTTTTAATTGAGTCTTCTCTGACCTTAATATGCATGTACTGCACCCCATAAAGTTCTATTACACTCCCAAAACATGCTGAACGACCAGCTAAAAATAGGGGCTGAATTTTCGTTTCAGGTCTCGACCCTGACGCCAGGCTTGAATCTGGGTCGGGAACCTGGAAATGCCAGTGGCAGAACCCCGGAAGAGAAATAAGTGGCCACCTCTGGAAGCCCTGTTCAATTAAGAACACGAGCGGGTTCTCGAGGCTGGAGGGCCAATAGGAGGCCCCCCAGTACTGAACGATGGGAACCCCCATCTGTAATAGGTGGGCGCTGCAGAAGTCAGTAGGCCCTGCCTCCATTTCCGGTCACTGGCAATAAATGTGGGAACTAAGGGCCATCGGTCAAAAGGGGTAAAGACCCCCAGAGTAATGGGCACTCCTGAGACCGCCCTCCACATTGAATGAACCCTCTGGCTCCAAAGACTACCCGGCCCGCCGCAGGGAGGTCACCACCATTTCAGCCATTCATGCCGTCACTCCATCTCCTGTAGAATTCCGTGGAGGCAGGAATGTGTCGTGGAGCCAGCCCAAAGGGATTTCCCTCCCAGTTTCGGGATCTCACCCGCCTCCAGAACCACCTCCACAGGCCCTTGAAAATCCAGCCCAAGATAACTAATGAAACAATTAAAAACACAGCTTGGCATTAGTCTGGAGGTCACCAATATCAAACGGAATCCCTATCAAGTGGCTCCTATCACAATCATCCACACATCTAAGTTTATTTACGTCAGGGTAAGGGAGGTCCATGCTTGGGAAGAATACTTTATATTTCAAGCAACCAGTGTCAATGCCAAGCACTCAAACACCACCAACTAAGTTCCCTCCATCTGCCCCAACAATGTGCATCATCCCAATCTCAGAAGAGCACCCTCCAATGCACCATTTATTCCATTTTTGATACCAATCATACTTAGGTCTATGTGAAAGATATTGTTAATACAAGACTAGTAGCAGCTTTTAGCTACAAGCTGGATTTAGAATGCCCCAATTCATTTGGATTTGAACTCAGATTCCAGAGTTATGAGGTCCGTGCCCAATCCACTATGCCACCTAGTTTCCCTGATCATCAATGTTTTTAAATTGACCAAGGAAAGGTTTGTTTATTTTTGGAAAAAATAAATTTGCTTCACAAGATTCAAACTGCAGACCTGAACGGGAAATCAAAGCCACCAAAAATCCATCCAGAACTGCAAAGTCCTTGGGTTCAGTTCAATCTACCTTTCACTTAAATGGCAGATGAAATTAACACAGCCTGGGAAACTCACAAAAAATTCAGTAATTATTCTTTTTGTAATTTTATATCTGTAATTTTACCAGTCAGGGACACAATACCGCATTTCCCCATGATGACCAAGTGTTACAGTTTCAAACAAACTGTCATCTTATCCAACTTCTAAAATGGTACTGTCTCACTCCAATTATACAGACTTAGTTATTCCAACTTTTCTGAACGCAACTGTGCATTTGAAATCTTTATGTGACCAGAGCTATCAAAAGCTTGCCTATTTAGCCAGGTGTTACGACCAAGGGGGGAGTAGTACACTGTTAATTCAGTCCCACTTCTCCATAGGTCACAGCAAATCAATAAATTTTCCCACTTACCGAAATAGCCAATTAGATACTCTATTTGACCCCAGAATAAAGCACACAAACCAGGTTTCTTTAATCGACAACAAAATTAACCGTTAATTATAAAACCAAGTCTTAACCAATAATGAAGTAAATCTATATAAGAATTGAGATATCAAAGCTCCTTATTTTTCCTAGCCCTCATACACATGCAAATACATTCAAAAACCGGTTAACCGGGAGGGAGGGGACATTGGTTTACAGCTGTTTCAAAGGAATGAAAGGAATAATAAAAAACAACTTAGACTGTCATGATCTGAAGGAATTTCTTCGGTTTGGCAAGGTGGCCCAAAGTCGAATAATTGCCACTCAAAGGCTTTTCCAGGTACGGTTGATGAACTGTCCATGATGGGTTTGCATTCGAAGAACTTCAACAGTAGAAGGCTTCACGTAGGTCTTCCATCAAGGGTGTCCAACAGGTGTCAGTTCTCACACTCAATGCAAAAGTCCTTTTTCAAAGATGCAAGATTTCTGCAAATTCAGGGTTTCTTTGCAAATGCAGGAGGCAACAGTACCACATCATACAAGCTTTTACTTTTTAAGAGCAAGGATTCTTTACAGAGAGCTAATACTTCTTCTGGGTCTTCTTCTGATCTCCAGGAAGGTCAAAATCAAATTTCAATTGCCTGCTTTTGTCCAAACCGACTGGCTTTTAAAGTTGAAAAATGAAACCCTAAAACCTTCCAGAAACAAGTCACATGCCTCACTCAAAGGGTAGCTCTGAGGTCAACCCCCCTGCTGGTTTCCTTGAAATTACCAGCTTTCTAGTCCTTGTTTACAAGTTCAGCTTTTGTTGAACTTCCCTTCAAAACATCCATTTTCAGCTATTTCCAGATGTCTCAATATCCACGGAATTCCTTCCAGTTTTTAAAAACATAGAATCCTAAGTTTTAATACAAAAAAAATCCTCATAACACAGGACAAGCAGTTCTGAAATCAGGGAGATTTGATTTGGGCTTAGGGAAATGTGTTGAAGAATGTGTCATTATCTGGGACATTTAGGACTGCGTCAAAAGATTCCATGTGCTTCAGTACTGTAGCAGAGCATATTATCGTCATTCAATTAGGTTTAGCAGTATGTGTCTTTCACTGCTTTGAGCTATGAAGATAAATCAAAAATAGGAAGTACAGGCTCTGTAATAACCTATTAGATTTGCTCATAAACCTTGAGCTAGGAAAAGACTGGTAGCAAAATTCCAACCGAAGATCTATTGTAGCTTTCACATTATGTACATATATCATACATTAGATAAAAATATTTTCTACACGTTTCTAATCATCACTATTATGAAGAGACATGAATGAACATTCAACCACATTCAAAAACCTAACTGCATTCTAGCTGACTCTTTGAAGAAAGGGGTTCTGAGAATGTCACTGAATTGAATGGTGAGCATTCCTTCTCAATGGAATGAAATAGAGATTGTTTCCCCATTTAAACTGTGCCTCATGCAACAGGCATTTCCAATAATGGAGAATGAAGAATCTCAAACTGCTCACATGCAACCCCTTGTGGCCAGTTTTACAGCCACATTGGCAGAGACAAGAGGCCTGGGAATCCATAGCCTTTCCTGGGCAAGCTGATGCGTAATGCAGGAAAAAAAAAAAGAATTTTCAAAGTTTTATCCGAGGTACATAGGAATTGCTTGACAGAGAAAGACCAAGGTCCATCAAACCATAACAATCAATCTCTGCCAATTGGTCTGCAACAGATCCAGACATGATGCAAGGATCGCTCAGTGGAGAAGAGCTTTTAAAACCATAGATCCAAAGTCAACTGTTCTTTCCAAGCTTGCTACACTTACCACGTCACGTCTCAAATTACTCATTGTTATGACCAGGTGAGAAAGAGGTCTAGGGTTCCCTTTCAGCTTTCACCTGGTCTTACTGGAACAGGGTTTAATTTTTAAACACCCGTGTTCTCAGCTCCCCCTTTGGTGCATCCGTGTTCACCGCTTTCCAATTATAAGGCAAAGAAACCAGCACAAACAGGCTTTCTTATGTTTAAAGAAGAAAAATTGAAATCTATTGAACTTAAACTCTAATTTGCTTGATGCCCATGGATACATTCGATGCGCCCAAGCTCGCATGCATATGTGATACACACATGCAAATAGAGACAGAAAAGAGAAGAAAAATAAAGTGTAAAAGTCTGAGGCAATCTCTGAAGAGGGTTTTTATTACTGTGCTTCGAGCTTGCTGTCAAGTCCTTGACTGTCGGTAGATCTTGCTTTTCATTGGGGCCCAGTATTCTTCTTAAACCTTGTTCACTGTAGGAGACTTTTCTCGCTTGGGGTTCATGTGTCTTCAGTGAGTTTTGGAGTTCCGTGAGAAAGAGATGGGAGCAGACAGGAGAGGCTGTGGCGAGTCAGCCAGGAGAGGTCTTTTCAGTCCAGCAGCAAACAGCTTTCTGCAGATTCTCAGTTCAGACTGTACAACTCAGAAAATAACCCAGACTGTAAGCAGGTTAGTCATGTGGCTAACTGGTTTGACCACGTCTGTTTGTGGATTGTATTGGAGCAGGGGATAGCTCCTTTGTTCCAAGCACTGTCTGTTATGATGTAAAAATGTCTTTCCAGCCAGGGGACTGGCAACCCCTCGTCACAGGCCTTCTCTTCTTCCCAGCAACGATTTGAAATTTAACGTCCATGTGGCAAAATTAATGTGCCTCATTCTTGGCAGGTGGGGACCTGCATGACATCATATACTTCATAACAACCTGCTATTTTCTGAAAGAAATGCATCTAATTTACAGTTGAATGAATCAATACTAACTGTTTTCACCATCTCGCTGGTGAGCCTGTCCCATTGATTGACCAGTCACTCACTGAAACACATCGTTTCTGCTGGTTCGTTTTGAATTTACTCCCCTTCAAGAACAGGCTGAGTTCTCTGTTCTGGACAAGGTGAAATAGCTTGTCATGATTTACATTATCCAGATTCTTGAGAATCTGAAAAAAATACTATTCAAATTGTCACTCAACCTTTTTTTCCAGTAAGAGCATGCCCTATTTACATAATTCCTCCTCATAATCCAAATCCTCCATCCCCTCACATTCTGGCCATTCTCTTCCATATCCTTTAAATAGCTGCCTTTTTGTACTGTGGCAACCAGAACTGTACATAACTGTGCTCGCACCAATGTGGTAGGATTACCTATTTTGGCTCGGTATTGACCTTTTAACACATCTCAACATCTGATTTACTTTATTTGCTGCCACTGAGCATTCATATAATATCTTCCATTTATTGTCAATCAGGATCCTCAGATGTTTTATATATCAGGCAAGCCCTCCACCTGTGAAGAATGAGGAAAATTAATCTCGCTACATGAACATTGGTTTTAAATTATTGAAGAAAGAACTAACTTTAAAAAACAATTGGAGCCCCTGACTGGAAAGACATTTGCATCGTGACAGGGTTGGAACAAAGGACCCAGTCCTTACTTCCCCAATACATCGAAGAAGTGGTCAGTCCAGTCTGGACACATGACGAGCTGACTATTGGAGTTTGAATTTGAACTTCCAACAGGGAATTTAAAATCAGAAAGCTGTTTTTTCCCTGGACTGAGAACACTTCTCTTTTGACTGCTCTCATCTCACTCTCACCAGCTTCAGAAACCATTGAAGACATATGAACCCCAAGAAAGAAAAGTCTCCTACAGTGAACAAGGTTTAAGAAGAATACTGGGCACCAACAAAAAACAAGACCATATCTTCAATCAAGGACTACAGCGAGCTCGAAACACAGTAACAAGATATTACCTCAAATCTTTCCACTTATCTTTTCCTCTGCTCTTTTCTGTCTCTATTTGCATGTGCGTATCACGTATGCATGCTCGCGCGTACACGGCATGTAACCTTAGGCCTTAACCAAATTAGAGTTTTTAGTTTAAGTTTTAATAAATTACACTTTTCTTCTTTAAATCTAAGGAAGCCTGTTTGTGCTCATTTCTTTGCCTTATAATTAGAAAGCGGTGAATAAGGATTCACCAAGGGACAGCTTGAAATAGAGTGTGTTTAAAAATCAAATCCTGTTACAATAAGACCAGATGAAGACAGTAAAAGACCCCTAGACACATTTCTCACCAGGTTGTGACAATAAAAGCAAAATACTGCAGATGCTGGAAATCTGAAATAAAAACTAAAAGTGCTGGAAATACTCAGCATGTCCAGCAGCATCTGTGGAGAGAGAAGCAGAGCTGACGTTTCAGGTCAGTGACCTTTGATCAGAACTGGCCAGGTACATTTTCCAGGTACATTATTTTCCTTCCATTTAATGAATAAACCAATCCTCAACAATATAAATTAGCACCTCAATTGGTGAAGTATACATGAAACCATTGAAAGCAATGTAAAAGAGTGAAAAACAATTATAATTATTGCACACAAAATCTAGGCTGCACAACCCAATGTAATAATGAGGGAAGAATAAATTGCTGAAGGCACCATCCTTTGAATTAAACCAAGGACTCATCTGTCTGTTTTGCCATCATTATTGGAATACTCCTACAGAGGGTTCTTTGCTAGAGCAGACATGTGCATTTCTTATGAACCTTGGCTCTCCTCATGGCAGAGAGGATCCTTATGCTCTGGGACCTGGCGTTAGGTATAAAGACCAAGAGCCAGGTGCTTCATGGGGTTCTGGGTGTGGAGAAGGGCTAGTTAAGGTGATTCCGATGGACATTAAAGATACCATGGCATTATTTAAAAGAAGAGCAGAAAGTTCTCCCGTTGCTCTAGCCAACATCCTTTTCAGTCATACCAAAGAATATTAATCATTTAGTTATCACAAAACAGGTCACTGCACTTCAGAATAATCAATGTGAAGTATTTTTAAATATTTAAAATATGTAAGTATGTACTAGATAAAAGAAAAATAAGAAAGCTAAGGATTTGTTGAGTGTGTAAGACAGTTAAATTTCTTAAAGTTCAGCAATATTTTGTTATTCCCTTTTCCAGTCTTTTCCACCTCTCTGAGGCAACATGTTAAGACAGAACTTTATGGCCACCATGTCACTCTACAGTTATTTTTCAAGTATGAATCTACGCAGCCAGAGTGCCAACAAGTAGCGCAACCAAGGGATAGGGGGCAGGTAATCAGAGTCAAATTTCTCCTCAGCTATTGCCCAGAAGGAAATGCTACTGAACTAAAGGTTATGGAACAGCAATCAAGAAAGCTATCTACTTAAATTCTCCCCTTCTCAGGTTGTGTTAAAATTATGATGTCTGTGAATTGGAACAAAAGTGATGCAGTTTTGCATGCCATATTAAAAGGACATCGAAATATACATTTGACAGAATACCAAATTCACCACAAAACTCTGAAAAGGGAAAACAAGATACATATCATTAATAGGAATAACCACCGATAAATCTCTGGTCAGACTGTTCTAAGTTCAGAATTGCTTTGATGTCCCTGTTGTTTTCTATAAATCCAAATATATGAAGACAGTAACACTGAAAATAACTTAATGAATCACTTTTGGCTGGAGATCAATTTAAATTACAATGGACCAAATCCAGATTGGTCAGATTGTCAGTAGTGCCGTATCCTGCAATGCACATCCCAAAACACCTAGCACACAAGCTGTGAGAGAAACAGTGGTTAGAACTAAAGCAACTGAAAGCTGAGAGAACTATCAGCTGGATTGAATCAAACTGAAGGTATTGTTACATGGTTATGAAGTTTAACATGCCAATCAGAGTATGCAGAGATTATGAACTAACAGTTGCCCGGTTTCTTCTTTTTAATGACTATCTGCTGTCAAATTCTACAGATAATTTTTCAACAGCGGCTGGTTCAACCCACTGCAATTAACTTGAGCAATCATGGGAGTATCAATAAATTTTGGATGTTGAGAATGAATTGTGAAAAGTATATTAATGCAGGTGCTCAAGTGTTGGCCATGCCAAAGGACTTGCCAATACAGAGTTGCCAAATTGTCTGGTATAAACACAGTCCAATTTTCTCGCAATCCATTTTCAGGCGGAGTTGTTCCACAGAAAACTGCATCCCTAGCCACTCTATAATTATCAGGAGTTTTAGGGCAAAGAAAATAAACAAGAGATCATGCAGCTACTTGGATGAATAGTAGACATCATCCATACTTAAGATCAGATGTACCAATGTTTATCTGGATCGCATCAAGGTGTGAAAATTACCTGATAACTAGACCGTCACAACTGTTCTCAGCATCTTTCGAGTACAGCATTCTTCACTTAGCTTTCGTTACAGCTGACTGCACAGTACGATCACCTGTAGTAAAGCCAAGTCCAGAAAGATCATCAAGTCCAAAAGCTACTGAACAAACCCCACACCAAAAATAGGTGGCAGGTCACTAGAATTCTTGGAAGTGACCTCTCAGTTAACCGTACTGCAGCTACTGCACAGTTTCCTTATAAACAGGCAATAAAGAAATTAGCCTCTGTTCTGATAAAGACTTACTTCCTGAACCATCTTATCTCTTTTCAAATGCTGATGGGCCTACTGTATAGTTCCACTGTTTTCATAGCAGTTTCCACATTTATAGCTTTCAATGCTGTCGGACTGCAATTGTTTTCTTTCGCACTTGCCAGTCTCCAGCACAAATCTGGTGGGTGGTAGTAGGATATCGGGCAGCAGAAGGCTGCTGCCAGGGATCCAAAGAAATGATCCCTGGCACTCAGTACAGGTAGTCAGAAGGGATTCTGGAGGGCCTCGTGATCAGGGTAAGGAAGGCCTATTTTTTTCTTTTTGTTAGCTTCTCTTGGCCACACAAAAAAAAGTTTTAAAAAAAACCTTTTAGTCCTCTTCTGACCTCTTGTTCCTACTGGGTTTGTCAACTTTATCTAATTTTGTTTCGCTCCTTTACAAATACAGAAAATAAAACAGACCAATAAAAATAAAAGGAGGCAGGACAGCCAAGCTCTTGACAGTCAAAAATATTTGGCTATATAGCTAAAAGAAAAATCTATTTGAGAAATTTGCAAGGATGTCACCATTCTACAAGATAAATTTTAAGGAAGTTGCTTGTTTAGCTCCAGTCATCAATAAATTCCCACCATCATTAGCCCAGACACAATGGGCCAGTAACAGGTTTAACAGCCACGACGGCTTCCCTGTGCAGGCCTCTCATTAAGAGGACAGTCGGGCCCGGATGCCATCATCGGAACTTGATCTGCATATTTGAACAAACTCACTAGTTGCTGGTGGATGCCCATTCACCTACTCATTAGAACAGGTTAGGAATTGAGGATATGGAAGACAACAGGATCAATGCAGTTAATTCCCACAGGCCATTTTAACTGTCCATCTGCCTGGTTTCCACCAGGCAGGGTTAAAATCAACCCTAGTGTCTGGGAGATAAGTATCAATGCAAAAGTTGAGGATGTAAGTGACAGTTAACAATAAGTTGATAAGAATACTGAATTGCGACCCAAAGAAAATCAGCAACCTTCCCCGACCCCCAACCAACTCCGCACTCACATTTTTCTCAGCTATCCCTCAACAAATGTCAGTGCAAATGCTGCCGTATTATGTTGTACTTGTGTGCTTAACTACAGCTGCTTGCTGGAATGCTTTTAGTTGTACAAGCAACGGAATGTAAATTGGAACTAGAGGCTCTTAATGTTGGAATGTTAGCTGGACAAATAGCTTTTTTCCCTTTTCACCCCATTTACTCGGTTTGGTGCAATTCCTGGAAACACTGAGTCACAGCGGTCAAAAGAGAAGTCTCATTCAATTTAACCTCAAATTCTCACATACATCATTTCATTCTTCTTTTATTAGCTGTTCAATCATTCTCTGAATCCAACCACACTCATCACTGCACTGGTATAATATTTTTGTGCCAAAAATCCTCATTCATTGCAGGACGTCTCTGCCAGCTGTTACAGCATTGTTGAAGATGCTTACAATTTCCAGAGATCACAAACACAGGAAGGAAGATAGGGCATCTCAGCAAAATGCCTCGCATTCTATATGCAGCTCTAATCAGTAACCAAACTCGCTCCAAATGCCAAAGAAAGTTATCCCCAAAAGGCACTTCCCACGTGGAAGCTGGGGAAAACAAAACATCAGGAGGCGATTCACAAGATTGCCCACATTGCACTACCTCATGGCCAATTTTGCAGTATTGACAAAGGCCGAGGGACAGATTATCTACTTGGTGCCTTCAGATGATGTCAAATGGAGGGAGACCTGGAAATGTGCAGAATATACCGTTAAATAAACACAGGTGGGAAAAAGGAAAGAAATAATATCTCAAGAAAGACGTGTGCCATCATGGAAAACAGTACAAAAGGGTGATAAAAAGCACATTGTGTTCAATCTATTTCATTTGTACTTTGTAATCTGTGCAGATATTTTGATAATGTTATGATAGTAAGGAAGAAAGCTGAACTAGATTTTTACACGACACATCATGCTCATTTTTCAGATCATTTACATTGCATACCTCCTTTATAAATACAGAAATAAAACAGACCAATAAAAATAAAGTGAGGTAGGACAGCTGAGCTCGCTATCGCCAAACATATTTAGCTTTAGAGTTAAAAGAAAAACCTGCTTGAGAAATTCGCAAGAATGTCATCCACCCTACAAGATAAATTATAAGAGAGTTGCTTGTTTAGGCCTATGGAAAGTAGCTCAGGTAATTAATGAATTACAACCATCTACAGTTCAGACACAGCGGGCCATTAACAGGTAGCAGAATCCAGTTTACTGGTTGGTAATGTGAATTAATTCCACAATGCAATTGTTTCATACATAAAACATGCCAGTAAAAATCTCTAATGTCCATTATGTCATGCATGCATGCGTCAGAATATTATGATATTACCTTCCATGCCAACACATTTTCTAATCGTGAAACTGACAGGTAAATGTGAACACAAGTGTGCTAATTTCTCCTTTGCAGCAGCATGAAGAGTGCCAACCAAGTCCACAGGAACTCCAATTAGAAACATAACTTTTGCTTTTAAAAACGCCTGCATGGTCAGCGGTGGTGTTTTCTATTTTACGGTTTGTCAATTTTTGTCAGTTTTGGATATTTAATAAAACTGAAAGAACATTAACCTCAAAAGCAACATATGTACTCTCCCACATGCAAACAAAGCAGAAGATAAGAGATGAAAAACATTTGTAAATCCTGTTGTTTTTCAGGGAATTTAGTTAACCTTGAGTAAGGACAGAAATACTGGAGTCGATCTGCAGCATAACAAATCTTCGCCCCACTGTTACATTTTTGATACATTGGATATTTTTGTTGAATTTAGCAATTTCCTTACATATATATACTCCATTTGTTGGTGGCTTAGGATATAAACTACTCTTCAGATTTACTGAATAACAACAGGAACTCGTATTTATACAGCATGTTCAATATAGAAAAACAAATGAAGTTGCTTCACAAAGGCATAGGAAACAAATGCCAAGCTAAAGGAGTATGCAAAAGC
This sequence comes from Heterodontus francisci, assembly GCF_036365525.1. NCBI lineage: Eukaryota > Metazoa > Chordata > Chondrichthyes > Heterodontiformes > Heterodontidae > Heterodontus > Heterodontus francisci. Next base: position 56,702,718 of record NC_090392.1, on the reverse strand, counting down.
TTGATTGAAGAGGTAAGGTTTTGAGGTTTGTCTTCAAGGAGAAGTGGCAAGATACAGTGGAGTGTGTGCTGGGCAGCTGAAACCTCAGCTATCAATGGTTGGACAAAGGAGAGAGTGGGTGGAATGGAAAGTTTAGGGGAATGAGCAAATAAAAGCATCAAATGCAACCGGTTTATTTCTAGTAATTGCAGATATTCCCATTCTCCATGAAATATTTAAAATAAAAATTGCTCTCCTCCTGCACTAACACTCAATACAAAATTGACCGCTGAACGTAGTCCTTTAACTTTCAAGAGTTATTAGTCACTGCTTCTGGCCTGCCCGTTCACTCAGCTTCAGAATGACTAGTCAGCTGGTCCAAGACTCCCAAAAGTAAAACACAAATGGGGTACCTTCTGCTATCGAGATGTCCCTCAAATGGGCTACCAAGAACTACTGTCCTGCCCCTCTCATAGACCTGCCTTAAGAGTTTTGCAGATTTCTGGAACAAAGTGAATCAAAATGGTGTTTGCCACACAAATACAGCAGGATTCTAACATAGCTATCAAGCTGACCAAGCTCAATACATAGCTAACCAGGTAGGTGCAAGGAAATGCTTCTGAGGAATCATATCTCTGATGTAGATTGTTCAACAGCTGACTGTAATGTCTATCTGTGCAGTCTGAAGAACCAGCTAGCAGTAGGTGATATTAAAGTGTCTGTCAGACTCCTGTGAAAATATATTAAAATACACTTTTTCATCAGAAGTGAGACAGAAATTCCCTATCCATGACTCCATATTAATACCTTAGGCAGCAATATATCAGAAAGGTTTAGATTTCAGTCCTGGCCACCATAAGTTAAAAAAAAATGTAAATATGCAATCACAATTAACATCTTTTTGAGCAGCTCTCCTAAGAGAAATACATGTATCCTGATGTTGGCTTTAATCCAATGACTACAGCTTTGCTTAGTCCTGACAACTGTCAACGCAAAACACTCAGTCATCAGCCAAGATTGAAGACAAGATCATTTAAGAGCAGAAAAACTGCACTCTTTATACATCAAAAGGTAGAATTTCAGAAAATATTCAAGTACTATTAATGAAAATTCTTCACAAACATGCCCATCTTAAATTAAGAAAGTTTTAACTAAAAGTATTTGTTGTAGGTTTTGGCATCAATTCACACTAAAATAGATCAAATTAATTAAATTCACTGAATTTCAAAAACAAAAAGAAACAAAAATTATGGCATACATTTGTTATTTGGTCTAAACATTTTCATTTAAAATACCTCAACTCAGCAGACTCTGAAAAATGCTGATGATACATAGAATGTAACCTGTATCTCACTTATGAAGGTATATCTCTGAAATGTTGATACACCTGAATACTTCAGAGACAAATTGATCTGCTGTGCATTACCGATACTGTCTGTTCCTGTTCCAGGTACTTTGATTTCAAAGAAGCATGTCCAAAACAGGGCCTTCTAAGGCCAAAGCTGCTCCAGGTCATCCTGCAAAGCCATCTAGAGTCTCCTCTCACTCAAAGTCAGCAGCCTTCCGCAAGCCATGCTGCAGCCACAAGGGCAGCACTGCATAGAAGCAATAAGCCAGGTAAAGACACATGGAAGACAGGCACATATGGAATGCACTAGCATGATTAGTTGACTTTTATATGGAATATCGATAGTTTGGAATGTTTGTTTTGAAGAGGGTTTTATTTCAGCACTGTGGCCAAGAGGACACTGTGATGGTCAGTAACAGAGGAGAGGAAAGGAAAGGTGTGGGACTGTTGGTGAATGGGGAATTGGGATTGCATTCCTTGGTACCACAGTGGGTTGAGCCGATCACAGTCAGTCAGACCAGAAAAGGGATGTGTTGGTTGCTTCTTCCAAACCATGACAAATTGTGATATGTGCTCCGCAGGGATCCTCCAGAATGGTCCAGGCAGCAGAGGCATTGTCGAAGAACCCCAATAGTTTGCTCAATGACATTTCATGTGGCAACATGGCTTTTGTTATATGCATGTTGGTCACATGAAGCAGAGGCATTCCTCGCTGAAGTTGGAATAGGGAAATTGCTCCCTGAAAGCCCTGAGCAGATATGGCTTCTTGCTGAGACCCCTTCCACCCGCCTCCTCCCACTTTAAGCAGCTTGGCCTCCACTCATTCTCCCTGTCATGCTCTAGGCCAAGGGAAATAGAAACTACTGCACACGCGTCTGGGAACAAGTGGTCTGAAGTCATAACCATGGCCTACACCATTGCCACACCACTACTTGTAGACTTTAGCAACTTTAAATAGGAGTACAAACCACCAAACACTTCTGCTGACAGCTGCGGCCTACAGAAATCAATCAGCAATTAACCTGAAATTAGTTAATAATCCCTTTAAAGAGCAATGGGTGGGGTGGAGTGGGGTGCTTCCTGCTGCTGAGTGCTCGTTCAGCTGTGTGAGGTCAAGAGAGGGCATTCGCTGGAGTGTTCAGGTTGAAAATAGCAGCACTGGCATCAAATCAGCATTACGCACTGACTGGCATCACCATCTGATTACTCTGCATAGTTCCAGCAAATGCTCTCTGCAACCACACTAACATCTTCACTAAATTGGTGTCCGGCACAACCAGCACCAGAAGTGTGAACATGTGCCATGGACACTATTTTGGAACCAAAATGGCACTCGTAGCACCAAACATATGGGTGCTATGCAACCAGATTTTGCACATTTGATCTTAAATTGTCCTCATATGCCTTGTGAAGTCCTTCATCTCTACTCACCAAGATTCAGTTAGCATGCTGAAATTTAGACTCACTATGTGGGAAACCTAAGTAACAAACCCAGGGGCCAGAATTTCATGTTAGGCAGGAGACCCAGCCCACTGGCTGAAAAGTCAAGGGCGAGTCTGCCTCCGCCGAGCCTGGGGAGCCACCCTGGGATTTTCCGCTCCCCAGGTCTTTAAGATGCCTTGGGAGGGACTTCCACTTCCTTGAGGTAGGAAGTCCCGCCTATTGGAGCTGTCGGTCAATCAGCAGGCCAGCAGCTCTTAGTCCCAGCAGCGCCACCGGGAGCGGTGACCACTGCTGGAACTACACCCAGCCAATGAAAGCAAGAGGAAGGACAGTCCCGGATCTAAGGTATGTTTTTGGGGCCTCACCGGGGACAATCAGTTGGGCCCCAGCAAGGTAAGTTTGGTCGGTTGTGGGGTGGGGGAGTTTTGTCCAGTGGGGGCGGTTGGGTTGTGGGGGAGAGGGGCCACAGTGGGGTAGAGGGTGCCCGATCATGAACAACCCCCACCCCCTCCAAGCCTACAAGGCAGCTGCCAGGCTTTATCAAATACCAACAGTGGCAGGAGGAGGCCCTTGAGTGGCAGCTAATTGGCCACTTAAGGGCCATGATTGGCCTGGGACTGGCAGGCCATTTCTCATCGCCATCACCCCACATAAAATTGGAGCAGGAAGGTGTTGGGAACAGGAACCCCACCCCACAACCCGCCCCCCACCCCACCTGCTCATTAGGGGGCTGTAAAATTCTGGCTATGTTCTTTCACAAATGTGCAGAAAACCTACTGCATTGTAACTTCAACTGCTTTAACTTTTTCACGATGTTTCAATTCACAAATTAACAGTCAAACTGCACCATGTTTAATTTCAAGGCAGACGTATACACCCTTACATGTTTGGCAGAGTCTGCAGGCAGGCAGTTTGAGCTTAGCCACTATTTTACATAAAAACAATGATTCATTGGTATTCAAAAATGTCAAGAAAATTTCCCCTTTTCCTGAATTCATATCTATGTTAAATAAATATAACATGCAGATAAGTAGAAAGTGTGAATCTGATCCCGTTACAAAGGGCCTTTGAAATCGCTGGAGGGTGGAGTGATGGAAATAAAATGGTCTGATTTTGGACTCACTTGTGTTATTTGTGCACCACGGTGTGTGGTAACATTTAACAAAACTGTACACATGTCTACAGAAGTTTATTCTCATGTTGTACAAGTGCCCATTTGTAATGCAGCAAATATACTGCACAAAAACTGCATAAAGAAAGGATATAAGATGACAAATTTAGGTATACTGCACATTAGTTTAATAGTCCATTCACAGCAGAGTCATTGCTTCCAATTTTACCACATCTGCATGGAGAAATGCAGCTTTCAACATTTAACAACTGTGACATGCTGCCATTTTGAGCAATTTCACCTCAAGTAATAAGGAATTTAATATGAATTGGAATGAATTGCAAAGTCATTCCAAAAGCCCTGAAAGATTACGGCAATACAAGCTGACTGAAACAAGTTGCCATTTTCCAGCGCTCACACAAGTAGCTAGATGTGTAAGTACTGCCAGACAACCAACACTGTCAGCCTTGTATAATATGGTTATCAATCTGCTAACAGGAGGTTGTAATATGCACTGTGAAAAGCATGGTCTGGTCAGGAGAGATAAATCACTCATTTCAGAGATGGCTGTTTAATCAGTGTTAATTTGGCAACACAATTTCCTTCTCAAATAAAATTGCTGGGATTAGTGGCAAAATGTTATCAGCAAAATCAACTGCTAATTTTCATCAAATGGAAAGTAATTAACGTTTGTTGCCTATGAAATTACTGTATTAATGTGTATGCTGTACACACACACACACACACATGCTTGTCAAGCTACTGCAAAAAGACAAATTTGCGACGGTGATTTCATAAATGACTCTACTGCATTCTAGTGCCGAGCAAGAAATCAGATGATTTGAACTTCTGCTGCACAGTTAAGAGGCATGGAGATTCATTGTAGTCCAGAAACTTAAAAGATAGAAACATGTCAAACAAGGCTGCAACACTTCAAATATGAGAAGCCAGTGGTTCTAGTTTATGAGCCTGCAATTATTGGGCCAAATGTTTGCTCTCAGCAGCAAGCAAATGGCTCAAACCTTTTGTTGCACTTGCCAATAGACTTTCTATGGGCTTTTGCACTAGAAACTCCACTCTCCAGAGCATCTGTCACTTGTGTAAACAGGGCAAGCAACTACATATCTCCTTAACCAATCAGATTGAAGAATTGTTAATGAGCAGTGCGGGAAGTGTCAGGTAGAATATTTAAGTCAATGTCTAATCAGGTGCAAGAAAATAAAATAAGGACAGGGAAACAAAGTCTGAATTAAAAGGAGATAAAATAGAAAGAAAAAAAGTAAAAAAAAATAAAAAATTTTTCCTAAATCTCCAACAATAATTTAAATCATAAGGAATGAGACTCCGCGCGCAATTTTCTGTGAGACAGAGGTTATTTTATAGTAACTGTCTAACTGTCATGCCAACTTGCTTTGCTGAATGATATTTTTATTTAATCCACTGACTGGAGATCTGAATTTAATTTTTTTTTAAAGAAATTTAAAAGAACAGATTAAAAAATGACTTTACTGGCAGCTTAGGATGGCCACCTAATTTGCAACACTGCAAGGCCTCTGAGGAGGGAGAGGAAATGTCTGTTCATATTCCTGCAAGAACCAAGATCCTAGAATTTAAGGGAACTACTAATTCTTTTTAGCAAGAAGAGAAACACTGCTTCCATGTTTGAATCACTGGGTGACTGTCATGTGACAAGCCTCCCCGCCCCCCAACCCCACCAGCTGTGGTTTTAAGCTGGTGCTTCTCTGCAGCAGAGGAGAAGCTTCTGGACTCTGGCACATGCAGACCAAAGTGGTGGGTTTGCAGTGGGGGGTCCCTTTCTTTCTCTCTCCATTTCAGCTTACAAGTTTCAAACTCTGTCTGTTGACTGACCACCTTTGCATACTCTGACTACAAACCCGTGACCTCTACCAACTAGAAGGACAAGGGCAGCAAATACATGGGAACACCACCACCTGCAAGTTCCCCTCCAAGTCACACACAATCCTGACGGAACTATATCGCCGTTCCTTCACTGTCGCTGGGTCAAAATCCTGGAACTCCCTTCCTAACAGCACTGTGGGTATACCTACCCCAAATGGACTGGTCGGTTCAAGGAGGCAGCTCAACACCACCTTCTCAAGGGAAATTAGGGATGGGCAATAAATGCTGGCCTGGCCAGTGACGCCTACATCCCATGAATGAATTTAAAAAAAAATCAGAAACCCCGTTGGAGGAAATCATCTGCATCGCTGTTTCCAACAGACCCAATGAACCAGTCATCTTCAAACTAAAAACCCCAGGACCACTGAATTCAACTAGAAGCTAGTCAACTCACCAAAAACCACAGTGTATACCCCTTTTTTCTATGGACTCAACCAATCTATCTTTTCCCACTCTGTAACCTATTCGTGTGTGTGTAAATCTCTAATGTATGAGTGAAAGGTGGTGCGTAGTTTATTATTTTCATTAGTTTTGTTTAGCTACAATAAAGTGAACCTCTTTCTTTGTTAAACTCAAGAAAACCTGTCCAATTACTTACTTGCTATGATCATAACAAGAACCAAACACCTACTGAATTGGCCAGTACATCCACTTTAAGAAAGAATTAAACCTGATGTGGTCAAACAAGGAGAGGGAAAAGAGGGAAACCCTTCGACCCCTCCTCACTTGACTGTAACAGTAACTAAGACTTGTCACGCCGTTAAAAATTTAGTTACACTGAGATGGGTAAGCCCCAACTTTTTCTGGCTAGGTTATTGCATATATCAGCTAAGTACAGAAATTTCACAATGTTCGATGTATTTCAATGATAAGTCTCTCGGCAAGATACCAGTCTCAGACAGAAACTTCCCGATTTACACATTTATCTGTGCATTTGCAGTTACTGGTTGTTGCTGTTCGATTTACACATTAACACTGGCGAGTACTGATAGCGTCATGTTATTTCTACCGCAAAATCCTTTACATTATAGCTTACTTAATTGCTTAATGTAAAACAAACTTAATTACCTCACCTATTTCCATCCGCTGCCCTCAAGGTTGCATCGAAGATTGGGTCAGGAAGATCCCACATCTATGTCAAGCTAACCTATACCAGCAAGGACTTGGATTGAGGTAAAAAACTGACATCAGTGCTGCGACACGCATGAGGAGGGAAAAATAGATTAACAGCCCCTTATGCAAGTGGCGTAGATGGATGTAATTTGAATTTAACTCTGCTGCAACAATATGAACTATGATCCGTTTAATTTATCCATGCACATGTATCAATCAAGTGAATTTTGAAACCTTGCTGCCATATTTTTATACACCATATTTATGTACATCCTAGCTGTAATATGAACTAGCTTTTAGTTTTGTCTTAGTTTTGACATTATGTAATTTACCACTTTTCTTTTGTCATGACTGAAAACATTATTCACCCTTAATCATTTCAGTTATAAGACAACATGAGATGTGCAGGCCTTTGCCTTGAAATATATGACTGTATATTTTTAAACAAACCATATAATTACACTTAAACTCTTTCACAATGTTTTCCTATTTTAGAAACTTAACTGATTCGGTTTAGTGATTGGGAAAGTGCTACTACAATCAATATTGCATGAAACATGAATATACCATCCTCCAGGAAAAACAAGTTAAAATGGATTTTCCCGTTTATACAATTATCCAGTAATATGACATCTTTCAGTAAATACTCATCATGGTTCGGTATAAATAGCTTTAAGAGCAGACATATCCTCCAAATTGTGTCAAGTATACAGCTTGTATAGTTGAACAAAAATCATTACTTACGGACGAAAGTCTAAAAAAGGATAGACAACACATGACTTTTTTTTCCTCAAGACGAAAACCTTACACTGAATTTATAAAAGAATGCACTGGACCTAATAATGGGAATATTAACTCCCAAAAACTGGCTCAAGCCAGGTGGAATGTAAAAATCTCAAACCCAAACCACCTCGGACCCAGCCACTTCTAATTTTAACAGAGAGGGGACAGGGTGCGTGTAACCAATTTCCTCTCAGATGAATTTAAATATTTTAATGAGGCATCATGCCTCACATTTTAGATCCATTTCAAATTTAATGCTGGGTGGCTGGGTTTCTCAGGCCTCAAAAAACTCTGAAGCTAAAGGGAGGTGAGGAGTGATGCTGAAAATGGTAAGTTCCTTTACAGCACTGCATAAGGGCCAAGAGCAGCAGTAATTCTTCCCAGCCACAAGCTGACCTGCTGCCCTACCCACAATCTGACTTCCTGGTTTTCCAACTGGAACTCCTCCGCTTGCTTGAAAATCTCAGTCCATTAAATATTGCAGCTAATAATTGGCATTAGTATTCCATACTGATGGTAATTTTAAGGAGTTCAGGATTGGAGTAATCATGAAGAGGTGGAGCATAACTGAGTGCAGTCACTGCTAAGCAGATGGTGGTCTCTTTGTTTTTTGGGTTTCAGTTTACCTCGTTACTTTAGATAAACATAGATACTCTCATGGATGACTTCTTGTTTTCTATGTCTCAAGAATATTTTCACTAGTCCTCAAAGTTTCTGATGGTGACATGGGATAATCAACAGAAAACTTATCTGTATATTCTAACCTGTGACTCTACAGGATCTTTCTCCTATTTCCACAATGCTTCACAACATCAGATATCCTTTCATGTTTTGGCCAACAAGCAATTTTATTAAGTGAACAAACAAGCAAGTACAAAAAAGTAATATATTTATAATAGATACATACTAACCAACTCCCCAAAAAATGCATTCTCTGTATTAAGCTACTATTCTGTAGTGAACCTACATAAATGGTGTTATTCCTTTCTTCTTGCACTTTCCACTGTGGGAGCCAACTGACTAAATCTGTTGCTCTCAGATTTTGAAACCAACTCTATGATTTCAACAATTTAACTGACTCATCTACTCCTCCAAAGACTAACATTTTTGGTCAATTTTATTATCTGTCAGATTTGATTCAAAAATAGTATTCCTACATGTACTTGCATCAATTGCACAGCACGTTCAACTTTGAAATGTGTGGCTTGGTACCTCCCTTAAATAAATTTACTTGGTCAACTCAACAAAATTACACAACAGTTGTCGGGCTAGGGACATAAATTCAGTGTACAGGGGGTGGGGTGAGTTGGAAACAGTCATTGTGGGGTTAGAGGAAGACCCAGTCTATTTTAACTCCCAAGGTTTATGAAAATGATCAAAGGCCATCTCCTGTCCAAACTCAGCGGAAATAGTGAGGAAGCAGAGATCAGGACCGGAGTGAATAGTCTCAGGCATAAGCCAAGTTGACTTGGGTGGATTATCCATGGGCAGTTGTGATTGGTGAGAAAGAAAAATGATACCCAAGGCAGGGAAGGTACAAGGCTTCCTTGTAAGGCCCAGAAGGTGAATTCCTAGCCACTCAGGATACCTTTAAATGAATAAATATTTTCATTAATGGCACCCTTCTGTTTATGATCCTGGTGGCACCAACTTTCACTGGTGACTCCAGCACTGGGCATCATTCCCATGACTGGCAGTAAAAGTTGCGTTGAGTCCGGAATTAAATCATCGGAACCCAAAATTAATCAGCATTCCAAAAGCAGCTGAAAAGTCAAGAGTTAAAATGGCAGTTGGTAGCTCCCAACTGACTTTTTAAAACTCCATCTCACCCTGTGGCCCACATGGACAGGATTATAATCTGGCCCATGAAATTAGTTCATACACCTTTCTGGGTTCAAATGTTATGGAGGTAGAAGATGGACGGCTGTCCAGAAGAGTGCTGGAATAATCAAGTCTGGGTAACAATCGCATGGATGAGGATTTCAGCAGTAGTAAAACTAACGCAGGAAAGGAGATGGGCAATATTACAGAGGTGAAAATAGGCAGTCTTTGTGATGGGGCAGATATCGGGTGAGAACCTCAGTTTAGGGTCAGATCAGATGCCGAAGTTGTAAACGATCTGCTTCATCCTGAGACACTGGTGAGGAATTGGAGGGGAGTGGGGGAGAGGATGGGGTGGAATTGGCCACAAGCAAACAGAGTTTGCGGCAGGGTCTATAACCAATGGCTTCAATCTTCCCAATGTTTAATTCGAAGAAATGGTGACTCATGCAAGACAATGTTGGACAAGCAGTCTGACAAGACAGAGGCAGTGCAGGGGTCAAGAGAAATGGTAATGGGGTACAGCTGGGTATTGTCAGTGTCTGTGTGGAACTGGGCGTCATGCTGACCATACGAATGATGACCATACTTGTCTCTTTCATTAGCCTTCTCATCCCTTTGCAGAATGCATTTTAGCGTTGGGGTCCATGTGTACGTGTATAGATGGCAAACGGGTGAAGTGGGGGAAAGGACCAGTTTGTTCTTCAAGGAAGGGATTCAAATTGTTTGATATTTCATAGAAACATAGAAAATATGAGCAGGAGTAGGCTATTCAGCCCTTCGAGCCTGCTCCGCCATTCATTATGATCATGACTGATCATCTAACTCAGTAACCTGTTCCCGCTTTCACCCCATATCCTTTGATCCCTTTAAACCCAAGAGCTATAGAAAATTTCCTCAGTTCTGGGTTGAGGCTTTAAATTGACTATCACATACCCCACAGGTGCTTAATCCACAAGTTTGTGATGGGAAGATGGTGTGTCAGAGCAGAGAATGAATCAGTTCACCACCAGCAGAAACAATACTCAAAAAAAACATCTATCTGAAAACACAAACTGTAGAAGTCAGCTCATCTGGCAATGAAGATTCACACCACATCATATTTTGCAGAACAATGTGCACTGCAGATGGTTCTCATTGCACTGCATTGGTGTTTATGGCTTTTAACATAATGGCAATGGGATTCCTGATGGGGTTTGGGTGGAAGGGAAGAAAAAGAGAACATCCTCTACAGATCAGCCATGTTGTAATAACATTGCTGGCCTAAATGGATTAACTGCAAGGTCATGTTGCCGATGAGAGGAACAAATACAGGGGCCCCAAGTATCAGCCTATGCCACCAGCTATGTTCCCCCTTTGGCAATGCTGATGCTTTATGATAGAAGACAAGGAACAAAATAATTTTGTGTGCACGTATAACAAAAACAGCAAGTGCTGGAAATACTCAGCAGGTCAGGCAGCATCTGTGGAGAGAGAAGCAGAGTTGAACTTTCATCAGAACTGGCAAAGGTTAGAAAAGTATTAGGTTAAAAGCAAGTGAAGGGGGTGGGGTGATGGGGAGGAGAACAAAAGGGAAGGTGTGTGTTAGGACAGGAGAGATTAAATAACAAAAAAGTCATGGGACAAAGGCAAAGAGACTGTTAGTGGTTGTGGTGAAAGACAAAGCATTAGTCCAGATAGTGTGTTAATGGCAGAACAATGAGCAACTCAGTCTAGAAACACAAACATGAAAAACACATGGTTAAAAAATAAAATACATTTTAATATATTTATAAATAAAATTAAATATGGTCAGTCATGCTCTGAAATTGTTGAACTCAATGTTGAGCCCCAAGGCTGTAGAGTTCCTCATCGAAAGATCAGATGCTGCTCCTCAGTTTGCGTTGATGTTCACTGGAACACTGCAGCAGGCTAAGGACAGAAATGTGGGCATGAGAGCAGGATGGCATGTTGGAATGGCAAGCAACTGGAATCTTGGGGTCATGCTTTCGGACTGAGCGGAGGTGTGCTGCAAAGCGGTCACCCAATCTACGTTTGGTCTCCCCGGATAGAGGTGACCACATTGTGAGCAGCGAATACAGTATATTAAATTAAAGGAAGTACAGGTAAATTGCTGCTTCACTTGGAAGGAGTGTTTGGGGCCTTGGATGGTGAGAAGAGGTAAAAGGGCAGGTATTACACCTCCTGTGGTTGCATGGGAAACTGCCGTGGGAAGAGGACGAGGTGTTAGGAGTGGACTAGGGCGTCATGGAGGGAACGATCACTTCAGAATGCTGAGGGGAAGGAAAGATGTGTTTGGTGGTGGCATCATGCTGGAGGTTGTGGAAATGGCGGAGGATGATCCTTTGGATATGGAGGCTGGTGGGATGCAAAGTGAGGACAAGGGGAACCCGGCCGCAGTTGTGGGAGTGAGGGAAATTGGTCAGATATGGTTGAATGCCCTGTCAACTGGGGGGTGGGGGGATAGAGGAAGAAGTAATCCTTGGTTGAGGAAAAAGGAAGACATGTCAGAAGCGCTGTTGTGAAAGGATGCATCATCAGAACAGATGCGTTGGAGATGGAGAAACTGGGAGAATGGGATGGAGTCCTTACAGGAAACAGGGTGTGAGGAAGTATAGTCAAGGTAGCTGTGGTCTTAGAATGAATATCAGTTGTAACGGAACTCCACATGCAAACTGGAAATATTAATTTCACTGTATGGATCTTGGCCTGAGATCTTACTGGACATTATTACAAATAACTTTTTAAAAAGCAGAACAGAGCAGCTAAAGATGGCCATGCATGAATTTGCACATGAAAAGCCAAAGGGCGACTGGAGACAGAGGTGATTACCCAGTCTAGCCATAACAATGGGGGGGGGGGGTGCTCTCTCATTAAATTACCTTGAATGGTTTTGTCAGTGTTGATCGTCAAACACCTTCGACACCCATTGACTTTGAAATAGCCAAATCTCCCTAAGTATGTTTGCACAGCTTGAGAGCAGAACTTTGAATTTCAGAAAAACCGTTCTGGAAATGTCTGTTTCAAACACAAAGAGGTGGCTACAGGACATGACTACCTGTATAATCCTGGGAGTTTGTGTATTGTGCCTCAGAAGGCAGAGAGTAACTGAAATCTAGGGAAGGAACTCTCTCTCTCTCTCCAGCAAAGTCCCAGGGAAGCCTCGGCTGCAGCTAAGCCTCACAGTCAACAACAAAAAGGACATGGATAAAGCATCTCTTCTGCCTTCTGGAACCAGAGAAGCAAGCCCGAATTGTGCACGTGGTCCAGCGAGAACTTCAGGACTACAATTTCAACTAAAGATACTGAGAATTAATATTTGAATTCAATTTATTATGGACTTCACTTCAACCTCCCAATTCTGTTTTCCCTCTGTAATCTATTTGTTTGTGTGTGTGTGGCTCTTGTGTGAATGTGGGTGTGGATGCGTAATGTATTTAGTCATTTTTAATCAGTTTAGAGTGTTAAGGTTAATAAACTTACATCCTTTTTGTTTAAACTCAAGAAAACCTGTCTGTTTGGTTCATTTGCAATTATTTATAAGAACAGGAGCAAGTGCTCACTGAGGCGGTAAGTTAAATCCCTTGTTTAAAAGATAAACCCTGTTGCGGCCAAACCAGAGAAGGGGCAAAAGGGGAGCCTGAGACACCTTCCTCACCTGGTCGTAACATTGTGGACAGCCTTTCCCCAGAGACAGAAACATAGAACATAGAAAAATAGGAGCAGGAGTAGGCCATTCGGCCCTTTGAGCCTGCACCGCCATTCAATATCATAGCTGATTATCCAAACTCAGTACCGTTCCCACTTTCCCCCCGTATCCCTTGATTCCTTTAGCCCGAAGAACTATATCTAACTCTTTCTTGAATATATTTGATGATTTGGCCTCAACTGCTTTCTGTGGTAGAGAATTCCACAGGTTCACCACTCTCTGGGTGAAGAAATCCCTCCTCATCTCAGTCCTAAATGGCTTACCCCTTATCCTTAGATTGTGACCCCTGGTCCTGGACTCCCCTGCCATCGGGAACATCCTTCCTGCATCAGTTAGAATTTTGAAGGTTTCTATGAGATCCCCTCTCATTCTTCTAAACTCTAGCAAATACAAGCCTAATCGACCCAATCTCTCTTCATACGTCAATCCTGCCATCCTAGGAATCAGTCTGGAGAACAGATGGAGACAGAGAAGTCGAGGAAGGGAAGGGAAGTGTCGTAGATAGACCATGTGAAGGGAAGAGAAAGGTCTATGTCTGTGTATATGTACTCACACTGTGTGTTGTACATGCAAGGGCATGTTTAGTCAAGAAATGTGTTAAAAAATCTGCTTTCAGCATGGAGTAATTTAAAACTCAGACTGTGCTGTAACATTGCCTACAGTCAAAATGAAAAGGGTCAGAGTGAGATTGTGTTGCATGTGTGGCAGTAAAATGAGAGAGGATAGGGCAATGAAGGACAAAGCTCAATAATATTTCAGCAGGATATGCTCCTCCCCACAGAATACAGGATTATTGTGTATAAGAATCCTCTGGAGGGCTGATTACTTTACAAGAGTTATTCACTTGAAAATTTGTGGTTATGGTGTCAGAACCATGCCATTTTTCATGTAGAAATCTCTGTAGAACTAAGGAGGGAGGCAAGGAAAAGAGAATGTGCTTTGGACTCAGTATTGACAGTGCTTTTGAGTGACTCCAATGATGTAGAACAGCAGAAAGAGGAACAATGAAATACGTTTCAGTTAGTTTGTGGCTGCATTCCCAGTATTCGCTTGTTTCCTGAGTTCAATAAGAAACATTCGCAACCCTGTACTCTTAGGTTAACTGTTGATAAAGGACTCATTGTTCATTTGTTGTTTTATTATTTGTGGAGGCACTTCAGTGCAGATAAATTGCTTTGGGGAGATGAGCTGTTGATCTTTGTCGACTATTTTACCACATCATAGCAAACGAAGGGAGCAAAACTTCATAAGTTGTCAGGAAAACAAAAAGTGAGGTTAGTTTTTTTGCTAACATACACAAACATAAAAGAGGAAGGCATATTATAATCTGAAAAAAGGCCCTCATTATCCATTTAAGACATCACCAAATATAATATTAACCATGCACTTCACAACAGGATTTTCCTTAATACTGTGAGGATGTCCTTCAGTTCATAGTGTGTTGATTATTGCACAGAATTACAAGGTATCTAGGAGCACAGTAACAGGCCATTCAGCACATTTGGTCAACGTGAGCTTTTATACTCCACACCAGCCGCCACCCACTCTATTGACCTTTACACCCAACACCACCCCCCCAGCACTACTTCTCAAATCCCTCCATCCCTTTCTCCCTCATGTACGAACCAAGCCTCCCCATAAACGCATAAATGCTAAGAGTTTCAACTACTCCATGTGGTAGGGACTCCTATTGTCTCAGCACTCTCTGGTGACACTCTGGCATGGACTGTTGGTTAGGCAATGGAAGGAACTAGAAAAACTGAGCCTAACATGGAGGACCAAATTCAGAGAAAGGTCCTTAAACAGGCATTCGGCCCCTCACTGACATTTGCAAGGGGTCTCAATGCTTATTGAAGCTAACTGCCAGAGGCACACTGCTGCGCTGCTGGGACTAAGAGCTGCTGGCCAATGATTGGCTGGCAGCTGAATGATGCAGGACGCCCTCCTTCAAGTGGGTATAAGTCCTGCCTCTGAACAATTAAAACCTGGGGACCCCCGTAAAATGTGTGTCGGATCCCCAGGCTGGGCGGATGCTGGTTCACCACCAACTTTTACGTCAGTGACCTGCTCCAATCCGCCCGGCGTAAAATCCAGCCCAGAACGTAACCCCAAAAATTGGACCCTTCTGCACTTCCTTCAAACTCACAAAACAGACAAATTGAGGTCCGGCTTCACACACCTTCACCTCCTGATAATTTAATCGGAGACTTTTTAGGTAGCCTACATTACTCAAGCTAGCTTCTAAATTTATTGTAAAAAAAATGTATAATTTAGAATAGTGCTGAAAATGGAATAAAGCAGCTGAGTGTGTCTATTACTCAAAACTATTCTGCAAGTCATCAAGTCTCGTACAACGAGAGGAATTGAAATTCGAAATTCTCTCTCAGGTCCTGCCAATAATGATCCCATTTCTTGATGCAGATGATTCAAGCCATTGGCTGCGCTGCTTTAGACTTGCTCTGGTGCATTCAAGGATGCTTTTCAAGAATATTTTGGAGCAAGTTCACAATGGAAACATCAGGGCATGAAATGTCGCAATTTATTGCGGACTGCAGCGTTAGCCTATATTATGCAGTCAAACTGAAATGTGTTTTTTCCAAGTTTATCCATAATTGCACTGTAATTTTTAGCAAAAGGTCCTGTGACAAATCATTACGTCGACTTTCTGGGGACAGACACCGCTGGGAGCAGTGTTGTTAGTGGCCTGGGGCACTGCCTGCCCTTGGGGAATCAGCTTAAGTTTGCTTAGCATGGCACTATGCAAACAAATTGCTCCCCCAAGCTGTCCCATAAAGGTAGAATAGCGAGTCCTTACTCTTTTTAGCTGACGTCCGGAGAGAATTTCCAGAATAAATGTTGACATAGTATTGCTAATGGCTTGCCAAAGTGTCCCAGAAAGTCTCTCGATGTGTTTCAAATGTCATCTTCAAATCTCCAGAACCATAAAGGTGACACACATTTAATTTACACTCAAAATCCTCTGCAACAACTAGTTTACTTCCAATCACTGTTTCAACAGGGTATTAAGTCAAGCGCTAGCCACCAAAATACCATCTAATCTCTTAATGAGCACCAGAAAACAATTTAAGTGGCGATCAACAGCTTAATGATCCTCCAGCCAGTCATGGTCAAGGAGTTGACACCTGCACTAAGATGGCGTCTTGCGCTAAATGTGGACTGGACTAGCATTTTAGCTTCAAGATCCCACATTTTGGCCACGTTACAGCATCTTTAGCACCTGAATTATCTGTGGGGAAAAAAAAAATCGCCTCAAAGCTGTTCCGATTACATCGCATTACATAGACAATACAGCACAGAAACAGGCCATTCGGCCCAACTAGTCTGTGCTGATATAGATACTCCAAGAGTTTTCTCCCATTCCATCTACCTCACGCCAGCCATTCAGCCTATTCCCTGTCCGCCCCTGTACCCCTCTATTTCCTTTTGAAAGTATCTAATCCATTTGCTTCATCCACTTCCTCTGCTGGCAAATTCCACATTCTAACCACGCTCTGAGAACTATTTTGATCCCAATGTAGAATTCCCACCAGGAGCAGCTGCGCCCAACACCTGTATCAGCTTCATTTGGCAGCAACACAGATATCAAACAGAAAAACCTCGACAGCTTCTTCAAATCTTACAAAAGCAATAATGTACTGAATTTAGGATGTATAGGATAGACACTCTGATTAAGTGAAGTGCTTGACATGAAGAAGAGATGAAATGGTTCAAGGTTTCTGTCCATGTGGGATTTTCGGCAAAATGGGGCTAGATTTTCATTCTGTGGTGGAGATGGGTCAGTGCTGGTACTGCAGAGGCCTCAGACACAGGCCCAGCATTTGAACCCCTGACCTGAGGTAGGCGAGATGGGGTCACCAGGGCCAGACCGGAAGGCCCCAGCAAGGGAGGCTTTGGCAGTGGGGGGGAAGGAATGGGTGTTTGGTCCCAGGGACGACAGTGGTTTCCCGGGAGGTGAAGAGGTTCCACCACCAAAGCCCACAGGTAGGGCACCCCTTTTTCCAAAGCGACCCTCCTCGCTGCTGGTAAGATCCCAGCAGCGGCAGGAAGAGGCCTTCAATTGGCCGCTGTGGGCGGGAAGACCGATGCCGGCCTACACCACCCCCGGAAAGATTGGGACTGGCAATCCCGGCATTTGGTTCCATGACGGATGCTGCCACTCTGATTCTCCAGCACCCCCCTCCCCCCAGAACCCAATGTCGGGCTGGAAACAAAATCCCACCCCCTGTTGGTACAGGTGAAACACAACAGTGCAGTACAGCACATCTTTAAGACTAATTGTTTTCATCTGACACTCAGAGATTGAAAAATGTAAAAACATTGGGCTGAATTATGTTGCTGAAGGTGAAGTCCTGCCGCCAGGCCGAAAGTGGGAGACAAATCTGCTTCAGCTGGCGGTGGGACCGAGGGTAGCATGTTGCCGCTGCCGACCATTTAAGGGGTCTCCGCCGGGGCTGCCACCCAATTAAGGATGGTCACCCACCCCAATCAGAGGGCTGGCAGCTCAGCAGCACCACAGCTAGTGGTGGCCACTGCTGAGGCTGCAACACCAGGAAGAGGGTACGTCAATGGTGGGGTGCCCTCAAAGAGGTGTAAATGTTGTTGGGGTCAGTCAGGGCCAGGCATGCCACAGCAATCAGTTACTTTTTTGGGGGGGATGGGGGTGGCCATTTCTGCGAGGGGGTGGGGTCCCTCTGTGGGCCACGGAGTGCCAAAAAAGAGGGCCCCACCACATGCAGAGCCCACTTGGAGGCCACCAGGTTTCACTGGCAGTCTCCCTACATGGCGGTAGGACCTCCCAATGCAGGCAAAATACCTGCCAAGGCGAGAAGTGGCCCTTAATTGACCATTTAGGTAGCTCAACTGGCTATCCAGCGGACAGCCGAACCCACAACATTCCCACCACTGGCAATAAGCAATGGTGGCAGAAAGATGTCAGGCTTCCCTGCTGCGCCTTCCCCTGCCATTTAGTCAGTCTTCCTGACCGTCGCCAACAAGTTGGGAAAATTCAGCCCACTTTAAGCTTGTCTTCACCTCGTCAATTCGGTTCAAACTGTACAATGCGGTCACTTTTATCAAGTATTATTATGAAGGCAAAACCATGAACTGATGCCATTTTCAGAACTGTTGCAAACAAGGGTAGACTTTCACCCTGCATGCCATAACTATTTTCTTCAAAAAACAATTTCACACCATTATAAAACTTGCAGTACCAATAATAATTTATTACCCACCACTTCTGTGCAAAATATTTACCTAAGGCACTAGAATCTGATGTTAACCTACTGCCTTCCGCATGCTGAAGTAAATTAAAAGCATTTAAACCTTCAGAAAAGATCTCCAATAGTCAAACCTCTGATTCGATACCAAAAAGGTAAAATACTCCTGCATTAATCACAAAACTGTTTTTAGCGTAGAAACAATTATTCCCAAGCAGTGTTTGATAAGGTGACAATTCAACAATTTAATTCACAGCCTAGGGAAACAAAGTTTTTTCACAACACAAAACAAAACAACCAATGATAGCAAACCTTTCCTTGAATAAAACAATCATGTTAAACAAATAATACAGTTCCAAGTAAAGCTATTACTACTCTTTCCAAAATTGTTATTTCAAGATTAGATTCCTCTATTTCTCGAAGAGAAATGACCAACTTATTGTTTATACTTCAGGAGAATTACTTGACAACTACTTACAAGATCCTTGATTTTATTTTAATCAGGGGTTTAGGAAAATATTTGTCCCTCAGCAGAGTCTGACAAGCATGTGAAGCAGCAAATTATCTCTTTAACTCAACTAAATGCTGCCATGCTACATTAAGTCTGATGGTTATAAGTTTTTCTATTATAGTGCAGTTTTCAGAGCCACAACTATGCTTAGTGCACTACCCTCTCTCCACTGTATATTAATTCTCTCCCAAGGGATGGTGCAGCGCTCCAAACTGACAGCTAATATCAACACTTTATATTGTAGTGCTCAGCATACTCAGCAAAAATTTGCATAGCATGACATATTTTGGCAGCCAAGAAAAAAAAGTCATTAAAAAATTCACTGCTGCAGCCAGAGGATTCCAGCAACCAACTCTGCTTTCAGTGTACCAAGTTTAAATGTGATGACAAAGGATAGAGCCAACATTCACTTTAAAGAAAGGCTGCCTGCTTCAACAGATGGTAGTTTTCAACAGCTACAGTCACCCAATTCATATTCTCCCGCTCCTTCTCAGCATGACATGACTCTTGTCGCAAGAATCACTAAAGCATTGCACACCTTATGATGCAATGGTTGGTACTTACCACATGGCCTCCATATTTTAACTCAGCCTGCCAATTATTGGTTAGCATTTGTGAGTTAATGCACCTCCATGAAAATATGACAGATGTCATTACTTCCCAAAGCCGTCACCAGTGAATATTCTAAAGAATGGCAAATAAGTCCCTCTGAATATTTTCAATGAAGTTAACTTGCCAGAGAATGAAACACTTGGTACTGCAAACTAGGGATGAATTTTGTTCTGCTCCCGACATCTGGCTCTGTGGCAGGATGGGGGGGATCCGGAAGATCGGAGCGGCAGCGGCCCGCCAAGGAATCCGATGCCGGGGTTGCCGGGCCATTTCTTCCCGGTGGTGGCGAGGCTCCGTGGCGGCCCCTCTGCCATTCGGTAACGGGATACAACTTTCAATATTTAAATGAGGTGCTTGCATGCATTAAAGCCTAACCTACAGCGACCTTGCATTCGGTTCCGGATCTTCAGTGTGACGGGCAGCACTCACTCACCTTCACGTTCCTGTGCAGGGAAAACTGGCATCGCTGAGGTAGGGAAAGGGGGAACTCAGGATTTGTCGTGTGGGGGGGGGGGGGGGGGAGCAAATGGGGTCAGCTATGCATTTTTTGTGTGGGAAGGGGGAAAGGGATGAACTCTGCCTTTTGTGCAGTTGGGGTGAGAAGGGGACAGCTCTGCAATTTCAGTGTAGTGGGGGAGGGAACGGGGCAAACGTTTATTTTTAGTTTAGTGAGGGGGTAGAGGGGCAACTGTGCATCTCTACATTATCTGAAAAGGGCTGACAGCCCTTTAAAAAATGGCGCCAACACCCGCCCAGAGACAGCTAACGCCGTTTACCGTGACGCTAATGCCGCCCCCACCACCTGATTAGGGGGCCGGGTGGGGCATTCTCCTTGCATATCTTAGTGAGCCATCGGGCTCAAGATCACGGCGGCATGGTGGCGTGTGGCCCCCAGAAAAGAATTCTGCCCCTCGTGTGCACCTGGAGAGAGAGAACAGAGGATCAACGGAAATTAGTCGTCAAATCCCATCAACATACTCAGCAGGAGCTTCTCATGTTGATCATATCTCCACAAGCAGCTCACCCGAGCAGACACAGCAATGTTGGATTGCCTACACAGTGGCAGCCGCTCTCAGGTCAAGTCCTGAGAAGGGAGGCTGAAGCCGACGAGGGAGCAGGAGGTAGTGACTGTGATAAAATAGGTATTTAAAATATGTATCAAAACATTTTTTTAAACTTATTTGCAATTGGTGGCCAAAGGGACTGTCGAAGAATCTTGAACTAATGGGGGCATTCAACAGACATTATGCTCCTAATTTAAATAGTCAAAAAAGGGCCAAATGTCTGTTCAATGCATCCAAAAAGGATCCAACATATTTAACAGTGGGACGATCACCTGTACTGATTGGGCACAGGCTGCCCCATTACACACGCTTTGCGCCTGTTTTACAACTGAAAAATGGGCACAACTTATACAATTTCTACCTCAATATATTTCCACACAGAAAAGGAGGAAAATGAAGAAAATGAACTTTTTAAGTGGATACAGTGGGGTAGGATGTCTTCTGTCCCATCAAGGAAAGGTACAGCCAGCCCCAAAGCGTATAGAAATGACAAAAATCAGCAACAGGAATCATTAAACCAACATAGAAAAAAAGCAGAGATGAGATCTTACTTCTGAATAGAAAGATAGATAATGGTATATTTGCCTTCATAGTAAAGAGTTCTAGACCAGTCAGCTACTAGCCAACTTATTTTGACTGTACGAGTTGATTAATCGTTCAAAAATTCCAATGTGCATTTCACTCACACTAATAGAATCTCTGACCCCAATATTTATTCGGAGCCAGGAAGGCAGCGTGGAGAGGATTTTCAGATGGGAAACCCGGCAGCGAGAGGTCCCCACAAATCCTGTCGAATTTAATGGCAGGACGTGTTTAATTTTTTTTTCTAAAACAGGTTTCCCGCCTGGCAGCCAGCTCATCGACAGGTCGGTGGCCTGTCGGATTGGGAAGCATTTCTGGTTGGAGTGTTAAAATGAAGAGAAGCATTTGCAACAATCTTCAGCCAGAAGTGCCGAGTTGATGATCCATCTCAGCCTCCTCCTGAAGTCCCCAGCATCACAGATGCCAGACTTTAGCCAATTCGATTCACTCCACATGACATCAAGTAACGACTGAAGGCACTGGATACTGCAAGGGCTATGCCCTGACAACATTCCAGCAATTGTACTGAAGACCTGTGCTCCAGAGCTGGCCGTGCACCTAGCCAAGCTATTCCAATACAGCTACAACACTGGCATCTAAACAGCAATGTGGTAAATTGCCCAGGTATGTCCTGTACACAAAAGGCAGGACAAGTCCAACCTGGCCAATTACCGCCCCATCAGTCTATTCTCAATCATCAGTAAAATGATGGAAGGTGTCATCAACAGTGCCATCAAGCGGCACTTGCTTAGGAACATAGGAATAGGAGTAGGCCATTCAGCCCCTCGAGCCTGTCCCGCCATTCAATGAGATCATGGCTGATCCATGACCTAACTCCATATACCTGCCTTTGGCCCATATCCCTTAATATCTTTGCTGAACAAAAATCTATCTATCTCAGATTTGAAATTAACAACTGTTCGTGGGAGAGAGTTCCAAACCTTTGCATGAAGAAGTGCTTCCTAACATCTCTCCTGAACAGTATAGCCCTAATTTTTAGAATATGCCCCCTAGTTTTAGAATCTCCAACCAGTGGAAATAGTTTATCTTTATCTAGCCTGTCTTCTCCTGTTAATATCCTGAAGACTTCAATCAGATCACCCCTTAACCTTCTAAATTCTAGCGAAAACAGGCCTAATTGGTGTAATATCTCCTCATAACTTAACCCCTGTAGGCCAGGTATCATTCTTGTAAACCTACGTTGCACTCCTTCCAAGGCCAATATATCCTTCCTAAGCTGTTGCCCAGAACTGCCCACAGTACTTCAAGTGGGTCTAACCAGGGTTTTGTCCAACTGCAGCATAACCTCTGTGTCTTTATACTCCAATCCTCTAGATATAAGGTGAGCATTCCATTAGCCATTTTGATTATTTTCTGCATTTTAAAGTTCTATGCACCTGAACCCCCAAGTCTCTTTGGACATCCACTGTACTTAACCTCTTCCCATTTAGAAAGTATCCTGCTCTATCCTTTTTTAGTCTAAAATGGATAACCTCACACTTGCCCACACTGAAATCCATCTGCCACAGTTTTATCCATTCACCTAGTCTGTCAATACCTCCTTGCAATTTTATGCTATCATCTAGACTGTCTACAATGTTGCCTAACTTTGTATCAGAAAATTTGGATAAATGACTTACTATGCTATCATCCAAGTTGTTAATGAATAACGTGAATAATTGAGGCCCCAACACAGATCCCTGCGGGACACCACTAGTCACATCCTGCCAGAGTACTTACCCATTATCCCCACTATCTGTTGCCTACCACTCAACCAACTTCCTAACCATGTCAATAATTTGTCCTCAACTCCCTGGGCTTCTACCTTAGTTCACAGTCTCTTATGTGGGACTTCATCAAATGCCTTCTGGAAGTCCATATAAATAACATCCATAGACATTCCCCTGTCCACTACCTTAGTCACCTCTTTAAAAAATTCAATGAGATTTGTCAGGCATGACATGAATCCATGCTGGCTGTCCATGATGAACTGAAATTTTTCTCGGTGTTCAGTCACCCTATCCTTGATTATGGACTCCAGCAACTTCCCCACCACAGATGTCAGGCTAACTGATCTGTAATTTCCTTGGTTCCCCCTTTCACCCTTCTTAAAAAGTGGAGTGACATGTGCAACTTTCCAATCCAGAGGGACCACTCTTGAATCGAGGGAACTCTGAAAGACGATAGTTAGGGCATCTACAATGTGTTCCCCTACTTCTTTTAACACCCTCGGATGGAAACCGTCAGGTCCTGGGGATTTCTCGCCCTTTAGTTCCATTAATTTCCTTGTTACTGATGTTTTACTTAAGTTAATTGTATTAAGTCCCTTAGCAGTAACCTGCTCAATTGCGCTCAGTTTGGGTTCCGCCAGGGCCATTCAGCTCCTGACCTCATTACAGGCTTGGTTCAAACATGGACAAAAGAGCTGAACTCAAGAGGTGAGGTGAGAGAGACTGCGCTTGACAGCAAGGCAGCATTTGACCAAGTATGGCATCAATGAGCCCTAGCAAAACTGAAGTCAATGGGAATCAGGGTGAAAAATCTCTGCTGGTTGGCATCTTATCTAGCACAAAGGAAGATGGTTGTGGTTGTTGGAGGTCAATCATCTGAGCTCCTAGACATCACTGCAGGAGTTCCTCGGGGTAGTGTCCGAGACCCAACCAGCTTCAGCTGTTTCATCAAGGACCTTCATTCAATCATAAGGTCAGAAGTGGGGATGTTCGCTAATGATTGCACAATGTTCAGCTCCATTCGCGACTCCTCAGATCTGAAGCAGTCAGTGTAAAAATGCAGCAAGACCTGGACAATATCCAGGCTTGGGCTATTAAGTGGCAAGTAATATTTGCGCCACACAAGTGCCAGGCCTTCTCCAACAAGGGAGAGAATCTAACCATCTCCCCTTGACATTCAATGGCATTACCATCGCTGCATCAACCACTATCAACATCCTAGGGGCTACCAGTGACCAGAAACTGAACTGGAGTAGCCATATAAATACCATAGCTACAAGAGCAGGTCAGAGGTCAGGCAAGCAACTCACCTCCTGACTCCCCAAAGCCTGTCCATCATCTGCAAGGCACAAGTCAGGAGTGTGATGGAATACTCTCCACTTGCCTAGATAGCTCTAGCTCCAACAACACTCAAGAAGCTTGACACCATCCAGGATAAAGCAGCCCGCTTTATTGGCACCCCATCTACAAACATTCACTCCCTCCACTACCAATACACAGTGGCAGCAGTGTGTACCATCTACAAGATGCACTGCAGCAATGCACCAAGACTCCTTAGACAGCACCTTCCAAATCTGCGACCTCTATCAACTAGAAGGACAAGGGCAGCAAATGCATTGGAACACCACCACCTGCAAGTCCCCCGCCAAGTCACACACCAACCTGACCTGGAACTATATCACTGTTCCTTCACTGTCGCTGGGTCAAAATCCTGAAACTCCCTTCCTAACAGCACTGTGGGTGTACCTAGCGCACATGGACTGCAGTGGTTCAAGAATGCAGCTCACCACCACCTTCACATGGGCAATAAATGCTGGCCTAGCCAACGACGCCCACATCCCATGAATGAATTTTAAAAAATCAGTCTCCTTAAAAGATCGGAGTCACCAACAGGCCTCATTAAAACCAGAAGTGGGTGCATTGGAGGGGATTTTGGGTCAGCTTTGAGAATTTTATCAGTTTTATTTTATATATCATTTTAACCTTCCCACCCACCCACAGTCTACGAGCCTTGGGGATTAAACTCCCTTCTATGTCCATGTTCATAAATTAGAATTAATTAAAATTTTGCTGTTGTCAAGAAGCCTATCCCTTTGGATTAAGTTTGGAACCTCATATTTCAATAATATTTAATAGCTTGCCTGGCTCAGGATTAGTTTGGCTTACTTTGCCTCCACTCAGGCAGAATTCTAATCGGAGATTCTTCTCAAAGTTGCCAGAAAATTCTCATTAATCTCTCCTCTCCTGCCCTAAACTCTTTCTGCCTTTCTCTGCCCAGAGCCCCAATCCTCTGTTGGTTTCTCCCTTGCTGCAGCTTTAGCAGTGAACCTACTCTGCCTCGGTTTTCAGCTTTCTGCCATAGTGGGCTTCTTGTCAGAGTTTGTTGGCAGCAGCCATATTGTCCCTTTCAGTCCGTTAGATCGGCCAAGTTGGATTTCCAACGCTCAAAACCACATTGATTGATGGGGTGTTTCCCTGGTGTTCTGGCAATAAGCCCATCCCAAACAAGTAAAAAAGCAAGTGGCGATAAGCCAGTTGCCAGAAATTCATCACTGGAGAGGCAGGTCAAACACCTAGACAGATGGATGGAGAGTGGCAGTTCCTCCTGGATTTGGAGGAGTTTGAGTACATTCCTGGTTGTGCTTTCCACTGGATCAGCTGTTTGTCTGTTATTTTTTTATGCATCAGTTTAAGTGCATGATAAGTGTGAAAGTATTAACAAACATCAACAATCCTCATACATCCAGATTGCAAACAAACAAATTGGCAGAACCAGTCATTTTGATTTGTTAGGAAAAAGAGCAAAATATGCCCTCAGTGAATCTGAAAATTAATGGATACAACTTAATATAAGATTAGGCAATGTAAGCAAATACCTAAAAAAGGTTTTCAGGTTACGTTGGTTTCATTGGCTATAAAATTTCAAAAATTGAAGGCCACGTACTAGAGAAATACCAGATGATATATAGGCATAGTAAATTAATGGATGAGCAGGACTCAACAGAAAAATGATTTCAAAAACAACAATTAGGGGGAACAAACAGCTTCAAGTGAACAACTTTATTTTGTAAATTAGAGTGGCATGTACTATTCGCCAACACTGTAATTTATCTCCATAAGGTTTGCCAATGTAGCATTTCATAAATAGTTGAAGGACAGAGACTGGCATGTTAATATAATCCAATTCAAGAACGAGGTCACATGGGTAGATGTGATCTGAATTCCATTAGAGAAAAATTGAATAGCTCCAAAAATACTATCGTAATACAAGCTGGTATGCCTTGGTTACCTCTAGACTTGACTATTCCAATGCACTCCTGGCTGGCCTCCCACTTTTGACCCTTTGCAGCAATTACCCACTCCTCAAAAAAAAAAAATCTTTGACCCTGCTCTCCTTACAAACGACCACCCCATCTCCAACCTCCCATTCTTCTCCTTGAAAGTTCAGTCACCTCCCAAATCTGTGTCCATATTTCCTGGAATTCCAGGTTTGAATCCCTCCAATCAGGTTTTCTCTCTGCCACAATATCAAAATTGCTCTCAAAGTCACAAAAGACATCCTATGTGACTGTAACAAAGCAAACTATCCTACCTCATCCTCCCCAATGTGTCTACAGCCTCTGACATGGCTGATCATACAATCTTCCTCCAACGCCTCTCTATAGTGGGTGGGACTGGCTCCATTCTTATCTATCCAGTCATAGCCAGAGGATCACTTGCAATGGCTTCCTTTCCCTCTCTTTCACCATTACCTCTGGTGTCCCCCAAGGATCCATTCTTGGGCCCCTCCCATTTCTCATCTACATGCTGCCCTTCGGTGACATCATCCAAAAGCACACCGTTAGTTTTCACATGTACACTGATGATGACACCCAGCTCTACCTAACCACCACCTCTCTCAACTTCTCCAACATTGCTAAATTATCAAAGTGCTTGTCTGACATTAAGTACTGGATGAGCAAAAACTTCCTCCAATAAAATATCGGGAAGACTGAGCCACAGTTTTTGGTCCCCACTCCAAACTGTTCCCTTGCTACCAACTCCATCCCTCTCCCTGGCAATAGTCTGAAACTAAAACAGACTGTTCACAACCTTGATGTCATATTTGACCCTGAGATGAACTTCTGACCACATATTCGCACTATCACCAAGACCACCTTTTTCCAACTCTCTAACATCGCCCAACTTTGTCCCACATCAGCTCATCTGCTACTGAAACCCTCGTACATGCCTTTATTACCTCTAGACTTGACTATTCTAATGTACTTCTGGCTGGTCTCCCACATTCTACCCTCCGTAAACTTGAGGTCATCCAAAACACTGCTGCCTGTGTCCTTATTTGCAGCAAGTCCTGTTCACCTATCACCCTGTGCTCTCTGACCTACACTGACTTCCAGTTAAGCAGTCTTGATCTCAAAATTCTTATCGTTCTTTTCACATCTTTCCATGACCTCATCCCTATCTCTGTCATCTCCTTTAGCCCCACAACCCCCCCCAAGACATCTGCGCTCCCCTAATTGTGGCCTTTTGAGCATCCCTGATTTTAATGGCCATGTGTTTAGTTACCAAGGTTCTAAGATCTGGAATTTCCTCCCTAAACCTCTCCTCCTCTCTTTCCTCCTTTGAAACCAAGCTTTTGGCATTCTGCCTCAATATCACCTGATGTGGTCTGGTGTCAAATTTTGCTTTATAACACTCCTGTGAATTGTCTTGGGACGTTTTATTACATTAAAGGGACTGTATGAGTATGTTATTGTTTTTCTTTAAATTTAAGAAACAAGTAATAATTTAAAAGCTAATCAGAACTTTAGCAATTGGGACAAATATTATGTTACCAGCAGTCACCATTATGATTGATCTTCAATGTTATTTCACTGCAATTCAAGTAATACCTAAGCCATTGTAAGGGCTGAATGTTAACTCAGAGGCAAGGAAGGAGATGCAGATGGAGGTGCTGGTTTGAGGCTTGGAAATCCAGAAGAATGGGTTTTCCAAAGCTGCCAAATTTGACGGCTGAACCTGATTAGTATTTTCTGACTCAGTTTCCTGGCCATAGTCAGCCAGATTGAGGGGCTGGCTGTCGAATCGGTAGGTCTGCGGCACGAGGCCAGGGAGCGGACAGGAGCAAGAGAAATTCGGGGAGGTCGAGGAAGATTGGAGCCAGGGAAGATCAAGGTGGCTGGGGATGGGGGAGATCACAGGCCAGAGGCAAATCAGAGGTCAAGTCAGATCAGATGCTGGGGGAGTTTGGGCCTCCCCCAGTTTGGGAGGAGACCAGAAGGGTCTGGGAGTACATGATCATGAGGGGATGGGTGAAACAGGTATACTGGATCCAGCAAGTAAGTGCCAACTCCTGGATCCAGGGGTCCTCACCTCCCTTTAGTTGCCTGATTTCCCAAAGTCTGGAAAATTCGGCCAGCCAGAGTTAAATTTAAAATGTTGGCATGCGGCCTCATTGAAATATTTAAATTTCCAACCCACCTCCTGCGAGTGGCTTTGCTGCCTTCCCCCGTCCAGCCTCATTTAAAAACAAAATTTTAATATAAGGTGGCTTCAAAAGGAAATTGGATAAGCACTCAAAGGGAGTGCATTTGCAGAGCTACAGGGAAAGGGCAGAGGAGTGGGACTAGCTGAGTTAATCTTTCAGACAGTCAGCAGGGACACAATGGGCCAAATGTTCTCCTTCTGTGCTGAAACCATTCTAGGATTCTAAATGGACAGCTTGGGCTTCAGATTTTTAACAACCCACCCGACCCAAACGTGCCCATTTTTGTTGGATAAAATTATCCCTTAAATATCCACAGCAATGTTGATTTTCCTGGCCAGCTACTCAGTCCTTGAGAGAAACAAGGACATGAAATATAAATAATTCATGTACATCTTACAGTCAGATAGCACAGCTATGCCAATACCAACCATCAGTTTTAATGGAAAAGCATCTTTTATGGCACTTTGAGCAAAACGTTGGTAATGAAGTCTTGCCACCTTTGTTCTTCAGATTTTGATTTTTATAAACTTAATGAAACTTATTGCAATGTTACTCAGAAAATTAATATTCATTAGCTTATACTCTTAACATGGTTATAGTTCATTTAGATTGAATCCAAGTTTTTACTGATCTGTATATGATGTTAAATTAAAATCTCAAAAATGTAGAAGAACATTTATGTGGTCCAAGCCGAGATAGATGAAACTCATACCTGCTAGGTAAAAAGTATTTTGTGTTGGAAGAAAAAGTGTGGAGAACAAAGGTATTCCTGGAATGGTGCCATTGCCTTTTATCAATAGTTTGCATCCGAATCTCTCCAATACTAAATGCTACAGAAGTGTCAGCAGACTGAAAATCTGTAGTTCTTAGAAAACAATTGTACCATGATACATGCTGGTAATATGCTACCACTATTCACAGAGCAAAAGTACAAAAATGAAGTGATGAGCCTGCCCATTTTCATTGACCACTTCATCAACAGCATGACCTCAACATAAATCCTGCCGGAATTGATGAGAAAGGAAGATTAATCCAGGGCTCAGAATGAAGAATGTCTGAATAAGTCCATTTCAATGGGGATTAAATTAATACCTATGGGCCTAGGACAGTCAATAATAATTCTGTTTCTATGAAATCCAGCCCCACAAGAAAGAGACCTGTTAAGTCCCTTTTTTCCCCAAATGAAGTACTTAAAAAAAAAAATCCTATTTGTGTGCATCACATTCAGGTATAAATAAAATTCCATATACATTTAACTTGGATGTACTCTTATCTTCCACTTTGTACGAATAAAATTTATACCTGATCATTTTCTGAACTTCAACATTACAGACTGTAATCCACCAGTAAAGGATTCTTCACAATACTCGTCTTTGACCTGGCATATTGTAGAAAATACTTTTAAATTGCATCATTGCAATGCCTCCTACCTCAAATAATTATTAGTCTGATATTCTTTCCAAAACAGGAGAAATTGCATCTCCTTGACGTTAAGGGTTCATGTTTCTCAATTGTTTTGTTATTTTGCATTTGTTTCTGAAGTCAAGAGCAAGAAAATAAACCAACTGTGGTCTCTTTTTGAAAGAACTAATCCAGGGCCACCAGAAATCACAAAGCCACTTACTTTGGAGTAAACTAATTATTTTTTTAAATAAGCTGTTTTGAGATTTATTTTCAATGCACAATGGAGAAGTACTACTGATGTATTTAAATGAAAAATGCATTCACATTTTACTTTAATGTTACATCAGAATGTCGCACTGGCATATGATATTTTAATCCATGACCGTGCACACCCTTTCATTTTTTTTTTCATATGTTCACATTACTATTTTCAGAATTTAATGAAATGCTATATAGCTGGTGTGAAAAAAATTCTACTTCATAATACCTGATTCAATGGGCTGAATTTTATGAGGCATCCGGTGTCAGGGGCCGTGGGGTGGGGGGGGGGGCGCGGTGCCCAGAAAATTCTTCCGGGAGAGACTCACCCCGACCCTGACACCGAGAAGGGCCTGCCGCATTTTAGCGGCGGCGAGGAGGCCTCAGTGCGGCGGCAGGGCCTTCATTTACATATTAAAATCAATGGAAATAAATTTAAATCAACTTACCTTGTCGCAGTGGCTGCCCCACGCCGATCGTAGTTCCGAGGTGTGACACTGGTGAGGAGGGAGGAGGAGTGAAATTATCAGGTTGGGTGTGGGGGGGGGGGGGAAGCGGGTAAAACTCTTTGGATTGATGGGGGGGGGGCGTGGAGAATGGTGGGAAGGGGTTGAGGGTTAAAGTTATTGAAGGTCAGGGGGGAAAGGTCAGGATCTGAATAAAAAGTTTTTTTGGGGGGGAATGGGTTATTAATTAATAGATTATTCCTTGGGTTGTGGATGAGGAGAGTGAAGATCTTAATGAATGCATGACTTGAATTTCACACTTGCATTCCCTTTAAAAATTCATAATTCTTCCAAGGGCTTGAAGCCTTTTGAAAATGGCGCCGGAGCCTGCGCGGTGGCACTGGACGCCAATGCCTGGGACGGAGCAGCCGCCCCGTCTATGTCATCGGGACCGGCCGCTCTTCCCCCTCCATTTAAATGAGGCCCCATGTGAAATACCGCGGGGGTTCAGTGACGGCACATCCACGCCTGAAGACCGCCGACTTCAAAGTGCGCCACCGCGATTTGCACCAGCCTAATAAAATTCAGCCCAATGTATCATTGCATAAATTTAGTGTTTGAACATAACACAATTTTTTCCACCTCAATATATCAGGAGGAGCTGGTACCAAGAAGTATTTTTTTTAAATCATTCACAGACGTGGGTGTTGCTGGCAAGGCCATCTTTTATTGCCAATCCCTAATGGCCCTTCAAACGTGATGAGTCACCTTGTTGAACTGCTGTAATTTGCATGATGAAGAAGGTGCTCTGACAGTGCTGTTAGAGAGTTACAGGATCTTGACCCAGCGACAAAGAATGACCAGCAATAGATTTCCAAATCAAGATGGTGCAGGCTTGGAGGGGAACTTGCAGGAGGTAGTGTATCCAGGCAACTGCTGCCCTTGTTCTTCTCGTTTGGGAAGGTCGCTGCAGTGTATCTTGTAGATGATACAATGCTGTCACTGTGCTCTGGTGGTGAAGGAAGTGAAAATTTAATTTGGTGGTTTCGGGTGCCAGTCTAGCAGACTGCTTTTTCCTAGATGATGTTGAGCTTCTTGAGTGTTGTTGGAGCCGCATTCATCCAGGCAATTGGACAGTACTCCATCACACTCCTGACTTCTGCCTTATAGATGGTGGAAAGGCTTTGGGAAGTCATGAAATGAGTCATTTGCAACAGAACACCCAGCCTCTGACTTGCTCTTGTAGCCACAGTATTTAGGGTTAGGGTCCAGTTAAGTTTCTGCTCAATGATGGACACGCCTCCCGCCCAGGATGTTGATGGTGGGGTATTCGGTGATGGTATTGCTATTGAACATCAGGAGGAAGGGATTAGGCTCTCTCTTGTTGGTGATTGTCTTTGCCTGCCACTTGTGTGGCCCGAATGTTACATTCACTAACGAGTCCAAGTCTGAATGTTGCAAGCGCATACGGACCGCTTCATTATCTGCAGGGGTTGCAAATGGAACTGGACACTGTGCAATCATCAGGGAACATTCCCACTTCTGACCTTATGATGGAGGGAAGGTCATTGGTGAAACAGTTGAAG
This sequence comes from Heterodontus francisci, assembly GCF_036365525.1. Classification (NCBI taxonomy): domain Eukaryota; kingdom Metazoa; phylum Chordata; class Chondrichthyes; order Heterodontiformes; family Heterodontidae; genus Heterodontus; species Heterodontus francisci. Next base: position 56,670,573 of record NC_090392.1, on the reverse strand, counting down.
ATGGTTGGCCTCGGACACTATCCTGAGGAACTCCACTTTGTCAAATCAATGCCAGTGTTGTAGCTGTACTGGAACAGGTTGGCTAGAGACAGAGCTTGTCTGGAGCACAAAGTTTTCAGTACTACAGCCATGATATTGTCAGGACCCACAGCCTTTGCTGTATCCACTGCACTCAGCTGTTTCTTGAAATCACATGGATTGAATCGAATTGGCTGAAGACTGGCATCTGTGACAGTGGGGATCTCAGCAGGAGGCTGAGATGGATCATCCACTCGACACTTCTGGCTGATGATAGTCGCAAATGCTTCAGCCTGGTCTTTTGACTAACGTGCTGGGCTTCCCCCATCATTGAGGCTGGGGATGTTCATTGAGCCTCCTCCTCCCATTGCTTGTTTAATCATTGATCACTATTCACAACTGGATGTACCAGGACTGCAGAACCTTGAACTGATCAGTTGGTTGTGGGATCACTTAGCTCTGTCCATAGCATGTTGCAGCTGATGCTTAGCCCTATGTTGCAGATTCACCAGGTTAGCACCTCATATTCAGGTATGCCTGGTGCTGTACCTCGCATGCTCTTCCACACTCCTCATTGAACCAGTGTTGATCCCTGTGTGATAGCAATGATGGAGTGAATGATATGCCTGGTCATGAAGTTACAGATTGTGGTGGAATACAACTCTGCTGCTTCTGATGATCCACAGTGCCTCGAGAATACCAAGTTTTGAGCTACTAGATCTGTTCTAAATTTATCCCATTTAGCACGATGGTAGTGCCACACAACATGTTGGAAGATGTCCACAGTGTGGAGACAGGACTTTTTCTCCACAATCTAACTCTGGATATATTTTAGTCCTCACAGAAATTTGGTTTCAGGAGTGCACAGCTTGTGCAATTACCGCTCACAGTTACACTTTAGTACTTGACACTGGCACTCTTAATTGCTGAAAAACCGGGTGAATATTGATCTAATTTTTCAAACATAAATAGCTTCAGCTCTGGTAACCAAGCGAGAAAGTTTTTTTTTATAAAAAATATAATGGATACGCTTTCAGGAAACCCTGTCGATACAAGAGAAAAAAAGTTCACTATAATTATGGGACTTTGAAGCTTTTGTACATTGTAAAATGACCACTTAACCTAATGAAAGTCAAAAATAATCATTGTGTTATTATTCAGAGGTATATATATTTATCTGTAGAACAATGAGAATTCAGAATTCACTCCAGAATTGGCCTTTATAGCCACTCCAGGCGCTGCTTCACAAACCACTGACCACCTCCAGGCGCGTATCCATTGTCTCTCGAGATAAGGAGGCCCAAAAGAAAGAAAGAAGAATATATTTATCTGTAGAACAATGAGCTGCTGAAGGGCTTTCAAAATGCAGTCTTGCACCATGCTACAGTTTTTTAGGACTCCTACATTTTCAATTGAGATCAATTTAAATTTTCCTACATAGTTATGACGCAGCAATATTAAATCCCTGGCAGTGCTAAATTTAGTAGCCTTCTTGTTGGTTTTCACTTATCTATGCTAAATAGCCCAGTTTAAGAAGTTACTTTGACATCAGATCAATATTTATGCAATACTATCAGCAAAAGCTATGATTTTGCCTCCTCGCATTGCACTTTCATCTCATCCAAATGCTTTTAATTTTTAATTCCATTTCTGTGCTTGCAGATTTGAATCTAAGCAGATGTCAAGCTCAAACTGCAATGACTCATTCAAATATTTGATAACACAGAACTACTCCAAAAGACATATAACTTATGACTGTTGTAGCACTGCTTTCTATAATAACCATAATCTCAGCCAAACACTATACAAGCCCAATGAATTCCAATGAAAAATTTGGCACATCCGTCCTGTAGTTGTTTAGAATCACCAACACACAACTCAGTTAATACAGCACATATTTACCCCACAGTAAATGCATTATTACAAAAAACACTGTGGAATGTTTAATATTTCTGTTAAGCAGGTTGACTCTGAATTTCTTGGTTCACACTTACACATATTGTACCAAACTTCATGCTGGCTTCTGCACCAATTTTCCCGACAAGAACATTTCTTGCAGAGCTCATTTTCTTTCACGAGAATATAAACACTAACACAAATGCAGTGCCACCAATAAGGATAGCAGCAAGTGGGCTTTTCCGAAAGCAACTTGCACTTAGTAAATGCTTTCAACATAAATAGCGCAAAGAGGATGGGGAGCAGGATAAGCAAAATTGCCAAGGATTTAAGCAACGCTTTAGCAATCTGCAGCAAATAACCTAAAGATCATCTGTGCACTGTAAATTTTCTGCAAATGCAGAGAATTCATTTTAAACGTCAGACTTGAGAGAAAAGTTAAATGTCATTGCACCTAACTCAGAACATAATTAAATCAACATAATAAACAACCTTTACTAGAATGGCACAGATGTCTAAATAAATAAGATGCAGATTCAGAAATGACTTCCATGCAAATGTGGGATGCTGAATAATTCGTTATCACTTGGAACTAGACAAAGGTATAACACTTTTTTTTTAAACTTTGAATATTCTGGCAAATAACATTGGTCCAGATTTTACAAGTATGAAGTATTATTCCTTCAGAATTTAATGATTGTTGGAGATTTTGAAAAAAATACTTATTTTCTATCTTTTATCCCTTTCTTCCGACCATCTTCATTTCCCCCTCTTTATTTTGTTTTCTGTACATGATTTTACACTGACATAAACATTCTAATTTATACTTCATGGCTTCGACTCTGCGTGGCTCCTTGGGAATACTTCAATCTGATTGGTTCAGGAAACACACTGCTACTTGCCCATTCAGACAACCCGTGGATCCCCTGAAGAGTATGCCGTACTGAAAAGGATCTGCAAATACCGTATAATATATAATATAAAATAAAAACAAGAAATGCTGGAACCACTCAGCAGGTCTGGCAGCATCTGTGGAAAGAGAAGCAGAGTTAACGTTTCGGGTCAGTGACCCTTCTTCGGAATACCATAATTTGCCACTCAGAAGTCTCTGGACAGCTGTAAACAGAGTAAATGACAAGCACTAGATCTTCACTGGTGACTGCAAAATGCGGGACCATTAACGTTTTGAAATCTAAAAAAAAAAAATTGCACAGAAAGCTTTAATGCTTAGATGTTAAATTTCAGCCCAATGTATGTTTTATCAGCACGCTGCAAATCGGGGCGCAGTGCTCTGATCTCGGCGATCATCAGCTGCGGATCTGCCATTGCTGAGCCCCTGTGATATTTTGCGCGAGGGATCATTTCAATGGAGGAGGCGGAGCAGTCACCCTGATGATGGAGGGGGGCGGCTGGTCTGTCCCCGGCAACGGCGTCCAGCGGCACTGCGCAGACGCTAGCGCATTTTTAAAGGGCTTCAAGCCCTTCAGGTAAATTTAAATGTTTAAAAAAGGTCCCGCCGCACTATTATAAATAAAATTTTCTTCAAACTTTGCATCCACTCTTACACTTCCCCCAATAAGTTAATAAATAAAATTAACTATACCCCGAAAACCAATGAGCTTTAACCCCCCAACCTTCAGAACATTTGACCCTCAACCCCTTCCCACCATCCCCCCAACCAATTGGAGCAGTTTTCCCCACCCCCACACCCCTCCCGACCTGAAGACTTCACTGCTTCCCCCTCCCCATCAGTTCCGAACCGAGTTCCGAAGGTGCATGAGTTCTGGCCGGTAGCTGGAATATCGGTGTGGGATGGCCGCTGGGACAAGGTAAGTTGATTTGCATCTTTTAAACTTAATTTTAATATTGAAACGAAGGCCCTGCCGCTGAGTGGCCGTGGGGGAGGGGCCTTGCCGCCGCCGGTAAAATGTAATGAGGCCATGGTGGCCCTCTCCTGGAAGAATTTTCCAGGCCCCCCCACCCCCGATACCAGAGGCCTCATAAAATTCAGCCTATTATACATGGCACAAAATGGTGTTAGAAAATTTTAAAACGCAACAGTTGTAAAAATACACTCGACAAATTATCTTGTTGCAGTTCGTTGTCACGGCACTTCTCTCATCATTCCCTTTATTTTTTTAAATATATATAAAGAATTTTTTCCATCTTTATCAAGGTGAGAGATATCGTTGTGAAGAATGCAACGATAATTTGTATTTACTTAGAGCCTTTAATGTAGTAAAACATGCCAAGACACTTCACAGGAGCGCTTTCAAACAAAATTTGATACCGATTCACATAATGAGCCCAAAAGCTTAGTAAAAGAGTAGATATAAGGAAGTAGAGGAAATAGTGATAGAAAGATGTAGCGGTTTAGGCAGGAAATTCCAGAGTTTTGGCACCTTACAGTGCTGCTGCCAATGGTTTTAGTTTTAGAGATACAGCACTGAAACAGGCCCTTCGGCCCACCGAGTCTGTGCCGACCAACAACCACCCATTTATACTAATCCTACACTAATTCCATATTCCCACCACATCCCCAACTGTCCCTATATTTCCCTACCACCTACCTACACTAGGGGCAATTTATAATGGCCAATTTACCTATCAACCTGCAAGTCTTTTGGCATGTGGGAGGAAACCGGAGCACCCGGAGGAAACCCACGCAGACACAGGGAAAACTTGCAAACTCCGCACAGGCAGTACCCAGAATTGAACCCGGGTCGCTGGAGCTGTGAGGCTGCGGTGCTAACCACTGCGCCACTGTGCCGCCCAGGATTAAAACTGGGGATGTGCAAGCGACCAGAATTGGAGGAGCACAAGAGATCTTGGAGAATTGTAGAGCTGGAGGTTACAAGATAGGGGGAGGGAGAGATCATGGAATGATTTGAAATAACTCTAGGTAACTTTTTAAATTAAAAACCGAGTAGTCTCTATGGATATGCATGTTTGATACTTGCCCTGTGCACCTTGAGATAACGTTGGGCTTTCCTTCAATGGAGAGAACATTTCCTTGGAAATGTATCAAATACGCCCCTGTTCCATTTTGGGAACCCAATGCCACTAAATACTTCAAGCTCAGGTCTAGCGAATGCCAGATGCAGATTCAAGCACCCTTTCTTATACCTCTACAATGTGCCTTCTTGTTGAACCTTGGGGAAATCACCAACTAAACAGTGTAAAGTTTCACATTCTTATGTACCCTCATGACAAATGATGAAAGTGGGTTCAGAGTGGAGGGAAGAGCGGCACAGTGGCGCAGTGGTCGGTACTGCAGCCTCACAGCTCCAGCGACCCGGGTTCAGTTCTGGGTACTGCCTGTGCAGAGTTTGCAAGTTCTCCCTGTGACCGCGTGGGTTTCCGTCGGGTGCTCCAGTTTCCTCCCATGGCCAAAGACTTGCAGGTTGATAGGTAAATTGGTCATTGTAAATTGCCCCTAGGTGGTGGGGATGTGGTAGGGAATATGGGGTTAATGTAGGATTAGTATAAATGGGAGGTTGTTGGTCGGCACAGACTCGGTCGGCCGAAGGGCCTGTTTCAGTGCTGTATCTCTAAATAAATAAATAAATGACAGAAAGATTGCTAGTGATACTATCTATTGGACACGACACCACATTCATTTCATCTTTCACAAAGCCTATACTTTAAGTACTGCAGTAAAACTGAGTAAAGCAACAGTCAGGAACCCTACTTCAGGAACTGCAGGTAATGGCAAAACTACAAGGAGTATACTGGTTAAACCAGAAGAGCGAAATAATAAACAGGCGAATAAAGCATCAGTGCTGAGGGACAGGTTAGGGGGTATAGCCCAAATAACAGTTCCATATACAAATGCACGGAGTGTAAGGAATAAACTAGATGAACTGCAGGCGCAAATTCAAATGGAAGATTATGATGTGGTGGCCTTTGCAGAGACATGGCTGCAGGATGGTCGGGACTGTAAACTAAATATGTCTGTTTATAAAGTTTACAGATGGACAGGGAAAATGGCAGAGGGGGTGGAGTAGCCTTACTGATTAGAAATAATATCACCTCATTAGTGAGGGAGGATATAATGAGGGGAAAGCATCCAGTGGAGACCTTATGGGTGGAAGTGAGGGACAGAAGAGGATCTAAAACTGTAATAGGTGTTGTGTATAGACCCCCTGGTAGCAGTTCTGAGTGTTAGATTGCATAAATGCACAAATTAGGCAAGTGTGTAACAAAGGCAGATAGTATTAATGGGGAATTTTAACTTACACATAGATTGGGAGAGGCAGACTAGCACCTGTCAGAAAGGTAGTGAATTTCTGGAATGTGTCCGGGATAGTTTCCTACAGCAATATGTCCTAGATGTAACAAGGGGACAGGCAATATTAGATTTAGTTATGAGTAATGAGCCAAATTTAATTAGTAGCCTAACTGTGCGTGAACATTATAAAATAGTGATCACAACATGATCGAATTCAAGGTAGCGTTTGAAAGTGAAAAGCAAGAACCAGCCACTAGAATTTTAGATAATAAAAACAAGCAGAGTTAGCGTTTCGGGTCAGTGACCCTTCATCGGAACTGACAAATATTAGAAAAGTCACAGGTTATAAGCAAGTGAGGTGGGGGTGGGACAAGAGATAACAAAGGAGGTCTAGATTGGACCAGGCCACATAGCTGACAAAAGGTCACGGAGCAAAGGCAAACAATATGTTAATGGTGTGTCGAAAGACAAAGCATTAGTACAGATTAGGTGTAAATACAGTGAATATTGAACAGCAGCAAGTGCAAACCTGAAAAAAAACAGTGGGTAAGCAAACTGAACAAACAAAGATGAAAAGAAATAAATGCAAAAAAAAAGATTGTAAAAAATGTAAAAAAGAATGTTAAAAAAAAGGAAGAAAAAATAACTAAAAATGAAAGTAAAATGGGGGGCTGTCATGCTCTGAAATTATTGAACTCAATGCTCAGTCCGGCAGGCTGTAGTGTGCCTAATCGGTAAATGAGATGCTGTTCCTCGAGCTTGCGTTGATGTTCACTGGAACACTGCAGCAATCCCAGGACAGAGATGTGAGCATGAGAGCAGGGGGGAGTGTTGAAATGGCAAGCAACCGGAAGCTCAGGGTCCTGCTTGCGGACTGAGCGGAGATGTTCCGCAAAGCGGTCACCCAGTCTGCGCTTAGTCTCCCCAATGTAGAGGAGACCACACTGTGAGCAGCGAATACAGTATACTACATTGAAAGAAGAACACGTAAATCGCTGCTTCACCTGAAAGGAGTGTTTGAGGCCTGGGATAGTGAGGAGAGGAGGTAAATGGGCAGGTATTACAACTCCTGCGATTGCAGGGGAAGGTGGCCTGGGACGGGGACGAGGTGGTAGGGGTAATGGAGGAGTGGACCAGGGTGTCGCGGAGGGAACGATCCCTTCGGAATGCTGACAGGGGAAGGGAGGGGAAGATGCGACTGGTAGTGGCATCACGCTGGAGGTGGCGGAAATGGCTGAGGATGATCCTTTGGATATGGAGGCTGGTGGGGTGAAAAGTGAGGATAAGGGGAACCCGGTCACGGTTCTGGGAGGGAGGGGAATTGGTGAGGGTAGAGGTGCGGGGAATGGGTTGGACACGGTTGAGGGCCCTGTCAACCACAGTGGGGGGAAATCCTCGGTTGAGGAAAAAGGTCATATCAGAAGCACCGTCATGGAAGGTAGCATCATCAGAGCAGATGCGTCGGAGACAGAGAAACTGGGAGAATGGAATGGAGTCCTTACAGGAGGTAGGGTGTGAAGAAGTGTAGTCGAGATAGCTGTGTGAGTCGGTGGGCTTATAATGGATATTAGTAGACAACCTATCCCCAGAGATGGAGACAGAGAAGTCGAGGAAGGGAAGGGAAGTGTCAAAGATGGACCATGTAAAGGTGAGAGAAGGGTGGAAATTGGAAGCAAAGTTGATAAAGTTTTCCAGTTCAGGGCACCGATACAGTCATCAATGTCCCGGAAAAAGAGTTGGGGGAGGGGGCATGAGTAGGACTGGAACAAAGAATGCTCGACATATCCCACAAAAAGACAGGCATAACTAGGACCCATGCAGGTACCCATAGCGACACCTTTTACTTGAAGGAAGTGCATGGAGTTGAAGGAGAAGTTGTTCAATGTGAGGACAAGTTCAGCCAGGCGGAGGAGGGTGGTGGTGGATGGGGACTAGTTGGGCCTCCGTTCCAGGAAGAAGCGGAGAGCCCTCAAACCATCCTGGTGGGGGGTGGAAGTGTAGAGCGATTGGACGTCCATAGTGAAGAGGAGGCGGTTGGGACCAGGAAACTGGAAATTGTCAAAATGACGTAGGGCATCAGAAGAGTCACGGATGTAGGTGGGAAGAGACTGGACCAGCAGAGAAAAGATAGAGTCTAGATAGGAAAAAATACGTTCAGTGGGGCAGGAGCAGGCTGACACAATGGGTCTGCCGGGACAGTCCCGTTTGTGGATTTTGGGAAGGAGGTAGAAGCGGGCTGTCCAGGGTTGTGGGACTATGAGGTTGGAAGCTGTAGAGGGAAGATCTCCAGAGGAGATGAGGTCAGTGACAGTCCTTTGGACGGTGGCTTGATGTTCGGTGGTGGGGTCATGGTCCAGAGGGAGTTAGGAAGAAGTGTCCATGAGTTGGCGTTGAGCTTCTGCAAGGTAGAGGTCGGTACGCCATACGACAACAGCACCACCATTGTCTGCAGGTTTGATGACCATGTCGGGGTTAGACCTGAGAGAACGGAGTGCCTCAAGTTCAAAGGGGGACAGGTTAGAGTGAGTGAGGGGGGCAGAGAAATTGAGACGACCAATGTCTCGCCGACAGTTTTCAATGAGGAGATCAAGAGCGGGTAAGAGGCCAGGGGGAGGGGTCCAGGCAGAGGGAGAATGCTGGAGGCGGGTGAATGGGTCTGCTGGTCGGGGGGAGGACTCCTGGTCAAAGAAGTGAGCCCGGAGGCGGAGGCGACGGAAGAAGAGCTCAACGTGATGCCGAGCGCAAAATTCATTGAGGTGGGGGCGTAAGAGGATAAAACTGAGACCTTTGCTGAGTACAGAACGCTCAGCATCAGAGAGGGGGAGGTCAGAGGGTATAGTGAATACACGGCAAGGGGTCAGATCAGAAGGGGTGGGGTCAGAGGGAAGTGAAGCGGAGGGAGGATCTGGAGGGGCATTAGTCCCCATCAGCTGCTGGAGCTTGCGTTCCTTAACACCTGAAAGGAAGAAAAAAAGTTTTTTGTTAATGCGTCGGATGAGACGTAAGATGAAATTTTAGATTTGGGTAAGGCTGACTTTACCGGGATGAGACAGAGACTGTCCATGGTAATCTGGGTAGATCTGTTAATGGGTCAAACGATTGAAGAACAGTGGAGAATATTTAAATAAAAATTTAACGAAATACAGAGCGAGTATATACACCTTAGAGGAAAAAGCTCCACTTCACAGAAAAAACAGCCATGGACAACTAAAGAGATTAGGGATAGCATAAAACTAAAAGAAAGGGCTTACAAAAAAGCAAAACGCAGCACAGATCCAGCCAAATGGGATTGATACAAAGACCAGCAAAAGGTCACAAAGCACCTTATAAGAGCTACCAAAAGGGATTATGAAAGGAAACTTGCAAGGGACATCAAAATCAATAGAAAAGAAATTTTATAATTACATAAACGGAAAGCAGGTGGGGTGGTCAAGAGCAATGTAGGCCCACTAAAAGCTGAAAATGGAGATTTATTTTATTTGTTTTTATTTTGAGATACAGCACTGAAACAGGCCCTTTTTTTACTGCAATGTCTATAAATTTCTATGTCAGCGTTCATTCACTGCCGTGTTTTCTGTGCTGAAGCCAACTGGCCCCTCTTTTCCGTGTTTATGATACTGGGGTGTGCTGCCCCCTGTTTTCACCGACAAGCTCTGCAGAGTTTGAGCGATGTTAACCCTTTTCAGTCCTTAGCTTAGTCAACACTAAGGCTGGACAAATATTTTAATCTCTGATTTTCCAGCAAGAATTAATTTTTTACTAACAAAAGCAAAATACTGCAGATGCTGGAAATCTCAAGTCAAAACAGAAAATGCTGGAAATAACAGGTCTGGCAGCATCTGTCGAGGGAGAATCAGAGTTTTGGGTTGATGAAAAGGTCATTGGCCTGAAATATTAACACGGTTACTCTCTTCACAAATGTTACCAGACCTGCTTAATTGTTACTTAGTTATCGCCAGTGGATGTTGACTCCCTCTCTTTTTAGGTCTGGACCAATTTCGAGTAAATGATGCGAACTGATCCAAGTTTACACACCAAAGTTCTGATCAAATTGTTAAATTACAAATACCGTTTTATTGCAAATGGTCTCTGCCAATAACCAAATGAGTAAACTGCATGAACACTGTCTGGATGTGTGACTGGCATTTCTCGGTTCACTGCCCGTATCAAGAAGTTGGTAATTTAAGATGGATCGATAGGAATAAGTAGTGAATGTCGAGTATAATTAAGATAACTGCAATGACTGTACTTATATTCTTCCAGTAATGTCCAAAAGACCAAGTTAATGTCGAAAGCGTTCTCAAAATTATGCCTTTGACGGATTAATCTTAATTTAACATTGTGTACCCAAAACCTTGGGTGATTTAAAGTAGTTCTGCCTTTTTTCATTTGATTTGGCTATTTTTTGATGGTTGGAGGCGCAGAAAGTCATTGCAGAACCCCAAATTCTGACAAAACAATCATTCTAGTACCCAAAAGGGGCTGGGGTTGCTGCCTTATCTAAGTATATTTATCTAAAATTAAGGCAGATCCAATTGTGCATGAGACACGGGTAGGAAACACATTTAATTTTAAATAAAATGATTCAACTCAAATTCTGTCTTTCCTAGCATGTTCACACCACACAGGTTTACAGAAATATGAAGGGTAATGATAGCAATAGTGTAGTTAATTAACTAATGGTCTCTGGTGGTTTAATCAAATTTGCATTTCCTAAGGATTTAAGTTCTTCAGTACTGTAACCCTGAAATTTATTTGGTACAATTCATATGCATTTGATTGAGCAAGTAATAGCTGCAATTTAGAGGCAGTATAATTTTTATGAAAGTTTATTTTGAAATAAATTGATCGCATCAAGTTTCTATAAATACCACCACTAAATGCAGAGTTAATAAAAGTACAGTGTTGAGAAATAAAGTTGCAATTACAAGATTATGTCCTGATTTATATAGATGTGCTTTGAGTTTTATATGAAGTGAAATGTTTCAATTCACTGCACAGCATCTTTAAATTTACTTCTGGATCGCACATTTGAAACTACTCTCGTCTCAGTCCTATTTTTATAAAATAGCTGTCGCAATAGTTATCCGCTTTATAGGCAAATATTTTCAGTTGCAGTGCTAAGTGTAAAGAAATCATGCATTGTTAGTGTTGTCTTTTAAAGGTTTCAAAACTCAAGTTACATGCCTTGAGTTCTGTTCGAGGCTGATGAGTTGATTATGACATTCCCGGGGTCTATGGAAATGCAGTTTCACAAGAGGCAGTAAAGCTCAGCCTCTTAAAAGCCCAGTTTTAACCAATTCAGTGTCCTTTCTAGCTTCCAAAGCAAGTCCTCAAGGATACAGCCAAGGCAGTTCCCTCTCTGGGCAACAGTGGGTACTCTACCTAGCTAGCTAACAGAGCACACAATCATTTACAAAAGTAACATGAGATTTCAGCAGAAGCAACAAGGAAAAAATTGGAACAGTAATAAGACTTTTGCAGTGCTCACTGTCTTGTCATATCAATCTAACTATGAAAAGAAAGTGCCCTTTCAGGCATGTAACATTTTTCTTGGGCCGTGGTGGGAGGCTGGGGGGGTGGGGGGGTGCTGGTGGGGGAGGCCAGCAGTGAAAAATGTCTGTAACATTCACCGAGCCAGTGCTCATTCTTCCTGTTACTTTAAAGTAGCTATGCTGCAGTCATTTCTTTCTCATGATGAACATATTGTTGTGTGCTGGCGAGCAAAACGAGACTGCTATTTTGTTCAATGCAAAGAAAGGAAGGTATAGAAAATGACTGTTAAATGGGTACCAACTGGTGTTCTACCTAGAAAATATAAAAATGAGTATATGTTTGATATTGAGGATAAGCTGAGTTTGTGGGGAAGTCACAATATTGATGCACAGCTGGCAACTCTTGTATTCAGTCTCTCCAAACCTACTTACTTGTATTGCTGTATGGTGTCAAGGGTAAGCTAATTATGTTAGATAAATTATTATTTGCTTCATGCCTGAAAAATATAACTGTCAGCAGTTTCATCCCCTCCCTTATCCTTTGCAGAAAGAAAATAGCTTACAGCATCTGTTGTTTGTTCCGAATTAGATATTTGCATGAAGTCAGACCCACTACGGTGCAATACTTAAAATTAAACTCACCCAAATTATACCAAATTGGTTTTGATATACATCATAGCACTCTGATAAAGATGAAAAAAAATCCCTGAGTGAGACAAATCAACATTAAAATCAATGTTTAATTGCAGCTTTGCTTATGTAAATTAAGCTCCAAGTGTCTGGTTTACAATTCCAGTTCAGTTATAAAGTTAAAACGACGCAAGATCCGACACCAGAACCTTTATCAGCATCGGCTCTGTGTTAATATTCTTACCTCCAAGTCAGGAAGGTTGTGACTTCAAACTCCAGTTGAGGAACTTGAGCTCATAAAGTAAGCTGATACTCCATTGCAGTGCTGAGAAATAGGTGCAGTATTGAAAGTAGCATCTTTCACAAGAGACATGAAACTCAAGTCCCATCTGCTCTCTCAGCTGGATGTAAAAGATCCTGCACAATATCCAAAGAGGACCAGGTGACTCCTTCCACGGTCCTAGCCAACATTTATCCCTCAACCAAAAGGAATCATCTGGTCATTAAATCATTGCTATTTCAGAGATCTTGCTATGTTCAAACTGGTTGCTGCATTTTCCTGCACTACAGTTATACTTCAAAGATACTTCATTGGCTGTAAAGTGCTTTGGGAGGTGCCAAGATAGTGAAAGCTGTTGTATAAATTGAAGTTTCTTTTTTCTTTCCTTTGAACAATTTTACTATAAATTAAGATAATCTACAGCGTATTACCCTGTTACTAATTATGATGCTTCTAATAGAGTTTTATGCATTTGAGTCTCTTCAATCTCCACTGTCCCAGAGAATAACCCAAGGGCCTCTAGAAAGCGATTCAACTGTTGACCAACATGCTCATTTTCTGCTGCACAGATTTCAATATGCTACGCCTCATGACTAATGGCGATTTCTGCGAAGTGACAGAACTTGACTGGAGACAAAAGGTGAGAGAAACTGAGCCAGGAGAATGGGAAGTTCAGTCATAGGCCCACTCACTGAGAGGGACTGTCCAGAATGCACACACAGAAATGAAGATGCAGAGTTGTCAGCTGGAAAGCGTTAGAAACTGTTTTTAATCACCTATATAACTGTATGGATCTAACTCACATGGCAGACAGGATTTTGAAGGGATTGCTGCTGTACTTCGGCACAAAGAAGAATTAGTTAGAGTATGTAAAAAGTACATACAAAGGTGCAACAGCAGAAAATGAAGTGGCAGTAGAAATGGAACACAATATAACAAGGATCAAGATGTAGAGCAAGCAAAAGAAATGGGCACAATGGAAGGAAAAAAGCAGTACTTTCACCAGGTGAAGGCTGAAAGGGAACCCTAGACCTCTTTCTCACCTGGTTGTAACAACAGCAAACAACTATACAGATACGTTACTCCAAGAGCTGGTGTGAAGCTGAAACCACTTGCACTTGAACAAAAAACTCTGGAGGCTCATGCTTTCATGACAGATGAACTTTGCTCTGGAAGGTTGATGCATCTTTTCAACAGTGATGTAGTAGACAATGACAAACTCAATTATAGAAAGGGGCCACTGTGGTTTTGAGCAGATAGTCATGGTAAAGCTACAAGAGCAGCTCATCAAGCAGCCTGGAAAGAAACCTGACCTAGTCATCAATTACAGTGATGTTAGTTTTGTTGCATGGAACAATATGGTGAAGAAGAACCCAATGTTCAAGTGCAAAGTGGTTTTAGTTTCACACCAGTGCTAAACTTGTGGTTTAGAAATCAGATGTTAATACCAAAACCAACTCCCAAGGAAATACTCTGAGCAGTCTTATGCCACTTTGCTCTGGATCAGGTCAAACCTTGACTCCAGATTAAAGTTACATTTTCTCCATCACTGCACAGTTGCTGCCAAGCAAAGCTCCTTCACACTGACCCAGCATTTGTAGTGCAAATGTACTCGAAAGCTGCAAGGCATTAAATGATGATCACCATGCAAATTGAGGATTTCCAATTTGATATGACAGATGAATAACTGAAGCCTCCAGTACTTATTCTGCTGGAACATAATTTACAAATATAATTCCGATGAAGGAAAATGTAAATTACAGATCAGGCAAAGACACAGGGGCACACTACACAAGCTTCAAGGAATGCTCAGAAGTGTAGCCCTCTTAAAATTTATTTGGAACAGTTCAAAACAAAATCCAATATTTTTTTAAAATTTTATGAGCATCTTTAATGCAAGTGTGTAGAGTCTGCTTTACTCATACTGAAAATAACATTTTCAAAGTGACAACCTTAAACTGGCAATATATTGAAATTTTTCATGTATTATAGCAGATGGCTTGACAACTATTATTCTTTTTGATGCAAGGCTAACAAGGTCAGCAGTGATTATGCATTAGAATTATTTCCGATTCCCAAGAAATTACATTGACATTATTGATTTTTTTTAATTACCTTAATTCACTTCAATAAATCTAACTACCCTCTACTCAATATTGAAAGTTCTCCAACATGGTTATTTGAAAACAAATCCATAAAAATCAAATTACAGTTGATTTTTATTTTATAGACACTTTCTACAACATTAAAAATGACTACACTTAATTTTCTTAATGAAAGTCTCTGGACAGCAGCAATCATTTGTAATTAGAAGTTACTGATAAGCCATTCACTTGAGACTAAGAGCAGCCAAGTTAGCACATCAGAAGTATCATACTTACAGCTGTAGACCACAGGCAATCAGGTATGACTCAGCTGGGCATCTGTGGCAGAGTTGTAGTGCTTAACTACTAACATGGCCTGTCTTTTTTTAAAGCCACTACTTGGATTCTCCCTCAAGATTAATTACTTTTGGAAGTTTTTCCAGATTGATTATCTCAATAGCCTGTCCAGGTCATCTTCGGGCAAGAAAAATAGCATGGAATAATTGAACTTATTGTTCTTTTTCTATGATTTTTATTCAAAATTCATTTGTTCAGTTATTCGCCAGTGTTTTATACAAAATGCCATGCCTGAAATTTGAAAGATGCTTTGAAAACTGAAATCTGAAAATTAACTATTGAATATGGATTTTAATGGTTTTAAACCATGAACCATACCACTCGGGTTTTCCTTGCATCATTTCTGGGTCTGTTACAGACTAATTGATACAGACTAATTAGTCACCAACTCCATTATCATTGTATCATAAGATTACCAGGATGGGAGGCAGCAAACGAGCTGGACCTTGCTCTTCTTTTGTCCAGCAATTCCTGGTTTCTAAAGGTAGGTGAATATTACTTAAGATATTGAAAATGCTTTCCCCCTAAAAACATTTGTGATAATTTATTTGGGAGTGCCAGAAGGCTTCTGTTTGTTGTAAACAAAGTTGAGGCACAAGAAATATGAATACAAGAAATAGGAGCAGGAGTAGGCCATATGGCTCCTCGAGCCTGCTCTGTCAAATTTAGCATTTAAATCTAAATTAGGCATTATTGGAAAATGACAGAAGACAACACATATATAAGCAAGGATAGCAGCAGTGAAAAACAACCGAGTACTTGTTCTCCTTCTGCTTAAGACATGACCTGGTCTCCATTCTGCAATTTGCTAGAACAATGAGTAAGACGTTCGTCATTCAAGAGAAATCACAGTGCAAAAACACTTTTCAGTATTCCATGTTATTGGTGCTCAAATATGCTGCCACAGAGTCCAAATCTTCATTACAGAATGAAAATATGCACATTAGCTTGCAGGTACAGCAAGCAATTAGGTAGGCAAATAGCATGTTGATCTTTATTGCAAGGGGATTGGAGTACAAGAATAAGCAAATCTTGCTACAATTGTACAGGGCTATGGCAAGACCTCACCTGGAGTACTGTGCGCACTTTTGGTCTCCATACTTAAGGAAGGAAATACTTGCGTTGGAGGTAGTACAGCGAATGTTCACTAGATTAGTTCCTGGGATGAGAGAATTGTCCTATGATGAGCAGCTGCTTATTTTGGGTCTTTACTCTCTGGGGCTTAGAAGAATGAAAGGTGATCACATTGAAATTGAAATATACAAGATTTTGAAGGGGCTTGACAGGGTGGACACATAGATTATTTCCCCTGGCTGAGGAATCTAGAACAGTCTCAGGAAAGGGGGTGATATCATTTAGGACTGAGATGAGGAGAAATTTCTTCACTCAAAGGGTTTCGAATCCTTGGAATTCTCCACCCCAGAGGATTGTGGATTCTTCATCATTGAATATATTTAAGGCTGAAATAGACAGCTTTTTGGTCTCTCGGGGAATCAAGGGATCTGGGGAGCAGGTAGGAATGAGGCTAAGGATCAGACATGATCATATTTGAATGGTCGAGCAGGCTCGACAGGCTGTATGCTCTACTCCTGCTCCTATTTCTTGTTTTTATGTTCTTACATCCCAGTTTAGAAAACCACAGTTGTTTTCATTTCCTGCATGCAAGTTACATAAATTCACCTTCTTTCCTGATCAAGAGTAGTCTACAGAAGAGATCACTTGAACCACTGCTTTTATTAACTTAAACTTTCAACCCTAGATTGGTTTCACATGACTATACTTCTTTCTATGTATACTGTTGTAACTATTTACATTTCAATCATAGCAGGACATTTCTTTGAATCAGTATAATTTTGCACTTGCTGTCTTTTTTGAAACAAATTTATGGCTTGGCAAATGTGACAAATATATTCTGTATCAATACCAAATGACATTCAGCCTATGGATGAGTATTTTGTTTAATGTAGACTTTCAAAGCATGATTGGCAGTTCACCAGAGATTGCATGAGCTTGATTATATGAGTGCAGTCATAATTGCACTTTCATAATGTTGATATAGGACAACTGAGTACTCAATGTCTTCTGCAGTTTTCTAATTACATAACTGATTAAATATTTCCATTTCAATTAAAAGCATTTTATATAATTGAACTTAATTACCTGATTACTATAACATTTTGTCAATTCCGCCCACACCACCCCCCTTCCCCAACCTCCTTCACTCTCACTGTTAACATGACAGATGTTGCCTCCCCTCCGACCTTCACCGTTAACACAAGAATCTTTCCACTGAGATTTCCATTTTGGTTCGCCCTTTGGCTGTTTACTTTAAAACATCATCCCCATAATTTGCTGATTGGATGAGTTTAAGTCATTTGAGGAAAACTTTTATCACCCAGAGAGTGTTTGGAATCTGGAACGCACTGCCTGAAGGGGTGGTAGAGGCAGGAACCTTCACAACATTTAAGAAGTATTTAGACGAGCACTTGAAGCGTCACAGCATACAAGGTTACGGGCCAAGTGCTGGAAAATGGGATTAGAATAGTTGATTAGATTAGATGGCCGACACAGACACAATGGGCCGAAGGGCCTGTTTCTGTGCTGTATAACTCTATGACTATGTTTTACAAATATATCGAGATTGATGAACATATATTCCATCATTTACTGGTGAGGTCATTGGGAGGTATGACTCATATTGGGGGAAAAAAGACTCAGAGGGAAATCGCACACTACAATGGACTCAACGTAGGTATGTCACCAATCAGTTAACATGAAAGCATTGCTGAGCAGAGATGTGTAGTAGTCTAAGTACCACGTATCCTTCTCTCTTGACCCAAGTGTGTACAAATGGATGGAAGGGAGGCTGGGGAGTTAGAAAGACTAGACAAGTAGGAGAAAATCAGAAACTTTACCAAACTATTGAAATGGATGTCAAATGCATCTCGAAAATCACAGCAGCTGGAAAAGCCACAAGTAGACTTTGCTTTACAACGGCCAAAAAGCATGACAATAGTAAACTCTAGGGATTTATACAAGATGTGGCAACAATATTATGAATAGTCTGCTGCCACTACATGTAGAATGCACCACTACATTTTATACGGAAATGAATAAAAAGCGGAGTTTTGCTCAGTGCAGCATGATATCAAGAGTTTCTTCCCAGAGATGTTGTAGGCAGTTGTGGATTACTGTGAGCAAAGTCTGGGCAGGATGTTATTTTGTTAGTGGGGCAAGCTTTTAAAGATACTATGCTACTATGAGCTGAACAATCGGAATCCTAATGAAAAAGTGAGCTTTTTTTCCCCAAACATGTACAGCGCACTGAAGCCTGTTATGAATTGCATGCCTAAGGCAACTGGTATCAGCTTTTAGCAGCCAGCAACATTACAAAATAGCATTTTGATAATTGGTGCTGAACAGCTCAGTTACAGATGGCTTGCTATTATCACCAAGCTTCATATTTTCTGCCCAAAAACAATTGTATAGTTCCAAAATTATGGAGGAGGGAACAAAGAATAAATATTCAGATTTCTGAAAATTGTGTACTGAGCTAATGTTTAAAGACTCCCCCTTTCCATACAGATGAAATTGAATGAAGCAAAAGACAAAACCATTCCAAAGTAATGTCTGAGTGATTACCTTATAAAAAAGGTCACTCCTTGTTATAAAACAATCAAATCATAGCTTTTGATTTTTCTTCTCAGTCTCCTCCTCTCCTGTGGCTACTTGAACAGAAGTGCTCTTCTAAATGTTATTTCTGAATGAATTTTTGTACTCAAGGTGAGAGAAAGATGATACTAGGAAATGTAATTTTCCCCACTTCAGATCCTCCGTCTGCATCAAGGTCAGGAAATAACAGGGATAAGATGCAGAATAAAGCTCGTGTTAGCAGCCCCAACAATGGTGCCTCAGGTCCCACCTAAGTCCCTGATGCACTGGTATACCATTTCACACACAAAGCATTCTTACATCCAATTTACTGCTGCATTAAAAATAGTTGTTGCCCTGTGGGCCCATATTCACTGGAAACAGGGTTTACCCTACCATGACATTTTGAAAATTTGAATTCAGTTAAAACAAATCGTAAAATAAAAAGCCGCTTTTGGGGGGAAAAAAAGTGACCACGAAGCTGTTGATTTTTTTGTAAAAGCCCACCTAGTTCACAAATGTTCTTTATGGAATGAAGCCTGCCCTCCTTACTGTGACGTCACACGAGACTGGAGTGAGGTTAAGCCAAGTTTAGTATAGCATGTGAGGCAGAGACAATCACAGGAGGCTGCTGAACACAAAGGCTTCTTTATTCTCTTTTACTTTCACTTTCCCTTTGCTAGCATGGGTGTTCTACGGCAGCCTGTAGAGTACACAATGCACACTGTAATTTCAAAACACTACAACAATACACTTACCTCGTATGGTCTATATTAAAGACCTGCTACCCGACCCGAAGACATGTGACGGGATCGGGTCCGGTCGGGTCACACTTACGGGTCCAGCATTCGGGCTCGGGTCGGGTTGGATCGGACACGCTCTATCACCACCTCAGGTAAGTGACTCTAATGTTAATTTACTTTTTGGGCTTTAAAGGTAGTTTTGTAAGTTATTTTAAGCATATGCAGGTAAGTGAAAAATGGAAGGTAAGTTAACAGATGGTCGTCTCGGGCGCGGGAAAAATTGGAAGGACTCGGGCCGGGTCTCATTTGTAGACCCGAGCAGGCCTTTAGTCTCTATGTGACTCCAGACCCACAACAACATGGTTGACTCTTATCTTATATCTGAAGTAGCCTAACAAGCCACTTAGTTTTATCACCATCTTTTTGGAGAAATGAGGTTTGGGCAATACATGCCGGCTTTGTCAGTGACACCCTCACCCCAAGAATGAAGAAAGAAAAAAAAATAAGCTTCCACTGAAAGAGAGAGAAAAGCCTGGACACTTTTTTCTATTTGGCTGATGTCCCACATTACATTTTTGGATCTACAGAATACTGCATTCTTAAAACGTGACTTGCACTTAAGTACCAGTGATCGCAGTATACAGGCAAAATAGAACCGTTAAAGATGTGCCATTTCTACCAACCATGAAAATTTATTAGAAAACTGCATTTTGAAATTACAACGTACAACATCTATTAGTAACAAACATTCGTATGAAAAGTAGTTAAATGGTCTACCACCCCGGTTAAAATAACGGATGAAGGAATTTCATATGAACACACTGGAACATTCACTATTTATATCACATAGCAGGATTTCAGAAAGTAAATTAAATTCCAGTTTCACTTAAAATTACAAGTTCAGTGTTTCTTCTTTTAAGAATTTCCCAATTTGTTACGATCTATAAGCAGACCCTTGAAAAGTTACAGGAATTCATTAAGTAAATGATCTGTCAGTACACAAAAACATCTTAGATCAGACAGCTATACAAAGGGGTACACACAAGTTAATATTTTTTTGTCTGGATAATCCAGCTGTTCCTGGGATACTCCACAATTTTTGAATTGTCAGTGCATTTTCAATAAACTTTGTGGAAAGTGAAATTTAACACATGAACCTAAAATTCAAGGGGCAAGAACTAATAGAGCTCAATTTGTGAAAATCCAGAGTTAGGACTTGACGTAACACCAGAACAAAGCACAGTACGAATGCACCAGATTTGACTGTATTTTCCCAAAGTAAAACTGCTTCACACTGACATTACAGTTATGCATAGGTACCACATAACGCTCTCTAGAATCTAAGAAAATAATCTAAAGATTTCTAATCAATCTGCTTAAGTGATGGTTGACAGCCAAGATTCTGCTTTTTGCCTGAAAGAATTCCAGACTAACAGTTGTAGTAGCTTCTTTACATATCAAATGGTACAGAACATGTACCTAAAACTGGAAGAACAATTACATGTGTAACGAATGAGGTATTCGCATTACAGTGTTAGGTTTCCGAATTACATTCAAATTTCCATTGTATGCCATTTGCCATTAATAGTTAAATCTTTTTCAGTATTCTAAAAGGCAAGATCTGAAAGAGGATGTTCCCTCTGGGAGGAATGCTTTCCTATTCAGGGCCCAATCTCATTCATTTCATTTTTGTGTCAATGTGCAATGATGTTCACCAGGCTTATTTAGCACACGAGTTTCAATTCCCTACAGGAAAAAAAAATCACGATCTAATACTCTTTCATGTTCTGCAGTATTCTTATTTCATCCTGTCAAATTTCACCCATTACCACTGACCCATCTGTAACCACAAGTGCTTCAAGCTAGGATTACAGAACTCAAAATACCTCCTCTAGACACAACCCATATTGAATGGGCAATAATCTGTAATGCTGGATGCTTTTCATAGTTCAAGTCGATATGGCATTGTCATGCAGGCCCCCACCTACCAAGAATGGGGCATAGACGTTTCGCCACATGGCCATTAAATTTTAAAATTGTTGCTGGAAAGGAAAGAAGGCCTATTAGAAGTGGTTGCCAAGCCCCTAACTGGAAATACATTTGCATAGTAACAGACGGTGCTTGGAAAGGACAAATGGGCCACTCCCTGCTCCAATTAAACCACAATTGACTTTTGATTACCAGACGTTGAAGCTGGAGAGGCTAGCATTCCAGGTTAACTACTAAGATGGCCGAATATACAAACAGACGTGGTCAGACCAGTTTAGTCACATGACTAACTGACTGAGTTTTTTGAATTTGAACTCAAAGCTGAAACTGAAAAGACCTCTCTCCTATCTGCTCCCATCTCTTTCTCACGGAACTGAAGACCCATTGAAGACACATGAACCCCAAGAGAGAAAAGTCTCCTACAGTGAACAAGGTTTATGAAGAATATTGTGCTCGAACGAAAAGCAAAACTACCTACAAAAGGACTACAGTGAGCTCGAAGCACAGTAACAAGAAACTCTTCTGATATTGCTTCAACCCTGTCGACTTTAATTTTTCTTCTGCTCTTTTCTGTCTCTATTTGCATGTGCATATCGTATACGCATGCCAGCGTGGGGCGCAGCGTGTATGCGTAGGCATTAACCAAATTAGTGTTTAAGTTTTAATAAACTTCACTTTTCTTCTTTAAACCTAAGAAAGCTGGTTTATGCTCATTTCTTTGCTTTATAATTGGAAAGTGGTGAACAAGGATTCATCAAGGGGGAGCTAAAAACACGGCATGTTAAAAAGTTTAACCCTGTTACCATAAGACCAGGTGAAGGCTGAGAAAGACCCCAGACATTTTTCTCACCTGGTCTTAACAGTATGAATACTTCTCATATCCACCCTCATATTAAGGATAAAAACAAGAAATGCTGGAACCACTCAGCAGGTCTGGCAGCATCTGTGGAAAGAGAAGCAGAGTTAACGTTTTGGGTCAGTGACCCTTCCATCGGAACTCATGAAGGGTCCGATGAAGGGTCACTGACCCGAAACGTTAACTCTGCTTCTCTTTCCACAGATGCTGCCAGACCTGCTGAGTGGTTCCAGCATTTCTTGTTTTTATTTCAGATTTCCAGCATCCGCAGTATATTGCTTTTATCTCATATTAAGGATATGCTGGTGACAACTCATTTTTTATTCAGTCAGAGTCCAATTTATACAATCCCAATGAGAAGATTTCAGGTACTAGAGAAGGATAGAGGAAGTTAATGTGCACTAAACATAAAAACATTTCATGTCATGTTAAATTAAAAGCTACATTTTACAAAAATGGATGAAGTTTTGCTCCCACAATTCTCAGTAGCTTTGACAGAAACCACATGCCATGGAGCTCACTATTGAAGTTTCACACCTGTTAACAGCTGATGCAAGCTGTACTTAATCATCGAATAGTGGCTTTACTGTCTGAGGCAGTGATATATCCATTAAGTCCTTCAATTTACATATTTTGGCATTTTCATAAAAGGAGTGGGTACAGAAGAAAATATTGCTTGCCATTAAGTTTTTGCATTAGGAGTATTTTTTAATTATTAATGGCCCAAGAGCACGAAGCTTTGTAGTACCATTCAGCAGACATGAGATTCAATCTTCTTCTATGCCAGCTTCCAAAACCTCAGCTCTACTATGTGAGAAGCAGCAAAGTGAATTTGGCAGCCGAGAGAATGCAGACGGGAAGAGATCAAAATGAAACTAAACCAAAGATGGGAAATCTCCACTAGTTGTTCTTGTGTCGCTCTTGGTGATTAACCAATTGCAATGTAAGGAATGAATTCAGAACAGCAAGTCTGCCTACCTCAGAATCATAAACATGAGGATGAGGGGAGCAAGATAAAAGGAGCATCGAGTCAAAATTAAAACTTTAAAAATCATTGTGCTACGAACAGTACATGAAATTCACATTGACATTTTCTCATCTTATCAAAACTTTCAGGAAAATAAAAATTGATTGTTTTCTGTAACTTCCATTAATATTGGATGACAGCCTTGCATTCAAACATCTTTAACATTGCTACAGGTGCAGTTTGATTAAATTATGAGAACACACTCAACACTTGACAATACAACAGTGCTTGTTGAACAGGGGACTGAATTTTATCAAAAGGTCACGCCACTGGCATCAGGCTCCCCTCCCAATGCCTTCCCTGTCATATTACCACCCCACCTGCCTACTAGCCCATCTCCAAAGAGCTGGTAAAATTCATCCCAGAGATTCTTTGAACTTCCTAAGCGTAAGATTTTACTCTCTCTACAAATTCAAATCAAGAGCAATGAGGAAGCCATTCTCTAGAGCTCTTTCACTGTCGCATTCCTAATCTTCAGAAGACAAGAAAATAAAATGAAACCATTGTAGGCCCTGAAAAGTTGGTCAAGGAATGCTTTATACCCAGCATGCTCCAAGGCAGCTAAAGATAAGTGCAGAACTTGGTAAAGTAAGCTAACAGACATGTCGAAGCTTGTGGTTAGGGATATGTGATCGTTAGACAAGAGTGTCAAACAAGAATAGATAAAAGAGGAACAGATATAGGGGAATGAACGGTGGCTATTGTAAACAAGTCTGAACTTCTATCCAAGTAGCTAAATGAACAATGCTTGCCAAAGATGAGATAATGCTTGAAGATTTGTGCAAAACAAGATCATGTTGAGCAAGGAGGCTTCAAAGAATATATAAGGGTTAACACTGGAGGGTATTCTCGGCGTAAACCCGGGAACAACTCTCGAAGGCAAGACCCTGAGTCTGGAGGGTCAGTGATCAACCGTGACAAGAGACTGATCACCTCCGTGTTGACGGGTAGTATCTTGTACAAGAAGTGAGACTTGTACTTATTTGGTGTCTAAATAAAACTGTTGGAAGCATTTGTATGCTTTAAGTGATTCGAGTACTAATAAAGTGAAGTTATATGAGACTTTGGTTTTAGTGTATCTTTGTCTGTCATGCCAGTTGATACCCTACAGAGAAAAAGGGTCAACATTTTGGCGTCCCTGGGTGGGCACAGTTAAGTGATTGCTTTAAATTCACACCGTGTCCGGATCACAGAAGTTGCGGACAAAAATCATAACGGTAGGGAGTTAAAGTTAACCAGTTGATAGGCAAGGATAAACTCTGAAAATCAGTCTTGAGGGGCGTTCTGCATACATCCTGAGCATTGACTCGGAGGGACCGGACGGGAATTTAGTGAACAACAGACCACCACGGAAGGTTTAAGAGGCAGTGAATACATCTCCCTTCCATGGGGCACTGTCACCAGGCCCCAACCCCGGCCACCTCCCGTGCCTTTTGACGAAATTGTGAATAGGAAATGGCAAATAACCGGCCGGAATGGGAAACAACGCTCAGAGAGTACTTAAACCGTAAGTGGTCCAAATGGGTCGAATATGCCAAGAAGGCATTAGAGGATCTGGGACCCGTTGGACAGAAACACCGGGAAGAAGCCGGGCTAAGCCAGGTAAAGCGCGCATCTAAACTAAGTTTATGGCGGAGTGACATAAAAAGACTATGTTTTAGTGAAACTTCAGGCGAGTAGAAACAAGTTACTGTGTCTTTTGAGTCGAATGTGTGAATGTTGGAAGCTTCCACGAATGAAATGAACGTCCTTGGAATGTGCAGCTCGTGTTCTGTTGAACTGACAGTCATTAACTCTTTGTTGTCTGGCCTTAATGATGAAAGCATGAATTTGTTATTTGTTCTATTTTTACACGTGTATATTTTGAGGGAACCTTGAGACATATTTTGGTTGTGAACTTGAGTGTGTTGATTTCAATCGGGACAGGGAATTTGACACAGATTTTGGTACTTTGAATTCATCATTACTGAATCAATTTTCTAAGTTGTTTGGAATTGAATGAGTGTGAAAAGTGATTGTGCACCCAGGAGCAAGGTATAAATTTGAATTATATTTTAAATTAAAGTTTTGATTTTTATTTTAAAAGTTGGTTTTGCAACTGTGAAAAGGCAATGCACAATTTTCTGAGAGATAGGCTTCAGCCTTGAAGGTCTGAAGATGTCTGGCAGAAATCCAATTTGAAGTTTAAAACACTGCTTTAATTGAAGTTCCAGTTTAAAATCTGTTCTTGTTTTATTTTTGGAGTTTAAATTAAAGACATGTTTTACTGACTGTTTTAAGTAGCAAATGTCAGGAATTAGACATTGGTTTAAGAAAGAGAAGGATAAACAAAGGAGATAAGGGAAAGATTATGTCTATTTAAAGTTTGTTTTAGAAGCTGGTGTTAAATCTTCTGTTTTAAGAATGTTAAATAACTTTTTCTTGAGTCTTTGGTTTTATTAGACTTTTGAAAAGACGCCTGAAGAAAGAAGAAAAATGATGTAATTTACCTATTTCTAAAAATAAGCAAGTGCTGTTCTGTGTGTAGTTAATAAGTCTGAGTTAAGTTTATATTATTAAGGTTAACTGACCTAAATTGAGAAAACTGGAGATTTCATTTGTGGCCACAATGAACTTTCAAGTTTATTATCTCAAGTTTTGGGGGAGTCTTTAATTATGGACATAAGATTCGCTCATATAACATTGACAGTTTTGAATTTTTAATTATTTATTGCCATGAATTGGAATTTGGAATTATCTTTGTTGTACAAAACAAAACTTTGGATTAGAAACTTCTTACAATAGATGTTAAAAGTTTGGTAACAATTGAACTTTAATCTAAAATGCTGTCTTTCCTGATGGAGATGCTTTCCTTTGAAGTTGAAAATGTTACTAATGTTTTTGTTGTTTTCAAACCTTAAGGATACCAAAAGAATTGGAAAAATACAGATTAAAATGGAGTGTAGTTCTTTCTGATCAGAAAAAAAAGGTTACGTAAAGTGATGCAGCTGAGAATGCTTTGCTCCACCCCCTTGGAGACAAACAAAATCAACCCCGCTGCAGCTATTGTTTTTCCATTTAATCCACCGCACAATTTTTGCATTGCTGAGAGTAAAATTAACCCATTGGGCCTTGGGGCAGAGCCACAATGGATTCTGATGTCACAGCATCTGTTATCGATGAGACAATGTACTGGAGAAGGAGAGATAGTTGCAAGTACTTCTGTCTTTAATGTAAAAAAAAATGCAGTACCACCAAGTCTGGGCATTAGAAATTGGAATTGATATGAGTGGTTATTTAAAGCACTCAAAGGGAAATCTATTTGACATTAGAGGACAATCAAAGTTTTAGAAAGCACAAAAAAAACAGTCTAAGTGGTTTACTGTGTTGGACATTAGCAATGGGTTCTGGTCCATACCGCTGGCACAAGTGTGCCAACATAATTTTGCGTTTACATTCCTGGAACAACAGTACACCTGGACGTGTCTCCCCCAAGGATTTCATAATAGTCTGTCGATATTCCACCAGCGGTTGGCACAGAGTAAGGAGGAGCTCCTTTGACTTCTCTGAGAGGTCGGAGTGAAAGTTAACCTTACGAAGGCACCGACACTGAAAGAAAAGGTTTCCTATTTGGGAATAGTAATAACACAGGGAAAACATGAGACAGAGCAAATGCTAGTACAGATAATCCTCGAACTCCCCCTACCGTAAGATGTTAAGGCTCTGAGATCATTTTTAGGCTTTGTTGGGTATTGCAGGAACCATATGATGGATTTGCCTTAAAGGCAGCCCCTTTATATGATTTCCTGAAAGAGAACTACTACATGCTTGGCGGACAATTTAATCTACCCGGGCGAACCCCATGAGTGTCAGGTTTTGACAGCAAAGACCCTCAAGGGACCTGTTGTGTCTAAATCATTGGGGTCGGTGTACAAGGGAAGGAGCCAGCAAACAAACCAGCACTAAAACATTTTTGTTGACGGTTCCTCTACAGTGGAGAATAGGATTAGACAGACAGGGTGTCGATTACATGTACAGGATCATAGTGGAAAATCTATTAAAGACCTTGCCTTACAGCTACTGGCAAGTCGAAGTGCGCAGGGTGCAGAACTAGCTGCGGTCGTTTTTGTGGTGACACAACCACACGTTTCCCCCAGCGGTTGATATATATTCTGACAGTATGCACGTGTGTAACCGTTTAACCGAGTACTTGCCTCTGAGAAACGAGAGGTTTTGTGTCGGCAGATGGAAAACCTTTGCCGTCCACTCCATTATTGCAGAGAATAGTAGACACAGCAAAAAAAGCAGAAGGTCAGTACTGGATCATCAAAGTCAAGGTTCATAGCAAGGAGACCTCCGAAGGAGGTAGGAGGGCCGATGAGTTGGCAAAGATGGGGGCCCTGATTTCCCCATATGGCAGTGCGATGATAATGACTGTAGAAACTGACCAACGTGTGTGAAAACACTCAACATTGGGGACTCTTGGCTCTATTGTGTTGCAAAAGATGACGTCGACACCCCTTGGCTCTGTACCGTGGGCGTATGGGGGGGGCAAGAAGCATCAACCACCACGGTTATCACCAACCCAGCAGCCACAAGTGGCTGATCTCCCTTGCCCTACCTTAACTGCAGGACCAGGAAACGGACTTGCGATCATAAAAACTAATAAAATTGTATATAACGTGCAGCATAAGTTGGTACCTGTAATATGGAATATCTCAGATATCCAGCTACCTGACTGGTCCCCGAAGACGACCCTTGGGTTGTATAAGGTATTACTACAACAAATGTTGTGACAGGAATTCAGTGATGAGGGAATAATAAAAAGAAAGAGACGTAAACGTAGTTTAGTGAATAATGCAGCTACGGTCTTTAATACGGGAACTTCAATTGTCAATACTATAGATTTGGGAAGCGTGGACCAGAAAGTTAGAACTCTCAGCCAGCTAGTAAAGGGTATTTTGAAGAAGGAACAAAAGGGACAGAGTGGTGTAGCTAAAGTAGGGCCGGATTTGACGAACACAGTGACAGGACTGGAGAGAGTACTGGAAGGTCATGCTCACACTATTAATTATATAATAGAAAAGGAGAAGGAGGTCCATGACATTTCAAATATTGAAAGTGTTTGTAGTACATGCAGTTCATGGATGTTAGAACAAACTTGGGAAAATCTAAGGCAAATTGATGCAGGACAGGTGCCAGTTTGGATAAATGATACTCAGTTGAAGGATCTGGCTAGTCACACAAATGATAAAATTACTAGGTGCCAACTCAGAAAACTTGTTAAGGTATGGAAAGGTCAGGAGTGTGTAAATACAGTATCTATGAGTATTGGAGTAGTTTGGGAATACCTGTAATTCCAAGGGATGAGTTAGGGATGCAATTATACGAAGTAGAAAATAAGGGGACGAAATTACATAAAATATTATTTCCTATGCTATGGAAATTGGGAGAGAGATAATTGGGACAACATTGTCTAAGTGTAGTCTGGAATACCAGGTGGTTATATGTCCTCATCTTATATATAAAACAGCAGAGTCAAAATGTGGATTTAATGCCACTGGAAATTGCACCATGGAAACTAGGAAAACACTGTCAGGGCCAACCCACATGGCCTATATGGGAAACGGGAGATATTACTTAACTACCACGGCGAAGGAACACCAGTATGGACATAACCGCACTTGCCCAGTGAGCAACAGTACGTTTGTTTCAACCCACAAATACCAACCAGAGTAGGAAAGATGGAGTTGGTAGACATACATAAATGGAAGACAGAAACGATAAGTGTGACAGAACGTATCAAGGACACCTTGATAAATTACCTCTGGGAATATGAATATACTATTCAGCCATTGCCCACGCGCTTGGGTAAAGAGAGACAGCAGCTAAAAGCCATTGGTGAAGTGTACTACAAACTGGAACAACAATCGAAGAAGCTACAAGATGAGATTGACGAGATAAACAATTCTACTTGGTGGGAGGACTTATGGAACTGGGGGTCAAATGTGCAGATACACCCCTGGTTTAGAATTATCTCCCATGTCCTGATAGTTGTTTTGGGTATCATGGTGTTATATGTGACACACTTAACTTGGAAACTTAAAAAATCAATTAAGAAATGTGAGAGGATGCATGAACACAGGCTAGACAGCAACATTAAAGGCAATCAGTATTCAAACTTGTTCTATAAAACGATAGACAATTGATTATGTAACACAAGCATAATTATATAACCTATGACTGGATACTTAAAATGAATTCATTCAAAAAGTGTGAAAAAGGTGGTGTGCAACCTCAATGTGGTTGAATGGTGATTTGTATTAATGTGCCAGGCATTTCCCCACCAGGATATATAAAATCAAGTAGCTATCGATAGAAACAAAGGCCCCAATATATATAAGGATGTAGGGAAGGTGCAGCAAAGGCCATTAATGGCTGAAACACCCTGCCAGGGACATGGTGCCTTTGCCAAACTTAACGGTAGGCCCTCATGGATATATTCTTCGTTCCATTTTGCACTTGGCAGCCAGCCAAATGGAGAAGCTGCCCATTGACGGGGAGAGGGCAGTTTAGTCCGAAATCGGGAAAGGGGAGGTCAGCACACAATCGGGGCATGGAAGGAAGGTTTCTTTTGGGTTGAGTACTCCTGGAAAAGGCACTTTCTTTGTGGAGCAGGTAATTTAGCAAATAATAATATTGTCAACTGCTCCATTCGATTTCAGCAAAAATCAATCCATTCATTGAAATTTTCTCTGTTTGTGTTCAACAGCAATCTGATTCCCAGTCAGAACTTAAAATTGGACAAATCCAATTTCTTCAGCTCCGACATTACAGAAAACTATTCCTTAAGGTAATCCTGAGAACTGACTTTTACCAAAGTCACTTGAGTATGTAGCTTGGGTTTTTGTAAAATGGGACAGTTTGAGTTGTCCCTCCACTCAAAAGCTTCTCCAGATGCTAGGCATAGATAAGTGATTTAAATTGTGGCGAACCTGGGCATCCTTGGATTCCATGTTGCTGCTCGCTGATTCAGATTTTTTTTTTTCAGTACTGAATCTGCAAACCCTGACCTGTGGATAATTCAATGCAAGGGAAATGGAAACAGGACTCAATGAGCACCAAGACTGCAGCCAGCATGGAAACAAGATCACAGCTGCTGAGAGATTGTGTTCATATTTGGCAAAGGATCATGAATGAAGCTTCAAACCCAGAAAATGAGTATCAAAGTCTTGGTGCTTTACCAAAAGCTGAACGCTCTGAAGTATTTTCCAGCCCCATTCAACAGTCGCTATGCAAAATCTGAACAGTATATCTAAAAGGAAGAGGAATAAGCTGTATGCATCTTTGAAACCCAGAAGAACACAGAAAAACCAGAAGGCGGCGCAGTGGTTAGCACTGCAGCCTCACAGCTCCAGGGTCCCAGGTTCAATTCCGGGTACTGCCTGTGCGGAGTTTGCAAGTTCTCCCTGTGTCTGCGTGGGTTTCCTCCGGGTGCTCCGGTTTCCTCCCACAGCCAAAGACTTGCAGGTTGATAGGTAAATTGACCATTAGCAATTGCCCCTAGTATAGGTAGGTGGTAGGGAAAAATATAGGGACAGGTGGGGATGTGGTAGGAATATGAAATTAGTGTAGGATTAGTATAAATGGGTGGTTGATGGTCGGCACAGACTCGGTGGGCCGAAGGGCCTGTTTCAGTGCTGTATCTCGAAACTAAACTAAACATGGCAATGCTAGGCATCCCATGGTACGTTTCACTTGCTCTTGCATTTTCCCCCAATCACAAGCTTATTATGGCACCTTCACTCAATTTTCAACTCTAATAAAACTATCACAAAAATCCAAGCTATTTAATTAACACTTGAAAGCAAACTAGATCTCCCAAGGCATTTTTTCAAGGTGAGTCAGAGAACCCACTGATTTATTAAAAGTGCATATAACAGTAATAATGATTTGAACCATCTATAATCTTAATGCCAATGGTTGGTGTAGAGTTATTAATTTAAAGGTTGCAGCACTGTTTCACAGGATTCATACAGATATTCAGAAAGTTTAGTAATGAATACAAGACAAACTTTTACTATCAGTGTTGTGTCCCTAGTTCCCTATTAATTTTCTACGAACATCACCGAGTTCTGGAGAGTCATTTTAATTTTCAGATTTCTCCCTGCCACTGCTCCCCATTTGTGTTCTCACTTTCCAAGCAAGCAACAAAATTCAGCAATCTTGCTGAAGGGTTCCGAAGAAGGGTCACTGACCCGAAACGTTAACTCTGCTTCTCTTTCCACAGATGCTGCCAGACCTGCTGAGTGATTCCAACATTTCTTGTTTTTGTCAGCAATCTTGCTATTCAGTTCAACCCTTTTGTCTGGGCCCAGTCACAGTCTTGTGAAGGATCAAGAGCGAGTGGTGACAAAATATTTCCAAGCTCCGCACCACTCAAGCAAACACTCACTTAATAAGATATATAGTCAAAATTGAATCAAAAAATATTTTTCTGAATTCTTTATATTGAAGATTATATGTGTAGATTTGAGATGCAAGTTCGATAACTGAAAGGAATTTTGAAAGAGCTTTTAAGCTCTGCTTGAAGACAGGTAAACTTGGGTGTTTTTGATCATTCCTTGAAAATTTAAGCCAATTAGCATGCTACACGCCCTGCAGAAATGTCCCACTCCTCTACACATTTTATAGAAATGTGTGTCTGACGGAACAGGCAAGATGCTGAAAACAGAAATATATGCCATTTTTGCTGACCTGACTTAGCGTGTGAACTTAGCCGATCTAAGAATTTTCGACCCCATCATTAAAAAGTCCTTCCAGAAAAGCATTATAACAAAAGAACAAGGAACAGTACAGTACAGGAACAGGCCATTCGGCCCTCCAAGCCTGTGCCGATCTTGATGCCTGCCTAAACTAACACCTTCTGCACTTCCGGGGCCCATATCCCTCTATTCCCTTCCTATTCATATATTTGTCAAGATGTCTCTTAAACGTCACTATCGTATCTGCTTCCACCACCTCCCCTGGCGGCAGGTTCCAGGCACTCACCACCCTCTGTGTAAAAAACTTGCCTCGCACATCCCCTCTAAACTTAGCCCCTCGCACCTTAAACCTATGTCCCCTAGTAACTGACTCTTCCACCCTGGGAAAAAGCTTCTGACTATCCACTCTGTCCATGCCGCTCATGACTTTGTAAACCTCTATCATGTCACCCCTCCACCTCCGTCCTTCCAGTGAAAACAATCCGAGTTTTTCCAACCTCTCCTCATAGCTAATGCCCTCCAGACCAAGCAACATCCTGGTTGAGTTATTGAGTTATTGAGTTTTTCGAGAAGGTGACCAAACAGGTGGATGAGGGTAAAGCCGTGGATGTGGTGTATATGGATTTCAGTAAGGCGTTTGATAAGGTTCCCCACGGTAGGCTATTGCAGAAAATACGGAAGTATGGGGTTGAAGGTGATTTCGAGCTTTGGATCAGAAATTGGCTAGCTGAAAGAAGACAGAGGGTGGTGGTTGATGGCAAATGTTCATCCTGGAGTTTAGTTACTAGTGGTGTACCGCAAGGTTCTGTTTTGGGGCCACTGCTGTTTGTCATTTTTATAAATGACCTGGATGAGGGTGTAGAAGGGTGGGTTAGTAAATTTGCGGATGACACGAAGGTCGGTGGAGTTGTGGATAGTGTCGAAGGGTGTTGTAGGGTACAGAGGGACATAGATAGGCTGCAGAGCTGGGCTGAGAGATGGCAAATGGAGTTTAATGCGGAAAAGTGTGAGGTGATTCACTTTGGAAGGAGTAACAGCAATGCAGAGCACTGGGCTAATGGGAAGATTCTTGGTAGTGTAGATGAACAGAGAGATCTTGGTGTCCAGGTACATAAATCCCTGAAAGTTGCTACCCAGGTTAATAGGGCTGTTAAGAAGGCATATGGTGTGTTAGCTTTTATTAGTAGGGGGATCGAGTTTCGGAGCCACGAGGTCATGATGCAGCTGTACAAAACTCTGGTGAGGCCGCACCTTGAGTATTGCGTGCAGTTCTGGTCACCGCATTATAGGAAGGATGTGGAAGCTTTGGAAAGGGTGCAGAGGAGATTTACTGGGATGTTGCCTGGTATGGAGGGAAGGTCTTACGAGGAAAGGCTGAGGGACTTGGGGTTGTTTTCGTTAGAGAGAAGGAGGAGGAGAGGTGACTTAATAGAGACATACAAGATAATCAGAGGGTTAGATAGGGTGGATAGTGAGAGTCTTTTTCCTCGGATGATGATGGCAAACACGAGGGGACATTGCTTTAAGTTGAGGGGTGAAAGATATAGGACAGATGTCAGAGGTAGTTTCTTTACGCAGAGAGTAGTAGGGGCGTGGAACGCCCTGCCTGCAACAGTAGTAGACTCGCCAACTTTAAGGGCATTTAAGTGGTCATTGGATAGACATATGGATAAAAATGGAATAGCGTAGGTCAGATGGTTTCACAGGTCGGCGCAACATCGAGGGCCGAAGGGCCTGTACTGCGCTGTAATGTTCTAAATTCTAAATTCTAAACCTCCTCCTTCTTCTGTCCCCTCTCCAAAGCCTCCACGTCCTTCTGGTAGTGTGGCGACCAGAATTGCACGCAATATTCTAAGTGTGGCCTAACTAATGTTCTGTACAGCTGCAGCATGACTTGCCAATTTTTATACTCTATGCCCCGACCGATGAAGGCAAGCATGCCGTATGCCTTCTTGACTACCTTATCCACCTGCGTTGCCACTTTCAGTGACCTGTGGACCTGTACGCCCAGATCTCTCTGCCTGTCAATACTCCTAAGGGTTCTGCCATTTATTGTGTACCTCCCACCTGCATTAGACATTCCAAAATGCATTACCTCACATTTGTCCGGATTAAACTCCATCTGCCATTTCTCCGCCCAAGTCTCCAACCGATCTATATCCTGCTGTATCCTCTGACAATCTTCATCATTATCCGCAACTCCACCAACCTTTGTGTCGTCTGCAAACTTACTAATCAGACCTGCTACATTTTCCTCCAAATCGTTTATTTATACACTCCATCAGCAAAGGTCCCAGCACTGATCCCTGCGGAACACCACTAGTCACATCCCTCTATTCAGAAAAACACCCATCCACTGTTATGCAATGGCTGGGCAAGGCCACACAAAAGCAACTCAATAGCATTTAATGTTCTCCGTATGATATGTTTGAACTTCTCTTCATTAAAAGGGAATTACTAAGACTCTTGAAAGATGAATGGTCGCATTCTTCCTCTTTACACTCATTGTCACTGATGAAACTTATCACTATTCATAGAATTACATCATTCTGAACATGGTGTGACAAGGCTTTTGAACTATGACAGTCTGTCATTTTCTTCTGTACTTTATCTTAATGTCAGCCTCATCAACAATCATCCCTGTTGGATATGAATTTGCATTGCACTGAGTTTGGCTGCTGCAAGGAAAACTGTTCATTTTTAATCAGATAATATCAAGCCTTTTTCATTCAGCCTTCTTTGAGATTATGTTTGCTGCACAGGTGCAGCTAATCTACAATAAGCATTGAGGCAAAATAAAATCAGAAAATAACAGATAATTTTAACTTCAGAGTCCTGAATGCTCTTTTAAAAGATAAATTAATTGCGGCATTGCACATCTGCCAAACGTTAAACTGCAATTAAAGCGGCACTGTTGGATAATTTTCTGCTACAAATTCTTCTGACTTAAAGGTATAACAGCTTGGAGTTGGGGTGGGTGAGGGTGAGGGGCGGGGGGGGGGGGGGGGGGGGGGGAGATGCACAAAATAAATTAGATTAGACCAAAATAAATTCAACATTTTCCACAAAAGATCAACTATAGCCATCATGCTGACTGAGCACATACTTTCTGACCAGTAATTCAGGGGTTTGTTGGAGAGCATCAAGACATTCAAATGAATGAAACCTAGTGAGAGCGCTCAACCGAATACCATCATGCAAAGCATCATATCTCAGGCTGAGTGGAAATTATATACTCACAAATAAAGGAGAGAAGAATCTGGAGTATACATAGAGGCGACAATGGCTACGAAATACAACTTCAACATGATCTCAAAATGAGCAATAATAATTCAGCAACAAAAACAAGAAATGCTGGAATCACTCAGCAGGTCTGGCAGCATCTGTGGAAAGAGAAGCAGAGTTAACGTTTCGGGTCAGTGACCCTTCTTCGGAACTGACAAATATTAGAAAAGTCACAGATTATAAGCAAGTGAGGTGGGGGTGGGGCAAGAGATAACAAAGGAGAAGGTGCAGATTGGACCAGGCCACATAGCTGACCAAAAGGTCACGGAGAAAAGGCAAACAATATGTTAATGGTGTGTTGAAAGACAAAGCATTAGTACAGATTAGGTGTGAATACACTGAATATTGAACAGCAGCAAGTGCAAACCTGAAAAAAACAGTGGGTAAGCAAACTGAACAAACTAAGATGAAATGAAATAAATGCAAAAAAAGATTATAAAAAATGTAAAAAAGAATGTTAAAAAAAGGAAGAAAAAATAACTAAAAATGAAAGTAAAATTCAGTGTATTCACACCTAATCTGTACTAATGCTTTGTCTTTCAACACACCATTAACATATTGTTTGCCTTTGCTCCGTGACATTTTGGTCAGCTATGTGGCCTGGTCCAATCTGCACCTTCTCCTTTGTTATCTCTTGCCCCACCCCCACCTCACTTGTTTATAATCTGTGACTTTTCTAATATTTGTCAGTTCCGAAGAAGGGTCACTGACCCGAAACGTTAACTCTGCTTCTCTTTCCACAGATGCTGCCAGACCTGCTGAGTGACTCCAGCATTTCTTGTTTTTGTTTCAGATTTCCAGCATCCGCAGTATTTTGCTTTTATAATAATAATTCAGCGCCTGTTATATACCCAAAGTTCCTTCGACTGATGGCTGATCCTCAATTGTCCATTTAACACCCCGCCATAGGTGAATTTCACCCCTAATTGCTAAGTTGCTAGATGTGCATGCAATAAATTCTATCAACCAATATGCATTAAAAATCCATGTGCAGGATCCATATCATCCAAGATTTTTTAATTGCACTTAGTAGAGTGTAATCAGTACCAGTAACTGTAGTGGACAGACATAAATGCAGAATATTTACACTTATTCAATAACTATTTTACACAATAAAGATGAAGGATTAAATATCTGATTAGGCCTGTTTGCAGGGGAGGGATCACAATGACTGACTACCTCACACCCCGTCAAGCAGAGGCAGGCAGCACGCAAACCTTATGCTGCTTGCTCATCAACATCACCACAGGGTGCAGCCCAGCAAAAAACACACTGGTGACTAACTGTACGCTCAACAGGGAGCCCAGGTGCTATGCACAGCTAGCGCCACATAGATCTAACCTGCACTTCTTCAAGGCAGCCTGTCCCTCTTAAAAGGGGCAGGTGCCCTCATGCTACAACAGTTGGTGGAACAGTCTCAAAGTTTGGTGTAAGTAAAAAGACTGCAAACAGTGTGAAAGGCCAGAAAGAAGACTCCCAGATTCTCTGATGCAGTGCTCCAGCGTTTACTGGAGAGCTCCCGCCAAGCAGTCCAGGCTGCGGAACCATTTTTCAGAACTCTAATGGTCATTCCACAATTTTATTTGGTAGCAGAATGGCTCTCGCTGTAGATATGTTATCCAGGTGTGGTCTAGTTGGTGTTGGGGGTGTTGGGGGGCGGGGAGGGGATATACGAAGGGGGAAGTCATAAGCCGAGCCAGGTGCAGAGCAGGTTGTCCTAGACACCGAGAAGCCAGACTCTGATTCATGACTGTGGCTGAAAGAAAGATGGCTGGTATGGCTGACTGGTACAGGATGAAAGCATCATGGCTGCTGTCAGGGTAGCAGGTATTCACTGATATGCTTTGTGCATGGTCGCCCGCTAATTGCAGGTTCATAGAGTGGTAACCCTTGCAGTCAGTAAATCTCCACATTAATATGTGGGGCCCACACAGACATGTGCGTGCAGCCGACAGAGCCCTGCACCATTGGAAATCTTGCTAGCCTGACAAAATCATGCTGACTCCTGCTCTCTGGCAAGGCTAGGGGTGGGGTGGGGTCCCTGGTGCAGCCAAATGCATGTTCAGCTGGAAGTGCTTAACAGAGGCCGTCAACAGGATCTGAGGTTCAAAATAACAAGTCATGCACCAAATCAGCCTTAGACGTGGTTTCAATCACAAACTATCTACTCTGCATGCTTCCAGTGTATGCAAGGCATGCCAATACTAGCATAAAAGCAAAATACTGCAGATTCTGGAAATCTGAAATAAAAACAAGAAATGCTGGAACCACTCAGCAGGTCTGGCAGCATCTGTGAAAAGAGAAGCAGAGTTAACGTTTCGGGTCAGTGACCCTTCTTCGGAACAGTACTAGCACCCTTACAACAATGGAGCACCATGCGGGCCGTGCCAGAAGTGACTGGAAGCAGTCTGGCCTACATTTTGGGAGTTTTGGGCTTCCGCAGTGCCGGACAAGCAACACGACAAACACGAGTTTTGCAGTCAAAATACCTACAAGTAGCCCGCATATTCAAAGCATGCAGGAACACTGGGATCCAATGAACAGTTCATCATGTCACTGAACTGTTGCAGCCCTTCCTAGCTTTAGAAAGAAAAATATAGTACAGGACTGTGCTGCTGTCACTTGTCATTGCTGCCTCTTAATAATACCTCCAACCTCTCAGCCAGAGGCCAATAATTTAAGCTGCACATTAGCGAACACAGTTTATACAGTGATGGGACAATGCACCATGAGATGCAGCAGTGTTTCGATGAGATGCAAGATTGAAGTAGTGTTGGCTATTCTCATGGATAGTAATATTAAAGACAAACTCACAATAAATTCAAGAATTTTTCTGGCAACATTTCAGCAAGAAACTGAAACTATGATAGATTATTGCATTAACTTTTTTTAAAAAAAGCCAAAAGCACATCAAGTAAAATTTACAACTCAGCAAGGGGCTATTACACTAGCTTAATTATTCGAGCCTCAAAGCCTTCGAATGAAGTTCCATCCTTCATAACTTGTCACAATGACGAACAGCATTAGTGGCTCTGTAAAAACAAATAGAATTAAGACTGTGGGTTCAAGTCCCTCTCCAGAGACTTCAGCACATAATTTAGGTTGACACTGCAGTGCAGTGCACCATCCGAGGTGCTGTCTATTGGGTGAGGCAGAAAGCCAAGGGCTTCTCAAGTGGATCTAAAAGATTCCATGAACACTAATTGGAAGGGGAGCACGCAAGTTCTGGCCGGCATAATGTTTATCCCTCAACCAACATAACACTTTGGTGAGGTGAAACTAACTGCCCTTGACATCAAGGCAATATTTGACCGAGTGTGGCATCAGGAGCCCTAGCAAAACTGGAGTCAGTGGGAATCAGGAGGAAAACACTCCACTGGTTAGAATCACACCTAGCACAAAGGAAGATGGTTGTGGTTGTTGGAGGTCAATTATCTCAGCCCAAGGACATCACTGCAGGAGTTCCTCAGCGTAGTGTCCTAGGACCAACAGTTTTCAGCTGCTTCATCAATGACCTTCCCTCCATCATAAGGTCAGAAGTGAGGATGTTCGCTGATGATTGCACAATGTTCAACAACACTCGCGACTCCTCAGATACTGAAGCAGCCAGTGTTCATATGCAGCAAGACCTAGACAACATCTAGGCTTAGGCTGATAAGTGGCAAGTAACATTCTCTCCACACAAGTGCCAGGCAATGACCATCTCAAACAAGAGAGAATCTAATCATCTCCCCTTGATGATTACGATCGCTGAATCACCCATCGTCAACATCCTGGGGGGTCACCATTGACCAGAAACTGAACTGGACCAGCCACATAAATGCTATGACTACAAGAGCTGGTCAGAGACTGGGAATTCTGTGGCAAAAAACTTCAATCAAGTCTCTCCTCACTCTACTAAACTCCAGTGAAAACAAGCCCAGACAGTCCAACCTTTATTCATAAGACAATCCGCTCATTCCAGGTATCAATCTAGTAAACCTCCTCTGAACGGCCTCCAACGCATTCACATCTGTCCTTAAATACATTGTTGGTGTACCTACACCACATGGAGTGCAGCGGTTCAAGACGGCAGCTCACCACCACCATCTCAAGGGCAATTAGGGATGGGTAATAAGTGCTGGTCAGTATCTCATGGCTGTTTGTGGGAAAGGCTGGCGGAATGGGCAGAAAAGTGGTAGATAAAATTTAATGCAGAGAAATGTGAAATTACTATTCAAGAAAGGGTGTAAGGACAGTCCTATCAACTACAGGACAGTTAGTTTAACATCTGTGCTGGGTAAGGTTTTAAAAACAATGATCAGGGACAAAAATAATCAGCAAGCACTTGGGGAGGTTTGAGTTAAAGAGAGCCAGCATGGATTTGTAAAAGGCTTTAGTAATCTAACTGAAGTTTTTGATGAAGAAACAGAGAAGGTTGATGAAGGGAATGCAGTGATGTTGTTTATATGGATTTTAGGAAAGCATTCGATAAAGTACCACATGAAAAGGCTGGTAAACAAAATTGAGGCTCATGGAATAGTGTCCAATTAGATATTTTAAAAAATTTGTTTAAGGACAGAAAACAGCAAGTTGTGATAAATGGTTGATTTTCAGACTGGAGGATGGTAGACACTGGTGTTCCCCAAGGGTCAGTGCTAGGACCATTGCTTTTTTTTGCTATATATAAATGTCTTGGATCATGGAATTTAAAAATTTGCTGAAGACACCAAACTTGGAGAAGTGGCAAACAGTGAGGATGATGCAAATTGCCTGCAATAGGACATTAATAGGCTAGCAGAATGGGCAGACACGTGGCAGATAGAATTTAATACAGATAAGTGAAAGGCGATGCATTTTGGCAGAAGGGATAGGGTGAGGAAATATAGACTTTATGGCGCAGTTCTAAAGAGTTTGCAGGAACATAGGGACGTAGAGGTGCATGCGCATCGATCTGTGAAGGTGACAAGACACATTGAGAGTGCGTTTAGCAAAGTATGTGGGATCTTGGGCTTCATATATAGAGGCACAGACTACAAAAACATGGAAATTATGCTGAACATTTATAAAGCTCCAGTTAAGCTCCAACTAGAGTATTGTGTCCAGTTCTGGTCACCACACTTTCGAAAGGATGTGAGGGTCCTTGAGAGGGTGCAGGGCAGATTTACCAGAATGATTCCAGGAATGAGGAATTTTAATTATAAGTTTAGGTTGGATAGGCTGGGACTGTTCTGCTTAGAGAAAAAAATCAAAAGGAGATGCGATAAAGGCTTTAAAAATTTTGAGGGGTTTGGACAGAATACGTAGGGGAAAACTGTTCCCATAGGTGGAAGGATCAAGAACCAGAAGACACCCATTAAAGGTGATTGGCAAAAGAAGCAACGGCGACATGAGGAAAACTTTTTTTTATACAGTGAGTGGTTAGGTTCTGGAATGCACTACCTGACAGTGTGGTCAGGGCAGATTCAAATCAAGGCCTACAAAGGAGAATTGGATAATCATCTGAAGAGAAACAAATTTGTAAGGCTGTGGGAAATAGGTGGGAGAGTGAATTGCTCTTGCAGAGAGCTAGCAAGATCTAGTGCAAGGCCTTTGCTAGGCTCTAGTTTGATTATTTATAGTTTTAGGGACCCTATTGTTGAAAGGATACAAATGCAGTGCAGAAGGTGCTGTGTTTATTCACTAGATGTTACCAAGGTTGAGTGGAACACAGTTAGACTTGAGCAGCTAAGGTTTCTTCACTGCAGAAGAATTTATGGGGTTGCCTAATTGAAGTCAAGATTATGAAGGGTTGCGAAATGCCAAATATTGAGAGGTCCTTTCCACTAGTCGCTGAGAGGGGACAAATTGAAGATAAACACAAGAAGAATTAAAAGGGGTTTGAAAAATATCTTTACACACAGGTAGTTAGAATATATGATATAGTTCACTGTCATAATGAGCCCTTAGATTCTTTAAAAAACAATTAGATTTTTGTTTGACAAAGACAAACATTAAAAGTTTAGCAAGGGAACAAAGAGAAAAACATTACAGGTTTGAGCCGAATGCCTATTACTCTGCTGTAAATTTCTTTGATTTTATCTTGACTGGGTAACATAAATTTGAAAATAAGACAACACAAACATTAGATAAGTGGATTTGCTTTAGACTTTTTCAATTCTTCAATCAAGTGATTAGCTTCTTTCACACATCTAACTTTTATGTATTTATTTTTCACTGCTTTGTCAGATATATCTTCTGCAGATTAGCACCCATGAAAAGCCAATCCTGTCCCTACTTGTCTGTTTTTTTTTCAAATGTTCCTTCACTTCAATTAGTCTTAAAAGTTCTGAAACTGTTAGATAAGTGGGGGGGTGATTATTGAATCATTATAGCCTTCAGCACTTAAAAGAAGCAAATGCCTTTGAAAATATTGCTTTGGAATAAACGGATCCTGTTGCATGGCACTTTTATCAATGATGGCAATTACAAAAATCACACCATTGAAAACAATTTTCCATTTACAATTGACATTTCAGCCTCGATTTATACTGGGGGGCGGGGGTCACATTTCAGTTGAACAGGTAAAACTCCCACAGGGATCGCAGTGAGACCCAGGCCGTTTTAACTCTCGGGCTTCATTTAAACATGGCAGCAGTGTCTCCCACCTGAATCCTGCAGGACTGATGTCCGGGCCAGTAGGCATGAGCAGGAAATCACTTGGAGCGTCAAGCGCTAGGGTCCTTGGCATAACCTTAACGCTGATGTCGGCACAGAGGGAGAGGCAAGGCCGGGACTGGGGGGGCCCAGGGATGCCTTGCAGGACCTGCGGCGTGCACTCCAGCTCCTCCTTGCTCACCAAGAGTTCTCACAAAAATTTTACTTTTAAAAACCTATCTTGGTCTCTTCTGGCCAGTGGATACCTCTTGTCATGGTTCGGCTGTCAGGTTACATGTCGAGCAGGACTTGCCCTGAACCATTAAAATCATGTCTCGGTACTGATGATATAACTGGGCCATTTTTGAGTTTGAAGTTATGGAACCACCTATTTGTAGTAGTCCCCTCGGCTGGCTTGAAAGTCAGCCAAGATGATGTGGCACCAGGTGGATATGCTGAGGCCTCAGGTCACAAAGTCGACCTAGCCTAATCTTAACACCTTTCATTCACCATTCTCACTGGGCTTGGGGGGTTTAAAATAGAGGCTTCTTGTTTATGTTTTTGGTTGCAAACAAGCATGCTCAAATATCAACAGCCCAACACTGCTTCGGATTGCTGCAGGCACAACATTTGTGACCTTTAGCTGCCAGTGGAGGCACGACAGGATTCGGCATCTTGTGCAAAAGACCTCAATAATGCCAGAGGCCCAATTTTAGACTGGCCTCGGGCCTCCCAGTTAAAGTCTGAGCACGAAAATGGGTGCAAACATGTTTCCAGCCCAAAATGTCAGCACTAAGAACAACAACCGTGATTGGAAAAGGAGCAACAAACACAATCTTGTTCAAGTCACAGGAAAATCATAAGTTGATGTGAATGCCCCAAGCTTTGGCAAACAATCTCTTTCAAACCAGTCATATGTGTAGTGTAGATGATGCACATAAAAATGGCATTTGCATCAGTGGTTCACATAATGACATTTTGAGCACAATTTGCAATAGCAACAAATACTTGGAGTCCTTAAGGACTACCTTCACTTAAAACCTTGGCTGGAGCATTGAATTTTAGCTTGACCATGCATCTATGCATGCTTACTTATTGTAATTTTTGAAAAATTGCTTCCATTCTGTAATGAAACATGATTCATCTACTTCATGTACCTTGCTCCACTTCATAGCCATATTACCTCATTTTCCAGGTTTTTCCACTTCTTACCAATTAACATAATTGCTGACTCCAGAGAAGTTCTTACACAAGTGTGTTTTAGGTTTGCTATGAAGCACTTCGTTCAGATAGTTTCCTGCAATTCACAGTTGGTTGCTCGAAATGTGGAAGAATATAGTCTTCTTTTCAGTGATTGTACAAGGAGGTTTTCAGACCAAGTAAGTAATTAGGTGAGAATCAGTTTCAAAGGTTATGTTGTCCATTCAAGTCTCTTTCATTTTAGCCTTCATGCAGATTCGGCTCTAATGACTGCACCCATACACATACTTTCTCTGCTTTATGAGCCAGCGAAGGATCTCTTCAGGGTCAGTATTTTTGCTGGCACTACCCTCTCTAAGCTGTAAAAGCCTCAACATGATCATCTTACACATTCACTGTTTCCAACAGGCTGACTTCTCATTAGTAAAAATATTCATCAAAAAGCATTGTGGCTGTACATTTGTTCCAACGCTATATTAAGCTGGACATTATTTAGGATTCCAGGTGTTTTATGCATAGTAAACCTCTTAATTCTTTCAATAAGTGTGGAAGGCACAAGACATAGCTTATAATATCCTGCTGCTGCCTGATATGAAGGCATGTTCTCAACTTCACAGTTATTCTTGCCAACAGTCCACACACTCAGAATTGCCATCTTGTCAATGTAAATAGACCGGAAAAAGCTGTCTGGTCATGTATATGGTGTCTTGCCAAACTCAACTATTAGAATCTCTGTTATTTTCAATTATATTGCTGCTTTTAAGCACATGTC